>NC_091963.1:38427248-38780088 GCF_031021105.1 Erythrolamprus reginae | reverse complement strand
AACTGAGCAAGTCATGAAGGCTGTGTTGCTACTGATAAAAGCATGGAGACCTATTAGATAAAAAATTCAGGGCCCATCCTTTTTAAAGGAGGGCGGAATGGGATGGGTGGCCTAATCATGTTAATACACATTTTTTTTCAGAATGTTGAGTCTTTTGCCTTTGCAAGAATGAATTATTAATGAACAAGATACAGTACTACTACCATTATAGAAAAACAGTAAGTTGGGGATGTAACTCAGATTAATAAACAATGAGGTAACAGTACTCATAGATACATTCATCTAAAGTCTATTCAATTTTTAAATGCAAGACCAACTTGCATTTCCAAGATAATAGCGATATATTGCTTTTATAGGCAACTTGAGCAATAATCCCTACTCTATGAGTAGAATAGAATTTTTATTGGCCAAGTGTGATTGGATACACAAGGAATTTGTCTTGGTGCATATGCTCACAGCGTACATAAAATAAAATATACATTTGTCAAGAATCATGTGGTACAACACTTAATGATTGTCATAGGGGTCAAATAAGCAATGAAGAAGCAATATTAATAAAAATCTTAGGATATAAGCAACAAGTTACAGTCATACATTATGGAAATACAAAAGCCCTATAGTACAAGTGTTTTCTGGTTTCTACCTCTGTGATTCTGTTTACATATACCACAGAATGAACACAGCCTTGTTACATTTTGCAGTGAGATGCTTTCTCAAAAAGTCCTGAAGCTGGGCCAGCAAAGCTTTGAAAACTGGATAACAATGCTCATCTGATCTCAGCAACAGTGGGATATATTTAGAAATCCTTATATCTAAAATGCCTTTTCACAGCCTCTCAAATAACCTGCCATGCAGGATTTTTCTTGACTAGCGTAGGCTGGCGAAATAATTTCAGCAAATATTTATACTCATTTAGATTCTGAATGTGTATAATTGCTACTTTCTAATACTTTTTATAATAGTTTTAAAGAAAAATGTTTTTGTTTGAAGTATTTATATGCTGCCAAGCATAGCCAGCCTTTGGTAGGCTCATTGGAACATTGCTTCTAAAGGATTAGCAGATTGTTGTGCAAGTCTCAAAAATCTTGCACCAGTTTCACTTTCCTCCAAAAAAGAAAACTTCAACATGCCGATGGTTGAACAAACTGGATATCAAGAATTGTGCCACAATAAAAAGGTAATTAATTTCTCCCCATTTTTATTCATTCTTCAAACTATGGCATTTAATTGTAAAATTTGCATGAATGTGCACCTCTCTTCAAAAGAAAAATAATAAGGAAATAAATAATAGCCAGTCACTCCCTTCCATTAACACTTTGTGTAGATTATGTTTGACTGAACTCCTTGGCATTATTTTATCAGATTAGAATGAGAAAATATAATTGTTTAAATATTTAATGGCCCAGAACCAATTGCCACCCCCACTCCTCACAGCAATTTCTAAAACATTACCAGTGCAAAACACAGCTATAATCTGTGATGTATTTTATTCCCTAGTGAAAATAGGGAACAGGCATGATTTTTAATTCATCCAACTATAGAATATTCAAAATAGCTGCACATGTATAAAAACAGAATTTAGTGAAATACATAAATGAAATGCTGACATTTTAAGAAACATGACCTCACCTCCAAAACTGTAACTTAGATAGACCCATTAAATATTGTCAACCTATGCAAGTAATATATACACTGTACAATGATTCATATTAATACACATCAGTCTTAGAATATTTGTAAGGAAATATTTTTCCTACAACTTCCCCTAGATTTTGATTCATCTCAATAAATACCTAGTAAAAGCCCAGACATACATCTAGACATGCTCTTTAGAGATACCTACCTTATCAACAAGGATGAACAATACTAGGGATGTGGTAGAATAAAAAATAATGAAAAATGTCAATCCACACCTCTTTCCTTGGGGATAGGAAACATTTCTTTCCTTTTATTTTATATGGGTGAGGGAAATAAAACTGCAAAACAACTTACCCTAGAATTCAAATGTTTAGTTTTAGGTGGGCATATTTTTACCAGAGGGTTAAAAACACATCTGGCTCTATCAGTTCCATTGACAATTCAGTCTGCAAACAGCAAAAATGTAATTGCTTTAAACAAGTTATCAATCTTTGCAGCCAGAAAGTACTAGGACTTTAAAATGATTTTATGTCATAAAATACAAGAATTTAATTAAAGGATGCTCTCAGAATAGAAACAAACCACCACTGTTCATAAATATAATAATTGCATAAGTAATACTTCCAGGTATTACTGGAAATACATTGTCAAGTTGTATTGGATTATTTTTAGAGATATCCCCTTAAATTTTGTGTTCAATTGAATGGATGACCATAGATTTCAAGGGAAGAAATGAAGAACATATGTAAGATAAGATTATAGAGAAATGTGCCACACCTTTAAAACAGCTAAATTACTCTACAACTTAGTGAAAACATCTATTGTGTACTAAAGCTTATCAGACACTAGAATCACAAAACTGAGACAAGAAATTGTATCAACGATTATATTTCATTGTTATAAACAGACAAAACATAATGCAAATTGTCATTAAAATTTTAATGAAATACCAGTGATTTTTAAAACATTGTCACATTTTACAAATGTCATATGAAGAGTTCGGTTTCATGCAATCATAATAAAAAGCAAAATCAATATAATAAAATGTGTTCAACTTATGTTTTAATGAATTACTTGGAATTGAGTTTATTGAGGTTTAAGAAGTTATCTACATTTCTATAAATATAGACATTAAGTGACTTTTAATGTCACTAGTGCAGATACATATAACCACCATACAAAAGCTCCATTAGAAGCTACTTCAATTCTTTTGAAAAGGATCAGGATTTTTTTTCTTTTTTTAAAAAAAGCTTACACTTTCAGTATTGGAAAATACTAAAGTGCATTTTTGGTTACCTTCTAACCAGTTTCTGGCTATAAAATTTGATTTTACAGAAGTTTATTTCTTAACAGTCAGAACAATAGTTAACCCTCCCTAAATCTGATCAATAAAATTATACTAACTTTGTTGATTGTGCAGAAGGAAGGACAAATCTATGTTCCTTTCAAGTTCATTTAGTATTGGAATTATAATTTCTCACAGCACCAGTAGAGTAATACAGGCTTTACTTTAGCCCTTTGACCTGCTACCCATACCAACTGATTTTTTTGGAAAAAAAATTGTACCATTAAGAAATGTTTCAATATTATATGCCATCCCCACTCAAACACTGTTTGCATGACTGTAAACAAGAAAAGCTTAAAGCATAATTAGAGCAGACATGTCACCTTTAAATTCTTGTTTTCCACAGTGTCAAAGTTTTCAAGTGAATAATGATTCAGTACATTCCTAGTACTACAAAAAAAAAAAATTCTTACATAAACCTGGCAGTACATTTCAACAATATTGGGCACAAAGGACATGTAGCTTTGCTGATATTAGTTTGACTTACAATGAGCCACGATCAAATTTTATTGCCATCAATTTAATCTAAAGGTAATATTGCACTATAAGAATCCTGAAACTCCTTATGATAATAGTTTACATTTGTCTAATTATTTGGGGGTTTTGTCTAAAACATGTCTTCTTGGAACAAATAAACATGGTCCAAATCTGATTACCACTGCTTTTAAAGATGCACAGCTATTTCTAAATAACTCCTACACACCAAGACATGCTATATTATCAGGAAACTCATCAATACTCTTACATAGTCCATATTTTTTTCTATCAAGCTGCAAATAACATGACTACCACAATAGTAGTAGTTCAAATCATTTGAGTTCCAAGTAGTACTTTCAGAGAAACCAGTGAAAAGCATATACTATTCAACCAATCTTTCACATTCACAGCCTCTTAAATACTGGTTGTCTAGACATTATTTTAAAACTGTATACTGTATTTATCTAAAAATCCTACTGACACAAGCAGTAGGTGAAAAACTAATGCCTTGAATGGAATTTACCTGCAAAGGCACTCTCAGACATGACTATACCATCAAGCAAACCACTCTTCATGTTTATTTGGTTATTTAGATATCCAGATTACATTTACCCACCCATCTGTTTCCTAAACCTTTTATACTATGTAACAAGGGAGCTGCATTTTTTTAAAGTAGTAGTGCCCAAATACATATAGGAAAATCATAAAACCATCTGTCTGCAAAACTTCCCACCAGGCTACATGTTTAATCAATCTGTACAAGATCCAAATGAGCAAATCTGGTGCAGTTGACTTTTTTTTTGTCAAATATCAAGAGAGAATTCACCCACACAGTCACAGCAGCTCATCTTTTCTTCTTCTGTTGCCTCAACATTTTCCTTCGTTTAATTATCATGTCATGCAGTTTCTCCAGTCCTTCTTTAAGACCGTCTCCTATTATAGCACAAGTGGGCTGCAGATGCCAGGGAGTGGAAGAGGTCAGCTCGCTGGTTGCCAACATCTTTTCCACCTCCGAAAGGGACAGTGAATGTCTCAAGTCCTGCTTGTTGGCCACAATGAGCACAGGCACTCCCTGGTTCTCGGAAATCCGTGTGATTTTGTGAAGTTCCGTTTTCGCTTCTTCCATTCTTTCCACATCCACGGAATCCACCACGAAGATGATGCCGTCCGTGCAGCGGGTGTAGGACTTCCAAAGCGGCCGCAGTTTCTCCTGGCCTCCGACGTCCCAGAAGTGAAAAGTGACGGTCTTGTGGTTTCCCAGCGTCACCTTGATTTTCTCCGTGTTGAAACCTTTAGTGGGCACAGTGTTGACGAATTCGTTGAACTGCAACCGATAGAGGACGGTGGTCTTGCCGGCACAGTCCAGCCCCAAGATCACGATGTGGAAGCACTGGAAGGAAGGAAGGCTCGACAGGATCGGCGTCTGCTCCGACAAGCCATTCCCCATCGCAGGGGAGGGGCTCGCGGCGAGCAGAGGGCACCAGTCGCCCGCTGCCGCTGCCGCCGCCGCCGCAAGGCTTCGTCGCCTGTCCCAGGCTCCTAGCGACGATCCTGCTTCCCCGGCAAGCAGACGAGCGCAGGGTCAGACCACACAACGAGCGCAGGGCAGAAAAAGCAAGCCACGAATGCAGAAAATCCCCATCCGCTGGTCAGCTAAAGTCTCGCCGCCGCTTCGCCGGAGGCTCCGAGAAACCACCTTCCAACGCTGCAGCAAAACCCGCCTGTGCTTCTGGTCGGGCCGCACCTCCTTACAGTTTCACCCAACCCATCATCCTTCCCACCCCTTCGTTCACGCTCCGCTCGCCATTGGATCAAGGCGGCCTTTCCGAGGAAGCAATTGGGCGGCAAAGTAGGAAAACCACTCTGCAGGCTCTGCTATTCCTTTTCAGTTACTGGCTCCAACAGCCACCCATCAATCTGATTGCCCAATCTATTTGAACCTCATTGGTCAAGCTGAAGCGCGTGAAGGCAGGAGGAAGTTGGACGTTACCGCCCCGGGGCTGGCCTGCTCCCTTCCCCCCAACCTTCTCCCGCCGCTTTTTTTCCATTCACAGCTGTTGAGAACGGAATGTGCTGCAGCGCCTGTCCCACTTACTCCTTCAAACAGAAAGGGAGTTGCCTCCCGTCCTGTTTTCGAGAGAATGGGAAAAGATCAGTGAAGCCGAAGTCTGGCTCCAGGTTCTCCCCTCCTTTTTTAGCAGGAAACACCCTGCCCGGGCTAAAGAACAACTGCCTCTTGGGCGATTTGGCATGGCGACGCCTGCCACCTATAGGAACATTGAGATTCATTTCTGGAAGTCTTACTCTTAATCCTCTTTTTGCTTTCTCAACGTGGAAAGAGGAGGAAAGGGGCATTTTCAAGATTCATGAGGTGAAATAACGGCTAAAGGCGCTCTACCTAACAAGCTTTCCACACATTTTACAGGCGAGTCTTCGACGAGGGGCGGCACACAAATCTAATAAATTATTATTAAATTATTATTAAGTTCAGTTGCGTTAGGCCAGTAACCGAAGGGTTCTTCCGTTGGCCTCCCCGTGCACTCGTATCCTAGCAACCGTTTTCAAATAATGCCCTCAAGTAACCAGCGAACGCTTTAGAACTGTTAGAAATCCCTCTTCCCACCCCCAACCCCCGGCTTCTGGCACGTCTTTCCCGAACAGCCCTGCCTCCTCGGAGTTCTGCCTACAACGCATTACTTCTCAGCGCTTCTCGGCCATGTCACGTTAATGGCAGACCGGGCGCCTCGGCCAAGCCGGTTCATTTGTATTGATCGAATGGATCAACGCGGCCTTGGTCACCTGATTTTCCGGGGAAAATGTTAATTTTTCCTATTCCGAAAAGAAACTCGCAGTTTTCGGGAAGAATGACAAAAAACCAAACCTATTCCATGGAGAGATTTAAAAACTACCCCTTTTCTCTAGCAATAAAAACATCCCTCCTTAATTGTACAGGGGGTTCTGATTAGAAAATTTGCCGACCTTAATTCAAAATTCCGCTCACATGTATTCATGTTGATAAACTCCATATTATAAGATGTTTCTAAGCCAGAGATTCTTCTTTCTGCTACTTAATTATATTTGACAGCCATTCCAATCTTACTGCAGTGTTGTGCTAATGTTATTCCAGTTGTTAGTACTATAGTCCAGGTTGTCAAACCAAAATTTAACATTGAATTTAACATTGTATATAATTGTGTATTGGTAATGGTGCTGTTATTCCACCCAGCTCTCTGCCTCAACCTTTGTAGTATAGAACCACCATATAAATCAAAACTAATCCAGGGTATATGGTGTGGAATCCCAAATCTTCACTATTTACACCAGGGTCTTATTTATAAAATCACAAGATCTCAAACAAGTTCTGAGCAATTGTTAAAAACTACGTTATTGGTTGTAACATGAAAACAACATATTTCAACAAGATAGGTTATGGAATGAAATTATCTAAGGCAGTGCTTCTTAATTATTTTCTGTTATGCCTCCACCAGGAAGAAGTAAACACCCCCCCCCCCCAACTCTCCACCGGGACAATTGTTTGCAATATTTCACTGAAAAAACTCAAGCAATTGGGGTATAATGTGTGTTAAGTGATGCCTTAATTTATTTGACTACATGCTGTCTGCTGTAAAGATTTTTAAACACAGTAAATATACCACTCTTTCCTCATCTCTCACCGTAGTCACAGTGAAGCTAAGCGCTACATACGCTCAATGTTCCCTCTATTTTTTTTTCGGTGTGGCCGGAAAAGTATAATGTCTCAGCAGCCCATTTTCATGACTGGGTGTGGATCAGTTAGAAACAAAAGGGGGTCACGTGACCTCAGGACACACAGCAATGGTCATAAATATGAAACGGCAGCCAAGTTTTGATCCTGCGATCATTGGGCTGCTGCGAAGGTCCTAAGTATGAAAAGGGTGCATAAGTCACTTTTTTCAGGGCCGTTGTGACTTTGAACAGTCAGTAAATGAACCATTGTAAGTCGAGGACTACTTGCCTTCCCCCCCTAGATGTTTTCTGTGGAGCTTCAAAATGGACTCTTGATCTTCTAAAGAGTGCACTGGTCAGACAGATAATCCTCAACTTCTTTTCTTCTGACCCCAATGGAGGCCAACATTTCTATCTCCTGAGTAAGACGGTTATTAAGTGAGTTCTGTCTCACTTTACCACCTTTCTTGCCACAATAGTTAAGTGAATCCCTGCAATTGCTTGTCAGAAGATCCCAAAAGATGTTCACATAACCCTGGGACATTGCCACCATCATAACTACGCTGTCAAATGTCCAAAGTTTGATCCAATAACCCCTTTATTTTTCTAACAAAGTCCTTCCTTCCTAGAAGGAACAATAGAAAGAATAAAATGGAAAAGGGGATTAAAAGGGGATATAAAAAAATTAAAAAGAAAAGGGTTCGGTTCAAAGTTCTGCTCAGATTAAAGAAATTGGAGTTCGAGAAGGGTTGATTAAGCTTGGAGTATTGTTTTGTTTGCTCTTTTTAAATTATTTTTTCTATTTAGATATATGAATTTAGGAATTGCTGATCAGTTTTAATAAATTTAGAAGTATTGATTATAGTAAGATATATAGAAGGTGATACTGATTTGGATTAATGCATAAATGGAATTGAATTCAGAATTGTTGGGGAGATTAATGATATTAATGATTTTTAATTGATTGAAAATAGAGAATATTTAGAATTTTTTCCCTTTTTTTTCCTTTTCTCAAGTTGAAATTTAAGATTAATAATTAAGTAAGAAATGTAGATAAGTATTGGGCTGAAATAATTTTTAAATTTGGGATTAGGTAAATGCACTATTTAGAAGTGGGAAAGAAGTCTGAAAGTTGTATATGTTTATGTTTTGTTTTTATTTTTCTTTTGTTAACATCTAATTGGCTATACAGTGATACCCCGTCTTATGAACTTAATTGGTTCGGGATGAGGTTTGTAAGGTGAAAAGTTTGTAACATGAAACAAGGTTTCCCATAGGAATCAATGGAAAAGCGATTAATGCGTGGAAGCCCAAAACTTACCCCTTTTGCCAGCCGAAGCGCCTGTTTTTGCGCTGCTGGGATTCTCCTGAGACTCCCCTCCATGGGAAACCCCACCTCCAGACTTCCATGTTTTTGTGATGCTGCAGGGGAATCCCAGTGGGGGAATCCCAGCAGCGCAAAAATGGGTGCTTCGCTGACAATGGAAATCCGGAGGTGGGGTTTCCCAACGAGGGGAGCCTCAGCAAAATTGCAGCATCGCAAAAACACGGAAGTCCGGAGGTGGTGTTTCTCATGGAGGGGAGCCTCAGGGGAATCCCAGCAGCGCAAAAACAGGCGCTTCGCTGGCAACAGAAGTCCATAGGTGGGGCATCCAGTGGCGGCGGCTTGGGTTTGTAAGGTGAAAATAGTTTGGAAGAAGAGGCAAAAAAATATTTTTTTAAATAATATTTTTTATTAATTTTTAACAAGCTTAATATATACACAACATAAAACAGTGCATAGTGAAATGTGCCCACCACCCTGACACACACACATACCCCACCACCATTCGGGGTTTTTTCTTATATAATCCATTTTGACCCAAGAGCAATACAGTCATACCTCGTCTTACGAACCTAATTGGTTCCAGGGAGAGGTTCGTAAGACGAAAGGTTCGTAAGACAAAAAATTGTTTCCCATAGGAAACAATGTAAAGTCAATTAATCCGTGCAACCAAAAAAAAACAAACGCAAAAAAACCGCTGCCGCCCGGCTGTCACCTTTTAAAACAGCCTGGGGGCTTCTCAGCGACACGCAGAACGCCAAACCCGAACTTCCGGGTTCGTCGTTCGGGAGGCCGCCGAGAAGCCCCCAGGCTGTTTTAAAAGGTGACAGCCGGGCGGCGTGGCTTCCCAGCAGTCTCCCAACGCCGAACGCGGAAGTTCGGGTTTGGCGTTCGGCTTCGGAAAGCTGCTGGGAAGCCGCCCGGATGTTTTAAAAGGTGACAGCCGGGCTGGGGGGCTTCCCAGCAACCTCCCGAACCCCGAACTTTTGCCGAACTTCCGGGTTCTGTGTTCGGGAGGTTGCTGGGAAGCCCCCCAGCCCGGCTGTCACCTTTTAAAACAGCCGTGCGGCTTTCCAGCAGCTTCCCGAAGCTGAACTGTTGCCGAAGTTCGGGGTTCGGAGACTGCTGGGAAGCCATGCGGCTATTTTAAAAGGTGACAGCCGGGCTGGGGGGCTTCCCAGCAACCTCCCGAACCCCGAACCCGGAAGTTCGGCAAAAGTTCGGGGTTCGGGAGGTTGCTGGGAAGCCACGCGGCTGTTTTAAAAGGTGACAGCTGGGCTGGGGGGTGTTGGATCAGAGGGTCCTACCTTGCAGAGTGCCCAGCCTGTTAGGACTGAGGCAAGACCTTCCGGAGGCAAAGGTTCGGGGTTCGGGAGGTTGCTGGGAAGCCCCCCAGCCCGGCTGTGACCTTTTAAAACAGCCGGGCGGCTTCCCAGCAGCTTCCCGAAGCCGAATGCCAAACCCGAACTTCCGCGTTTGGCTTTCGGAGACTGCTGGGAAGCCGCCCGGCTGTTTTAAAAGGTGACAGCCGGGCTGGGGGGCTTCCCAGCAACCTCCTGAACCCGGAAGTTCGGCAAAAGTTCGGGGTTCGGGAGGTTGCTGGGAAGCCCCCCAGCCCGGCTGTCTCCTTTTAAAACAGCCGGGCGGCTTCCCAGCAGCTTCCCGAAGCCGAATGCCAAACCCGAACTTCCGCGTTTGGCTTTCGGAGACTGCTGGGAAGCCGCGCGGCTGTTTTAAAAGGTGACAGCCGGGCTGGGGGGCTTCCCAACAACCTCCCGAACCGAACCCGGAGTTCAGAAAAATTTTGCCTCTTCTTACGACGCAAAATTTTTCTGAACCCCGGGTTCGTATCACGAGTTGTTCGTAAGACGAGGGGTTCGTATCTTGAGGTACCACTGTATATCTATTTACATATTATAGAGTGATTCCAATTTATTTCTTATAGCTTGTTCTCGGTTTCTACTCATCATATATCATCTTACCTTGTCCCACCGTCCCATCAGTTGTCTCAATTCAGTTTCATTATCCAAATTTATCCTTTTATCCATAATTTCAAATTGAATATGGTCCACCATGTACCTATACCAATTTTGCATTGTCCATTTTGTCGCATCTTTCCAACCCATAACTATTACTGCCTGAGTGTTTCTATTGCTGCTTGTTTTATTTCTCTAAATTCTCCCATCGCATTGCTTTTAACTAGTACTGCCATTTCCTTAGTGATTGCCCATTGTATGTTTAGCATTTTATTGATGTCCTCTTGCACTTTTTGCCAAAATTCCTGCACTATCGGGCATTCCAAAAACATATGCATAAACACTCCTTTATCTTGAAACCCATGCCAACAAATACCCCTGACATTTTGCTAAAAGTGTGTGAGTTGAACGGGAGTAAAATACCACATGCAATATTTTCCTTCTCATTACCCTGATTCTTGTATTTTTAATTTTCCTTATATTTTCTACTATATTTTTCATCTCTTGTACCTCTACTTGTATCTCATTTTGCCACCATTTAGTCAATCCTTCAACCGTGTCCCGGTCTGACTGCACTAGCAATTTATATATATATTGGTTGCTTGTGCCTTTATACCCTCATTTTTTTCCCTCTTATTATTTTCTCTAACCCTGTCTCCTCCCTCAATAGTACTTCTTTATTCAACCTTTCATTAAGATATTTACATATTGCATTTATTTGTAGCCACCTTCCCTTACCTAACCACCATTTTACACAGTTTATACTTGGTCTGCCATCCTTCTCATATAAGTGTTCTATCTTAGTTATCCCTCTTCCCTTCAACTCTCCTATAACCCTATTTAAATTCGTTTCATTATCTCTATTTATTACATAAAGCGATGACAGTTTAGATTTATATTGTTGTGATTCAGCCTGAGGTTCCTCAGGGACCGGCTGGATCTCTGCCGGATCCATGCCCAGAGGAGGAGGACAGTGAACAGGAGGGGGAGGACCAGGCAGACGGGGGAGAGGAATGTCAGGAAGAGGAGGAGGGAGAGCAGCCTGAGACCCCGGGGGGGGGGCTCTCCCCAGCTAGTAGCCTGGATTCATTGGACGAAGACGCACAGGCTATAATAGACATGAGGCAGCGACGAGCAGCTCAAAGACGGGGCCAATTAGAAAGGTATTTCCATCCCTGAATTGGCAACAGCTGGGTTTGGGTGTGGTTCTCCTCAGCAGGGTTGAAAAGGCAGGCCCGCCCTTACAGTCCTGTGGAGAGTTATCAATTGGGAGTCCTGTGACCTTGCTTCGATCCTCAGCGTCTCTGATCTTGGCTTGTGGCCTAGAAGTCTGAAAGACCTGGGGGAGGCGTGGGTTTTATTATCTCCAGCGTTGTTTTTGCCAGCAAGAATCCTGTTTTATTGCCTGGCCTTTGTGAAACCTCTGTGAAGCTTCATAGTGTTCCTGTCTGTAAGAACAGTTTTTGTTACCTGTGTTTGCTTTGAATTATATAAACTGCCTTTGCTTTTTACCAGTGTGTCTGGCTACTCTTTTTGGTTGGTGTTGGCATCTGGGGGGACCTAGACAGAACATATATAATCCTATTTTCCCCTGCCATTTTTTCCAAATTTCCATAGTCCCTTTCATGGGACGTATTAATTTACCTAAGTCGCTCCTGTTCCACTTTGTAAAGATTAATTCTCTATTCTTCATCCTGTTTATCTTTTTTTCCAATTTCACCCATTTTTTTTCACCTAATTGCAACTCCATTAACCTTTCCATTTGAAAAGCTTCCCTATACAGCTGCAAACAAGGAACTCTTCATCCCCCCTCTTTTTCATTCGCAATTAACCACTTTTTCCTTATTCTTGGTCTCTTATCTTCTTCAATCCAATAATTAAGTTTTTTGTCCCCCTCTTTAAACTTACATGCTGATAGCCCCCCTGACAGCACCTGAAATAGGTACATCATTTTGGGAGCTATCATCATTTTTAAAGCTCTTATTTTAGAGAGTCTCCTTAGCTTTTTCTCTTTCCAGCTCCTCATCTGTTTCAACATTTTTCTCCATATTAATCTATCATTCACCTCCTCAATTTTCACTGGGTTTTTCAATAAACAAATATTTAATTTTTTAAAGTCCCAATTTCAACCCTGATTCTTTCCTGATTTCAGTCTGCTCTCTTGGACCTGTATTTAAACACATAATCTCTGATTTTTCCATATTAACCGAGAGTCCCGATTCCTGTTTAAACTCTTGTAAAATACTTGTTATACCTTTAATCATCTCCATCGGGGAGGCAAAAAAATCTTAAACCTCGATTTGAATCTCGAAAAGTTTGTATGACGAGGGGTTTGTAAGATGAGGTATCACTGTACAAGGTTTTCTTGGTTTATAGAAAAATGTATAAAGAAAAAAGGAAGCACTTTGGCATAATGGTTAATAAGTTAGAAATATAATTGGTGTTGTACTTTTTGAAGGAACATTAAGGAGGGAATTTAAAAGAAAAGGAATTATTACTAATTAGGTTTTACAATATGGCTAACTTGGTTAATTATTGAGATTTTAATTGGTCTCATTCTTTCTCTCTCTTTCTCTCTTTCTCCCCCTCTTTCTCTCCCCCTTTCTCTCTCTCTCGCCCCCCCCCCCCCGACGGTCGGTGGGCTGGTGGCAGCATGCAGTGCATGGATCCATTCCCCCACAGACAGTCATCGGGCTGGCATTGGCCAGCGGCAGCATGCGGCGCTTGGATCCATGCCCCCCCACAGATCATCATTGGGCCAGCGCCAGCCAGCAGCAGCATGCGGCATGTGGATTTGTGCCCCCTCCCACAGACAGTCATTGGGCCGGTGTCAGCTGGCGTCAGCATGTGGTGTGTGGATCCGCCTCCCCCCACAGATGGTCAGCAGGCAGGGGCTGGCCGGTGGCAGCACGCGGTGCATGGATCCACGCCCCACTCACGGACACGCTCCCTCTCATTCTCTCTTTCTCTTCCTTTCTTCTCTCACTTTCTCAGTCGATGGCAGGCACCCGCGCTGCCTCTCTCACATGCTTCCGAGGCGTCGATGACCCAAATGTCCGGTCAACGAAGCAGTGGATGTGATGTGCCGTTGCCTGGAGGCTGTTGGGGTCTGGATGGGACAATTCCATCTGTCTATCCATCACCCTCGGTGGGGGAAAAATCAACTTGGGCGTCCTCGATCCACATCTGACATTAGAGAAACATCTTTCAGCTGGGGGGAGGCATTCGCCCATGTTCCCCTGGTGCACCAGTTGCAGCCCTATTTGGACCGGGAATTACTGCTCACAGTCACTCATGCCCTCATCACCTCGAGGCTCAACTACTGTAACGCTCTCTACATGGGTCTACCTTTGAAAAGTGTTCGGAAACTTCAGATCGTGCAGAATGCAGCCGCGAGAGCAATCATGGGCTTCCCTAGGTATGCCCATGTTACACCAATGCTCCGCAGTCTGCATTGGTTGCCGATCAGTTTCCAGTCACAATTCAAAGTGTTGGTTATGACCTATAAAGCCCTTCATGGCATCGGACCAGAATATCTCCGGGACCACCTTCTGCCGCACGAATCCCAGCGACCAGTAGGTCCCACAGAGTTGACCTCCGGGTCCCGTCGACTAAACAATGTTGTTTGGTGGGACCCAGGGGAAGAGCCTTCTCCGTGATAGTTGGAGTCAGCCTTCAGATAGGGTTTTTCTCGTCCAATCACATTGAGGACTGAGCCTGTCAATCAAAATAGCATAATGTACATATCCGGACACCACGTAATATCTCCAGTTTGAGACTCAGTCCTCCATGAGGAAGGACGTGGAATTCCTATCTGACTGCTGATTAATAGGTAGCCACAAGAAAAGAAAATTTAACACTACAAGACTTTCTTCTGCTGTTATCTCATCACAATTGACTGCATTTTTAACTTGGCTGCAATATTTTACCACAGTAACCGGACTGCTTGTCACAGGCTGTACTTCTCAAAGTCAGCTCAGGACAGCAATCCAGTCATACTGATGACAAAGGGCTTGCCCGATCATTTATTTATTTATTTTATTTTTTATTTATTCTTTGTCCAATATACAATACATATGGAAGAGAATAGACATTAAGTAATATATATAAAGATAGAACGTAAAAAAGAAGAGAATATATATGATATAAGAGATACGGAGAGAATATATATGATATACAGTGAACCCTCGATCATCGCGAGGGTTCCGTTCCAGGACCCCACGCGATGATCGATTTTTAGCGAAGTAGCGGTGCGGAAGTAAAAACACCATCTGCGCGTGCGCAGATAGTGTTTTTGCTTCCACTGCCGCCCGCCCTTCGCCCGCCCACCCCGTTGCTCGCGCCTGGGGTGCGCGCGCGTTTGGGGACTCCCTAGATCCGCTCCCCAGCTGGGGAGCGGATCTAGGGAGTCCCCACCGCGCGCGCGTTGCTGGGGAAAGCGCGCGCGTTGCTGGGGAAAGCGCGCGCGTTTGGGGACTCCCTAGATCTGCTCCCCAGCTGGGGAGCGGATCTAGGGAGTCCCCAAACGCGCGCACTTTCCCCAGCTGGGGAGCGGAGCTGGGATGTCCCCAAGCGCGTGCCGCCCGCCCGCCCACGCCGTTGCTCGCGCCGCCGCTGGGGTCTTACGGGGGCAAGAGGGGGAAGACCCAGGGAAGCCTCTGCCCGGCGGGGAAACTCCACCATCTATGCATGCGTGGAAGGGCACGCATGCGCAGATGGTGGAGTTTACTTCCTGGTTGAAAACTCGCGAAATAGCCCTTTCGCGATACTTGAACACGCGAAACTCGAGGGTTCACTGTATATATATAAGATAGATAGATAGATAGATAGATAGATAGATAGATAGATAGATAGATAGATAGATAAGGAGAGAATATATATGATATATGAGATAAGGAAAGACAATTGGACAGGGGACGATAGGCACATCAGTGCACTTATATACGCCCCTTACTGGCCTCTTAGGAACCTGGAGAGGTCAATCGTGGAGAGTAAGGGAGAAATGTTGGGGGTTGGGAGTTGACACTCGACAACTCGATTGTTAAAATCATATTTTTTACAGTCAAGTTTGGAGCGGTTAATATTAAGTTTGAATCTGTTGTGTGCTCTTGTGTTGTTGCGGTTGAAGCTGAAGTAGTCGTTGACCGGAAGGACGTTGCAGCATATGATGTTGTGGGCAATACTATCGTGTTTTAGGCGCCGTAGTTCTAAGCTCTCAAGACCCAGGATAGTTAGTCTATTTTCGTAGGATATTCTGTTTCGAGTGGAGGACCCCGGCAGCGGCGAGAAAGCGGCTCCTTTAACTCCCGTTGGCTTCCGATGAATGAACTCCTGGCTGGTATTTGTTTTTCCGCTCTACAAGGTGATTACCGGAGTTTGCTCCAGTCACCAGATTTTAAATCTCCCGTGCATGTCCACCATCTTACAGGTGCTGGGGGCTTGCCGCCGCCTCCCCCAAATAACAAACAAAACCAACCAAAAAACCCCCACAACAACAACAAAAAACCAATAGCTTCAGGCTGTGTAATCCAGCCTGTCAGCAGATTCCCTCACTGGGCTGAGGAAAATCTCTATGGAGGATTCACAGCAGATTTCCCAACAGCTGATGCCATGCAAGGAGAACAAAACAACAACAAAAGCAAAGGCATCCCATTCTGAGCGGAAGGCTTCTTTGCCTGTTGAAATGCCTCAGTCATCCAGAGCGGGAGAGCCAAGTGACAAAAAGCATGAGCAAACGCACAAACCTGGCAATAAAGTGGAAAAGCAGTCCTCTTTACCACCTCACTTTTCCTCAACTTCAACAAGCAAGACCAGTCAGCTTTGGATTATGAGAGGGTGTCTCTAATTAACACAAATGTGGTGGGGGAAGGCAGGTTTTTAAGCCCCAGCTCAGCATGTGTCCCTCCCCCCTCAGGTGGCTTCAGCCTTTGGATCCAATAACCCACCCATGGCAACTGCTTCAGTTACCACTGCTAGTTAGTAATATAACAGCCATGCCTACTACACCTGGCAATTCAGGTAGGATAACAACCAAGGACTGTCCAAACAACCCAGCCACCAATATTGGATCCTAACAACATTCAAAATATTATTGCCAATACTATACAACAGTGTCTGGCTGCTTTTCACAAATGGCTGTATTTCCACTCTACATGGTGATTACCGGAGCTTGCTCCAGTCACCCGCAAAACCAGGCCCAGCCTCTGCTGAACCAGCCTCCTTTGCAACACAAATCCTTTGGAGGATTAGAGGATCATAATTATTCAGATACCTCAGATAATGAGAGCCAAGCCTCAACATGAAGTTGAGTGTCAGAGTGTCAGGATGAGGCTCTCTCTGCTGATGAGGCTTTACCAATAGAGCAGCCTACTCCTGCAGGCCTTTTTTCACCAGTCTTATTTAAATCACTTCTCCAGAAGGCTAACAATGCTTCTGATTTGGCCACACCTCCTATCACAGGAACTGGAAACAAAGCTTCTACTTCCCATTCAATATATTGCTGAACAAGTCTAGGCAGTGGAACTTATTCCAGCTCCTCAGCTGTTCATGGATAACATTCAGAAGCAGTTCACTGCTCCTGTGGCAGGCTCAATACGTTCAAATTTTGAAAAGAAGCATTTCAATATAGCTCCTGAGCTAGCAAACTTGCCCAAAGCCCTAACTGTAGATCCTCCTGTGGCTGCACTCCATTCCCAAAATTCCATACTGGGAAAGTGGAGGAGTTGAATCCGGAGGATAGATGTTTAGAACAACTGTTTAAGACACAGTATAGTTCAGCTTGGGCGGTGCGAGCCTCTTCCTCAGCTTTGTTCTTTGCCAAAGCATCATTAATTTGGCTACGCTAACTTCAGAAACAAATACCTACCTCAGAGGTTCGGCTCCACCAGACTGAAGATATTTTTCCCTGAAGGGTAAACTGCTATTTTATACAAAAGTGTCATCATTTATCTGGTTCATTAAATTGCCACAATATATTTTGATATCTTATCTAGTCTTCCTGTGTTACTCTTCATATATACATCCCGACACCTTCAGATAGTTACAACCAGGTCTTGCAACCAACACTTTCAGATAATTACAACCAGGTCAATCTTGAGCTCTGCTATCGGCTACAGAGGCCTTCAAGAAGCTGAGGATGAGCAGCAGTCAAAGGCTACTGCCCAGAGAGAGGTGGGAGATACCATCTGGGTAGTGAAAATGGAGCTGAGCGTGCAGCTCTAGCTGACCGGTGAATGGGCACATGCGCAGGAAGCAAAATCTTATGCAAGGATGCGCACAACAGTGAGATTTTGGCATTTTTCACCTTTTTCTGCTTCTGCACATAGAAGCAAAAAGCAAAAAAACGCCAAAATATCACGTCCCATGCCCCCTCGCGTGAGAGTTTGCTTCCTGTGCATGCGCAGTAAAGCAAATCTCATGCCGGGCATGCCCGCCAGATCTCTGCCTGTGCATTTGTGACCGCTGCCCCCCAGGAGACATCTCGGCACACAAAGGTAAGTGCAGCCCTCCACTGATGAGCACACAAGTTAACTCCTGGTTAGCTCATTGGATTGTTTTTGCTGTGGGAAGAGGAAAAACAGCAAAAACAACAAACCCCGCCAAAAATTAAATGACCAGCATAAATGTTGGATCTGACATAGGACAACTCCTTGCATGAGCTCAGATATGGCTCCAGGTGTCAACAGTAGCATGCATGCCCCAGGTTCGCCGTTACTGGTATAGGTCCTGCTTGAGCCAGGGATTGGACTAGAAGACCTCCAAGGTCTTTATAGTGGCCATTCAAATTTACAACAGTACTGAAAAAAGTATCTTATGACTCTTTCACAATTACAGTAGTCCCTCGATTATCGCGAGGGTTCCGTTCCAGGACCCCTTGCGATAATCGAAATTTCGCGATATAGCGGTGCGGAAGTAAAAACACCATCTGCGCATGCGTGCCACTTTTCCATGGTGTTTTTACTTCCGCACCGCCCGCCCGCTGCCCGCCACTTGTCCGCTGCCCGCCCGCTCACCTCGCCAGCAAGAGGGGAAGACCCATGAAAGGTTCCTTGGGCCGCCTAGCAGCTGATCTGCTCGGCAGCGCAGCAGCAGCCTGCGCTGCCGAGCAGATCAGCTGCTAGGCGGCCCAAGGAACCTTCCATGGGTCTTCCCCCTCTTGCTTGTGAGGGCGCTTCAACGTTTCCGGACGGCAAGCTCGGACTCTTTCTTTTTCCCTCAGAGGACGCTTATGACAGGCGGCTGAGGCTTCGAGTGTGTCCCCTTCCACCGCCAAGGCCTCCCAGGAGTCCACACCCCCTTTTAAGGCGCCCGCAGATCAAGCGCTCTAGCCAGGCCCGGGCGCACGCCCCCTCTTCCCGCTTCGGTGGGCCTGCCCGGCGCGGGGGTCTCTTCCCCCTCATGGACACTCTTCGTGCCTGGCTTCCTTCTCTCTCCTCCCTTCCCCCCGCTTTCCTCCGGGCGTGTTGGAGAAGAGGGTCTTCTTCCGCTCTTATTGTCTTGGGTGGGCGGGAGGCAGGAGCTGCAGAAAGGGAAACTTTTTGTTTTCCTTCGCTCCGCCACCCAAGAGAGCGGAGAGGCAGCGGGGGGCGCAAGGAAGAAGAAGCGGTGGTGGCGGCGGCTTCCTTCGGGGGCAACGCCAGCAAGAGGGTTTTCCCCCTCTTGCTGGCGTGCGTGGGCGGTGGGGAAGACCCATGGGAGATTCCTTGGGCCGCCTAGCAGCTGAGGGTCTTCCCCACCGCCCACGCACGCCAGCAAGAGGGCGAAGACCCTCTTGCTGGCGTTGCCCCCGAAGGAAGCCGCCGCCGCCACGCCCGGCTCGGCTTCCCTGGCTCCTTGGCCGGGTGGGCTCGGCCGAAAGGGGATGGAACTGCAGAGCCGAAGGGTGGCCTTTTTGTCTGGGAGGGAAGATGACGCGCGGGCGGCACAGGGGGGGGGAGGCAAAGCTCTGCGGCTCCAGCCACTTTCAGCCAAGCCTCCCCGGCCACGGAGCCAGGGAAGCCGAGCCGGGCGTGGAACATCGGCGCAGGAGGCAGGACACGATCGGGCGACCGGAGCAGCAGCGCCGCCGCCGTCACGCCCGGCTCGGCTTCCCTGGCTGCGTGGCCGGGGAGGCTCGGCTGAAAGTGGCTGGAGCCGCAGAGCTTTGCCTCCCCCCCCCTCGCCCCTGTGCCGCCCGCGCGTCATCTTCCCTCCCAGACAAAAAGGCCGCCCTTCGGCTCTGCAGTTCCAACCTATTATTATTAAAATGTGTCTTGCTTAACCAAAAGGCCCAGGAGCCGTAAGGCCCCCAAGCCTGCAGCAGGCAACCCCTGCCCCGAAAGGCAGAGAAGCAGCAACGCTGCAAACGGGGGCTAATCACCCCCCAACGAGAGGGCACACGCAGCTTCCGATCGCCTCCCCGGTCCCGGGGAGGCAGGCTGCACCAATTACCCCCCCTACCACACCAGCGACGGGGAATCCCCGAGCGATCCCTCCAACTCCCGGGAGGGACCCCGACCCCCAACCGCTGCAGCAGCAAGGCTCCTCTGAGCCCAAGTCGCAATGAGTGGTGAACCGGCTAAACAATCCGGCTATGCTAATAGCCTTCCCACCGAAACCGACACCAAACCGTTCCACGAGCCTCCGTTGAAGGGCGGCCTTTTTGTCTGGGAGGGAAGATGACGCGCGGGCGGCACAGGGGCGAGGGGGGGGAGGCAAAGCTCTGCGGCTCCAGCCACTTTCAGCCAAGCCTCCCCGGCCACGGAGCCAGGGAAGCCGAGCCGGGCGTGGAACATCGGCGCAGGAGGCAGGACACGATCGGGCGACCGGAGCAGCAGCGCCGCCGCCGTCACGCCCGGCTCGGCTTCCCTGGCTGCGTGGCCGGGGAGGCTCGGCTGAAAGTGGCTGGAGCCGCAGAGCTTTGCCTCCCCCCCCCCTCGCCCCTGTGCCGCCCGCGCGTCATCTTCCCTCCCAGACAAAAAGGCCGCCCTTCGGCTCTGCAGTTCCAACCTATTATTAAAATGTGTCTTGCTTAACCAAAAGGCCCAGGAGCCGTAAGGCCCCCAAGCCTGCAGCAGGCAACCCCTGCCCCGAAAGGCAGAGAAGCAGCAACGCTGCAAACGGGGGCTAATCACCCCCCAACGAGAGGGCACACGCAGCTTCCGATCGCCTCCCCGGTCCCGGGGAGGCAGGCTGCACCAATTACCCCCCCTACCACACCAGCGACGGGGAATCCCCGAGCGATCCCTCCAACTCCCGGGAGGGACCCCGACCCCCAACCGCTGCAGCAGCAAGGCTCCTCTGAGCCCAAGTCGCAATGAGTGGTGAACCGGCTAAACAATCCGGCTATGCTAATAGCCTTCCCACCGAAACCGACACCAAACCGTTCCACGAGCCTCCGTTGAAGGGCGGCCTTTTTGTCTGGGAGGGAAGATGACGCGCGGGCGGCACAGGGGCGAGGGGGGGGAGGCAAAGCTCTGCGGCTCCAGCCACTTTCAGCCGAGCCTCCCCGGCCACGCAGCCAGGGAAGCCGAGCCGGGCGTGGCGGCGGCGGCGCTGCTGCTCCGGTCGCCCGATCATCTCCTGCCTCCCGCGCCGATGTTCCACGCCCGGCTCGGCTTCCCTGGCTGCTTGGCGGGGGGGGGGGGAGGCTTGGCCGAAAGGGGCTGTACCCGCAGAGCTTTGCCTCCCACCCCTCGCCCCTGTGCTGCCGGCGCGTCATCTTCCCTCCCAGACTCCCCCGGCAAAGTGACGTGGAGGAATGGAAAGCTGAAACCGGGCGGTTTGAGTTTCCCATTCCTTCAAGTCACTTCGCCGCTGCTCTCCTGGCTAAACTGTGTGGCAGGAGACAGGCTTTGAGTTTTTGGCTGGGGGGGAGAAGTAGAACCTTCCTAACTCCCCCCCCCCCCACCAGCCAGAAGGAGCGGCGAAGTGACGTGGAGGAATGGAAAGCTGAAACTGGGCGGTTTGAGTTTCCCATTCCTCCAAGTCACTTTGCCGCTCCTCTCCTGGCTAAACCGGCGGCAGGAGACAGGGTTGGGGGGGGGGGGTACTGGGAAGCCCCCCAGGCCGACTGCCACCTTTTCAAACAGCCGCGCCCTTCCCAGCTGAGTCCTGAAGCCAAGCGCCAAAGGCGAACTTCTGCGCTTGGCTTCAGGACTCAGCTGGGAAGCGGCACGGGTGTTTTAAAAGGTCTCCCCCGGCATGGGGGGCTTCCTAGCACCCCCCCAAACCCGGGTTGGGGGTTCGGGGGGGTGCTAGGAAGCCCCCCATGCCGGCGGGAAGACCCAGGGAAGGTTCCTTTGGCCGCCTAGCAGCTGATCTGCCCGGCGGTAATGCAAACTCCACCATCTACGCATGCGTGCAGATGGTGGTGTTACTTCCGGGTAGAAAACTCGCGATATAGCGTTTCGCGAAGCTCGAGATCGCGAAACTCGAGGGATCACTGTATCTTTCCAGACTCCCATAATCGTGTGATTAAACTTTGGACACTTGGCAACTGGTTGATATTTATGACTCTACTGTGTCCCAAAGTCTTGTGATTCCTTTTTGTGACTTTCTGGCAAAGTCAACAGAGAAGCCAGATTCACTTAACAACTGTGTTACTGTGCTGTCCCCAGAGACAGAGATAGTTGGACTTTATTTAGATATTTCTCTTTAAGATATTGCATTAGGGGAAATGTAGTGAAATTGCACTCTGGGTAATGTATGACCACATTTGTGTATTCCTATTGGCTCTGACTCGGGATGATGGGTAATTGGAGAGAAAATTCCAGAGGGTCTTTGTCTTCACTCTTTCATTAAGCCAGCCAGCATGTACATGCTCTACCTAGAGCCTGGGTCAATTCAACCTCTTTTTACCTGCACAATGGGAAGGATTATACTGCAGAAGAATCGCATCATAACTGAGTTATTGTGAGAATTCCTGTAATAAAATTATCAGAAGAGAGGACAACAAGGAGGACAATAGTATACCCCACTTGAAGCCATGCCAAGAAGAGCTCATAACTTTCAAAGACAATCCTGTCCTAGAAGTGATAGAACTCCAGACTAACAAGGAAGACAATGATGTAGACATATCAATAGAGGACAACAAGGAGGACAATGACTTAGCCACCTCAATAGAGGACAAATGTTCTCCACAGCTCATAGAAGGAGAATTTAAACAAGACACTAGCGGAAGCTGGGTTGCACCACTGCCCTTTCAACACTCGCCTAACAACCATGAGCAAGTTTCCTCCCACCTTTTTAACTTGAGAAGACTTATGAACAAGAAGCCTGAAATCAAAGCTCACCTGGTGGAGTTCATGGACAAGATGATCCAGAACGGACACACTGAACTTACCCCATCTCCTAAAAGAAACAAAGAATGGTGGTACTTGCCATTCTCTGGAGTGTACCTTTCACAAAAGCTAGAGCAGAAATGAAAAAGGGAGTCAAGACATACCTCCCTGAGCAGTCTTCAAGGCATCAGTATACAATGCCCGCCTGCTACCATGATGAAAAGAGAGCTGCATGTTTTCTCAGATGCATCCACGCAAACAATAGCAGCCATGGCATATACCAGAATCTACGGCGGGGAGCATAACTTCCAAGCCTCTTTTCCACCTTCTGTTCCTACTCCTGCTCCTGTTCTTGTGGAACCTTTCCCACTTTCTCTTCTACTTTTTAGTCCAGGTCCAGGTCCAGTTTCTGATCCTGTTCCAGGTCCAGTTTCTGATCCTGATCCTGTTCCAGTTCCTATGGCATCTGCTCCTGTTCCTGATCCTGTTCCAGTTCCTATGGCATCTGCTCCTGATCCAGTTCCAGTTCCTACGACATCTGCTCCTGTTCCTGATCCTGTGGAACCTGTTCCAGTTTCTCTTCCAGGTCCAGATTCTGATCCAGTTTCTGTTCCAGTTCTGATTGCACCTGTTCCTGTTAATCTGTTCCTGTTCGTGTTCCTGTCCTGGTTGCACCTGTTTCTTGTCCTGTTGCAGGACAAGAACACATCTCCAAACTCTTGGCACATGGGACTTGTGTTCCAAGTTCTGCCCAGCACAAAGGACGTTCACCAAGAAGATCTATGCCATACCAGTCACCAACCTAGTCTTGCTGAAAAGACAGATCGAGCTTCAAGACTGAACCTCAAGCTTTGCATGCCTTGTGTCTACCTCAGTGTTTGCATTGTTTGATGATATGCTTCATTGACCTTTGTTATTTAGTTTGGATAGACTGTTATTCTATGCCCTTTATTTAGTCAATTAGATAGTTATGTTACATATGTATTGTTTACCTTAGTAAGATAGTTAAGCTGCACTATTTAGCGTATATCTTTGTTTATTTCAATTTATTCGCTAGTTAGTGTGGAATTTTACAAATTCCAGACGGGGAGTGTGCTGTCCCCAGAGACAGAGATAGTTGGACTGTATTTAGGTATGTCTCTTTAAGATATTGCAATAGGGGAAATGTAGTGAAATTGCACTCTGGGTAATGTAGTTCTATATATGACCACATTTGTGTATTCCTACTGGCTCTGACTCGGGATGATGGGTAATTGGAGAGAACATTCCAGAAGGTCTTTGTCTTCACTCTTTCATTAAGCCAGCTAGCATGTAGATGCTCTACCTAGAGCCTGGGTCAATTCAACCTCTTTTTACCTGCACAATGGGAAAGATTATACTGCAGAAGAATCGCATCATAACTCTGAGTTATTGTGAGAATTCCTATAATAAAATTATCTGTGATATACCTTTGTGCTGAGTTATCTGACTGGGAAAAGTTGACCTTGTACCAGAACAGTTACTAACTTACCAGCTGCAATGATTCATTTAGCAACTGAATGCAAGAATGCTCATAAAATGGGGCAAAATTCACATAACAAATTTCTAACTTAACAGTGACAAATTTTGGCCTCAGTTGTAGTCATTAAGTCAAGGACTACCTGTATCCATTTTCCTGATTGAGTGTGATATACAGTAGACTAAAGTTTAAAGCTTAATAAATGTCTTGAAGTGTTTTTGTTAATATGTCTCTCAGACTTATAATGATAATGGAATCGGAAGAAATTTATGCACCGTATTCTAATATAGTTTGGAGAAACATAAAATTAAATGGTTACTTCTGCCAAAATAATTATGTATATTGGAGATAAACTCTTTAGAAAGTGATCAAGATAATAAATTGAACATGTAAGTAAATCAAACATAATTATATAAAAAGAAGTCAACTATTTAACAATAGTTTGATTAAACAGCTTTATTAATTGGAAATGTAAAATTCATATTTTAAAAAATCTTATGTTTACCCCTCCCCTTCATCAATAATAAGAAACTGAACAATTATTCTCACTTTTAGATAACATATTTATCTTGATCCTTCATATTCTCATCAAACTGAGGACTTACATAGTTGGTCATATCAAGAAAGATAAAATTAAAGGTCAAAGCATGCTTCTATATTTTCTTAATCAGAACTGAACATATAGTAAATAGAAATAGACATACCAATCCAAATAATAATGCATAACAGTTCTGTTTCTCATTAAGTGCATAAGTAAATCATTTCAGAGCATCTTAAACTGGAAACAAAAAAAATTAAACTGGAAACAAAAAATACTATTGAGATATATTCTTACAACCAGTAAATATAGTACATATCAGTACTGTAAAAATCTCAATGAACAATTGTAACTAATGAGTTTTTTCTGTATTTCTTTCCTGCCATGTAATGGTCATTGTAATTTTGTGTTTGTGTGAAGAATCAGAGCAGAAGCACTGTAGGTCAATACGTTTTTCTAAATGTTCAGATGTCAAAGGAATATACCGTGTTTCCCCGATAGTAAGGCAGTGTCTTACTATCTTTTTACCCCCAAAAGCCCCACTGTGTCTTACTTTGGGGGTATGTCTTACATCTCCCCACGCGCCTTCGCCTTCCAAGCTCCCCGCGCGCATTGCTTCCAAGCTCCCCGCGCGCCTTCGCATTCTCCCCGCGCGCCTTCGCCTTCCAAGCTCCCCGCGCGCATTGCTTCCAAGCTCCCCGCGCGCCTTCGCTCGCCTTCGCTCGCCACCGCCTCTTCCCCTGCCGAAGCTCAGCTGCAAGCGGCCAGCGAGGCCGATCGGATCCGAGGCGAGCGGCCGGAGCTGCGCCCTCCTTCGCCCGCCTCCTTTCCGCTCGCCTCGGAGCCGAGCGGCCTCGCTGGCCGCTTGCAGCTGAGCCTCGGCAGGGGAAGAGGCGGTGGCGCCGCGGCGAGCGAAGGCGGGGGGCGCGCAGGGAGCTGCCGGAAAGGAGGGTGCAGCTCCCTGCGCGCCCCTCGCCTTCGCTCGCCGCGGCGCCACCGCCTCTTCCCCTGCCGAGGCTCAGCTGCAAGCGGCCAGCGAGGCCGCTCGGCTCCGAGGCGAGCGGAAAGGAGGCGGGCGAAGGAGGGCGCAGCTCCGGCCGCTCGCCTCGGATCCGATCGGCCTCGCTGGCCGCTTGCAGCTGAGCTTCGGCAGGGGAAGAGGCGGTGGCGAGTGAAGGCGAGCGAAGGCGCGCGGGGAGCTTGGAAGCAATGCGCGCGGGGAGCTTGGAAGGCGAAGGCGCGCGGGGAGAATGCGAAGGCGCGCGGGGAGCTTGGAAGGCGAGCGAAGCTGCAAGCGGCCTCGCTGGCCGCTTGCAGCTGAGCTTCGGCAGGGGAAGAGGCGGTGGAAGAGGCCGCGGCGAGCGAAGGCGAGGGGCGCGCGGGGAGCTTGGAAGCAATGTCATCGCCCCCCCCCCCCCGCAATACCGTTTATACCGTGTTTCCCCGAAAGTAAGACATATGTCTTACTTTCGGGGTATGGCTTATATAAGCCGACCCCCCTGAAACCCCCCATATGTCTTACAATCGGGGGGGTCTTACTATCGGGGAAACACGGTAACATTGTCTTTAGCAAATTTTCATTCTGAACAATGGTGTATAGTTTTCTTCTTACAGAGCTTTATAAGATGCAAAATTTAGAGGAGTATTTAAATAACTTGGAATATTAAAACCAACTATTTTCACTTCCTTTCTTAAGCATTGACAGACAAGCTCAGGTATTGCATAGTTGCCTCTTTCAAAAAGTGGGAGTTTTCCTGCACTGTACAATTTTCTGGGTCTTTAAATGTCAGGTTTGAAGAGTTAAGTTGTGATTACTGTCCACAATTTGGCATAAAAATAGATGAAAAATAGATGTTCTATGATTGAAGTATAAGCAAAACTAAAATGACTGCACCAATATAATGACTCAGGAGGAAAGTTTGAACAACTAGACCAATCTTTCCTAAATACTTAATTAGAGAGCTATAAATTACTGAGCTAGTACTCAATCATGCTGGGGTAATAATAGACAAGCACATAATAAACTAGGCAGTAAAGAAAGCTATGTGATGAAAATTCCATAATGTCTTTTCAGAGTGGAGCTCTGATGTTCAATCAGTGAAATTGACAATGATAGCCCTAAATGTTGGCCACAGATTTGGGATTTCTTTCTTCCTGAGCAATATATATTGCTCAAAAAAATAAAGGGAACACTCAAATAACACATTATAGATCTGAATGAATGAAATATTCTCAATGAATACTTCGTTCTGTACAAAGTTGAATGTGCACAACAGCATGTGAAATTGATTGTCAATCAGTGTTGCTTTCTAAGTGTACAATTTGATTTCACAGAATATTTATTTATTTATTATTTATTTGTTTGATTTTTATGCCGCCCTTCTCCTTAGTTTGATTTACTTCCTTATATTGTGTTATTTAAGTGTTCATTTTATTTTTTTGAGCAGTATGTTTATAAAAGGACATTTTCTAATTATGCTGGGAGCATGTATTTATGCTTGTAGAATGTGATTTATGTTTTATTCCCTAAATATACATGCAAGATTAAAACATGGATTTCAATAATAGTTGTTTTTAATCCCCTTTACAAACACATACTCAAAACCATTGGAGAATATGCAGCTATGATACTGTTTACATGGTTCAGTGTTTTTCAGCTATTAGTTCTTCCATTTGTTGTAATCCCAACCCAAAAACCAGCCTGTGAATGTTGGAGGTTCAAAACCTTGTTTTACAATAACAACTGGAGTCCCTTTATCTCTTCCAGAAGGATCAGTCTCAATGTAGTTTTTGGCTGAAATACATGAAATATATTGGAAATGATATTATAATAACATATCACTGCAAAATAATGTTCTACATTTAGCTAATTTCTAAGTCACTTTATTTAATTTCTACATCATTCTTCACCTTTATAGAATCCTAGAGCCCAAGAGGAGTATGAGAAATCTGGTATAGAGCTTTTTAAATAAAATTATTCATGTTTGAAAAAATCTTTAAAAAAATGTTCATTAGATAAATAATAATCAAAATTAAAGCAGAATGCTGAAGGAATAATTGTTTCCCCATACACATAGACCTTGAATTGTTTACAATGAAGAGGACATTCTGAGGATAAGCCAAACATCTGAAGAAAGAGTCCCAAAACTAGATAATATCATTGAGATGGTCCTACAAACAGAGCCAAACATTCCAAAGAAACCACAAAGACAAATTTTCAACTCATGTTAGAGCACAAGCTGGGTGGTATTGAATGAATTGATTTTTAATATATCTAGGTCAAACTGCTGTTATTGGGTATCTTATCTTTTAAGAGAATTATCTATGACAGGGTGGTCCTTTTTATAATTTAAAAAATATCTAATTTTATGAATTTTCAAGCACTGAAAATTCTGACCTGACAGTTTAATTTTTAATAACACAATTTTAATTTAAAGAAAAGAGTGATATATTTTTGCATTGATATTTTCTGAATCACTGAAAATATAATTTGGGTTCACACTTCATATTGAATCATGGATGGATTGATTCATATATGCTACTGAGCACAAACCATGAATTTAAAAGTGCAGTACTTTGATTTGTACAATTTGATTTGCAAGCTAGTTCTGCTGACCAATGGCTGCCAACAGTTTGGCAGATCGAATCTCAGTAGACTCAAGGTTGACCCAGACTTCCATCCTTCCAAGGTTGGTAAAAAGTAGGATCCAGATTTGTGGGGGCAATATGCTTACCCTCTGTAAACCACTTAAAGAGGGCTGTAAAGCACCGAAGAAGTATATAAATCTAAATGCTAATGCTTAATGCTAATACATGAAACCAAAACTAGGCAAAATGCATAATATTTTTACATAGTCTACTCTTTCTCCTGTATTACATTAAGATAGTTTACATTAACCCATCTTAATGAATAGACTGCATGACTGGGCTGATAAGTTACTGTGCTGTCATTTTAGAAATATCCAAATTGTTCTTTGTAAGTCTCCCAATATCTCAGAAGTAGGCTTTTATATATAGAAAAGAGACTTGCTCTTATTGTTAATTTTAACTATTATACTTTCAGTTGTATAAATTGAAGTTCTAAGAGATTGTAAGGCAACTGTCATTTTAACAGTGTCTCCCAAATCAGAAAACAAATATGCATGACATTTGCAAACACACAATTATCTCTCTGATCCCTTATTAGCAAGTAAAAGGAAATGTGTTGTGATGTAATATTTCCATTTTTATATAAAATGCTAACATTTTGTACTTCAGTGAATTGATGTAACAAAGCTAATGTTGGTGTAGTTAGAGATAGAAGGCTAGAAACCAGGAGACAATGAGTTCTAGTTCTGCCTTAGGCAGGACTGGCAAATGCCTACCAGGAGGTTGCTGCAAGGGCTGCAACAACCATTCATTCAGCATCCCACTGTAACTTCAGTCACTGAATGAATAATTGTTAAGGGAGAACTACCTCTATTATGAACCAGCATGTTCTATAAACATAGTTTAAAGCAGTGTTTCCCAACCTTTTTTGAGCCGCGGCACATTATTCGTATTTTCAAAATCCTGGGGAACACTGAAAGGGGGGGGGGGGGCTAAAGAAAAGTTTGGACAAAAAAACCCTCTCTCTTCCTCCCTTTTGCTCTATTTCTCCCTTTCTCTCTTTTCCTTCCTTCCCTTCATTCTCTCTCCATCCCTCTTTCTTCCTTTCTTCCTCTCTTTTTTGCTCTCTTTCTCTCTCCCTCCTTCCCTTCCTCTATGTCTCTCTCTCCCTTGCTCTCTCTCTCTGTCTCTCTTGCTATCTCTTTCTTGCTTTTTTCTCTCTCTCTTGCTCTCTCTCTCTCTTTCACTGTCTTGCTATATGTCTCTTTCTTTCTCTTTGCCTCTCTTGCTATCTCTCTTTCTCTCTCTGTCTCTCTTGCTATGTCTCTCTTTCTTTCTCTTTCTCTCTCTCTCTGTGCCTCTCTTGCTAAGTCTCTCTTTTTCTCTTGCTATGTCTCTCTTTCTTTTTCTCTCTCTCTGCCTCTCTTGCTATGTCTCTCTTTCTCTCTCTCTTTCTCTATCTCTCTTTCTCTGCCTCTCTTGCTGTCTCTCTTTCTTGCTCTGCCTCTCTTTCTCTGCCTCTCTTGCTACGTCTCTCTTTCTCTCTCTCTCTGCCTCTTATATGTCTCTCTTTCTCTCTCTCAGCTGACTGCAAGCGGGAGCCCTGACGGCGGCAGCTGGACGTGGTGCTGGACACCGTATATGCCAGGCACGCAGCGCCAGCATGTACGACGTCCAGCAGAACGTCCAACCGCCACCGTCAGGGCTCCCACTTGCAGTCAGCTGAGAGCGAGCGAGCGAGCAATCCCTCTCGCCGCCGCCATCTCCCCCGACTGCCTGCGGCCGCTGCGGCCACCCCCCCCACTCCCATCGGACACTTGCCGTCGACGAAAGAGGAGCTCCAGCTGGGCGGGGCGCTGCCGGTACTTCCGTCCTGGGGCTCCCGCTCGCAGCTGTCCCCCGCCTCCTGCTCGATGCCGCGGTTTTCGGCGCTCTCCTGCTGGGCCCCAAAGAAAGAAGGCGGGAAAAAGGTGCGAAGAATGGAGCTCTCCTTCTTCCTGCCTTCCTTCTTTGGGGCCCAGCAGGAGAGCTCCGAAAACCGCGGCATCGAGCAGGAGACAGCTGCGAGCGGGAGCCCCAGGACGGAAGTACTGGCAGCGCCCCGCCCAGCTGAAGCTTGGCGGCACACCTGGCCATGTCTCGCGGCACACCAGTGTGCCGCGGAACACCGGTTGGGAAACGCTGGTTTAAAGGTCTCAACTGTTAAAAGAAATATATTTGAACAAATGTCAAAATATTCAGAGCAACAGCCAAAAAAAACGTAAACAGCCAAAGAAAAAACAAAACAAAAATAATTCATTATAGCTACAAAATGTAAGATCAAATAATGAACCAGTTAACTGGTGATATACAGAGAACGTGCAGTTAAAATTGACCCAATTCAGTGGTTTTAAAACATAAGCAACCCATCCTTACATAAACCTTATCTCTCAATGCATGTTTTCTTATTATTAAAAAGCAGTTCCTATCAAACCTGTGCTAAGCCATATATTTTGAAGGGCATCATGATCTCACTATAGAATCAGTCTCTTGCGGAAGAAATCAGGTTAAGCATGGGTTTTCAGAATGCAATAACAGTTGTATGCTGCAGTATTTACAACACTGCAGCCATTTAAAAAACACCTGGGATACCCTATTTGGAATGCAAAACCTGAACAACCTTTAAATGACAGCAAACAGGTAGAAAAGTTGTAGTGGTTTGCTATCATACTTTGGGAGTGCATATTAGATAGGCATTTTAAAAAATAGAAATATTGATTTGCAAAACTGATAAAATTTATTTAATGAACAACTGAAAAAATATGTTAAAAGAGAAGTGTGATAAAGAATGATTGTGGCTGTACAAACAATTGTGTACACTTCAAAAGAAGCAATTGCTATGCCACAAAAATAATTGGTTTATCTTACTCATCATAATATATTGTCTTCTAGGAATAAATATTCCTAATTAGGGATGTACCTGAAAAAAATGATCTCTTACTGAAAACCTTTCTCTTACTTAATACTCTTCTGAATTATTTGCTTTCAATTGTTACGTTGATAAGGATATATATAGGTGCATATCTGAAGGAAAAGGTTGAACTTAAAATATGAGCATCCTGCAAATCAATCAACTATTTTGTTTAATTTCTTACCGGATTTAACAGATTCAGCACGTTCAATTTCGTTAGCATCGTTTCCAATCCAGACAAATACCTTGGAATAACAAGGAAGAGAAAAAACACCCATATATCAGCTTTTGAAATGGAGTTTGGAAATCATTCTATCGATTGAAGTTAGAAAATTTGTGTCTAGTTTTGACCATTATTTTTTCTCATTTACTAAAATACTACAGGTTGTACTTAACTTACTACCAATTGGGACTTGGATTGCTATTACTAAGTGAGGCTGTCTTCAAATGAATCATGACTGATTTTATTACTTTTTTGTCACAATCATTAAGTGAATTATCATAGTTGTTAAATAAATCACAGTCATTGAACACATTCAATTGTTTGTTCATCAGATGCCAGCTGGAAAGTTTTCAATGGCAACCACATGACTCTGGGATGCTGCAACCATGATAAATATTTGTCATTTGTAAAGCACCCAATTTTTAATCATGTGCCCATGGGGAAACTGATGGCCATAAGTGCATAGCCATAAATCATTTTTTTAAAGTGATAACATGATTTTGAATATTCTCTAAACAAGTAGTCATAAATTAAGGATTACTATACCTGCAAATGCATTTCATGAAAACCAGATATTGTTTCACAGCTCATAGTATACACCAATGATGGTGAACCTATGGCATGGGTGCCACAGATGGCATGCAGAGCCATATCTGCTGGCATGCAACCTGTTGTCCTAGCTCAGCTGAAACATGCATGTGTACGCTAGCCAGCTGATCTTTGGTTTGCACATAGGCTCTGGGAGTGTGTTTTTGGCTTCCAAAGAGCCTCTGGGGAGATGAGGGAGGGTGCTTTTACTTTTCCCCAGCTCCAGGGAAGTCTTTGGAATCTGGGGAGGGGATTCAGAAGTTGGTAAACAGGCCATTTCTGGCCTCCAGGGGACCTCCGGGGGTAGGGCATTGAATTATGGGTGAGGGCACTTGTGCTTGCGTGATAGTATGCGCCCATTCTCTTTTGGCACCTGAGGAAAAAAGGTTTGACATCACTGATATAGACATATTAATTCAAGTCTTTCACTTTCCGGGTTCTAAAATAGTTCCTTTATTTACTTAATTAATACCCTACTATTTAATAGGACTCTGCTGGATAGCTTCCAAAAAGTTAAAAATTATAATTAAACTAATATTAAAACATGAACATTCAAACCTGCAATACATAAAGCCACAACAATTAGTATTAAAGCATTAATTCTTGCATAACTCATTTTAAAAAAAGTTTTCCAGTGCAGGCATCTTAGATAAAACACTGGCTAAACATAACGGAATTGAGTAATATATTAAAAAAATCCCCTCTCCACAATTTGATTTCAGTATCTAGTGAAATCTTCCATCTTTCATTTCTTCCTCAGTCTCATCTTGTCCACTGACATTTTCGTGTGTGTGTGTGTGTGTGTGTGCGCGCGCGCGCGCAATATTCTCTTTATCTCATTTATTTAAACAGTTCATTTTTTTTACATTAAGTAGTATTGGTTAGTGATGAACTTAGAATCAAATGGGTATAAAGTAGGTGAATATAACTTTTAACTCTTTCTAGATTTTTGAAAAAACCAAATAGCCATCTTAGACCAGAAAATCAGCATTGAAAAAAAATGTTTCTCCCCTCCTTTCCTATTTGTTGGATATAGAATTTAAAATTTAATTCCCTATTTTTATCTTAAATCACATAAACCTTTATATCATGTACACATTGTATACTTAGCTCTATACTGTAGCTTCTGTCATACAGAAACCCGCTAGTAAAATAAATATTTTACCTGATCCCAAGTATCTAACAACATGACATCATCCTCAGCCAAGTCATCCTGAGTGAACTCTCCAGGGACTTCTTCAATCTTTAGGAAATAATATTTTACTGAATCATACATTTCTCTTATTAAAAACACCCATGCTAGACTAAAATATCTCTTTACTAATGAGATAAGTTAACATCACATTCATATTATTTTAAGATTGGCAGAAGGTGTATAATAAGAGGAAAAAAAGGAAAAGTAAATAAAACTGCAAAAGCTGAAAAAATAGTAACTATAAATAGTGGCTACAAAAGGTCAATAGCCAAATGATATTAGCAATTCAGGTCAAGTAAAGGAAGAAAGTTGTCAAAGCTAAGCATAATAGTTCATGTACCCTGCATGAGGATATAAGCTTATACAGGTGAAACTCAAAAAATTAGACTATTGTGGAAAGTTCATTTATTTGAGTAATGCAAATTAAAAGGTGAAACATAATATATGAGAGAGACTACATGCAAGGCAAGATAATTTAAGCAGTAATTTGTCATAATTGTGGTGATTATGGGTTACAGCTCATGAAAACCCTCAAATCCCTAAATCAACACAGAGTGTGGAATCTTCAGACTGGACTTCAGACTGAATCTTGTTGCGTGTGCCTCTCTATTCTTCCTCCATACTCTGGGTCCCCAGTTTCCAAATAAGATGCAACAGCTTCCTCAATCTGTGTTGATTTGGGGAGCCATGTCATCTGCTGGTGTTGATCCATTGTGCTTCATTATTAAGTTCAGAGTCAACACAGCCATCTACTGGGAGATTTTGGAACACTTCATGCCTCCTTTTGCAGACGAGCTTTATGGGAATGATGATTTCAATTTTCCAACAGGACTTGGCACTTATCCATACTGCCAAAAGCACCAAAATCTGGTTCAATGACTCTAAGATTACTGTGCTTGATTGGTCAGAAAATTCACCTGACCTGAATCCCATAGAGAATCTATGGGGCATTGCCAAGAGACATGAGACCGAACAATGCAGAAGAGCTGAAGGCCACTATTGAAGCATCCTTTATTTTATTTTATTTATTTTGTCCAATACACAATGAGGGTTATAGTGGGTATATATCTATATACACATAGTAAAATACACGATGAAGGTTATAGAGGAGATACTCATAGTAAATATATCTATGAAATAATAGAAAAGAAGATATAGTAATAGAACATATCAATGAAAGAATAGAAGAAGAGATATAGGAATAGAAGAAAGGTATAGGAGATATAGGAGAGCAATAGGACAGGGGACAGAAGGCACTCTAGTGCACTTGTACTTGCCCCTTACTGACCTCTTAGGAATCTGGATAGGTCAACTGTAGATAATCTAAGGGTAAAGTGTTGGGGGTTTGGGGATGACACTATGGAGTCCGGTAATAAGTTCCACGCTTCGACAACTCGGTTACTGAAGTCATATTTTTTACAGTCAAGTTTGGAGCGGTTAATATTAAGTTTAAATCTGTTGTGTGCTCTTGTGTTGTTGTGGTTGAAGCTGAAGTAGTCGCCGACAGGCAGGACGTTGCAGCATATGATCCCAGTCTTCCATAACACCTCAGCAGTGCCACAGGCTGTTAGCTTCCATGCCAAGCCGCATTGAGGCAGTAACTGCTTGCAAAAAGGGCCCAAACCAAGTATTGAATACATATGCATATTTATACTTTTCAGAGGTCCGATATGGCTGATGAGACCTAGAAAAGGCCAACTCTGTACAATCTAATCAGTTGCTGAGACATGTGAGGCCAAAAATGGTCCTTGCATGTAATGAGCCTATCTTGCCTTGCATGTAATGAGTCTCTCTCATATATTACATTTCACCTTTTAAGTTACATTACTGAAATAAGTGAACTTTTGCACGATATTCTAATTTTTTGAGTTTTACCTGTTTCACCTGAGTTAAAAGCAGTACACCAAACTGGCTTAGACTACAAGATTTCCACAGAAATCTTAGCCAATATAAAAATATTCCGATGGCATAATTACAGGTTCCAATGTTTACAACAGAACTACCTTATGTTTACTGCAGAACTACCTTCATAAAAGATCTTAACACAGAATAAATACAGTGATGGGTTCTAAATCTCACCACTATCAGTTTGTGTGCATGCACGCAATGCCAGGGAAGGAGGACAAAGTCTTCCGCTACTGCTGCTACCGGTTCATAGAACCATACTGTACAGTAGCAACCCGCTGCTAAATAAATAGCAATAAATCTATAACATTGATTGGGCACCAGCTTACTATATTTAAAGAAAAAATGATTAATTATTAAATGTTCATTACAAAAACATTCAGTATAGAACATTATGTTTTTGTAAATGAGAGCAGATACGTGTGGGAATTTGTGTTGAACCTGTCACTGGCTCATGTTTATAGTATTCTCATTTGATTAGCTGTAATATAAACTTACATATGCAGAAACTGCTAAGATGTTCTCTTGACCCATTTATATCATTAAGAGAATATGCTCACTAGAAGTTTCAAATCTTAACATACTACTTTAAACAAAGTTCAAAATTAGTACTTGTAGGCTTGAAATTTCATTAGAAAATCAGAAATATTAACCTTTTATTTTGATAAATTATGTATGTACAGTTAGACTATGTAAAGGATAAAGATGTTTCACTTGTTTTAAATTTTATTCTGACCATCCTGGTTACATAAAAATATTTTAAAGGACTTGTAGGCAACTGCTCACTGGTAGAGGCCACCAGATTGTGCAACATACAAACGACCGCTCCGGTGCCAGTCCTTCAGTACCACCAGCCTTTTTTCATATTTTTGGTATTTTTTACTTCCTGCAAATGCACATTTCGTGTTCCCTCATGAGATTTTGGCGTGTTTTTGCTTCCTGCACATGCGCGGAAGCAAAATCACACTGGGGACATACGCACGTAGAGACTCCTCACGCAGTGCGCACAGCACACCAGTAGCAGCAGATAAAAGCAATCTGCCCCTGACTTGCACACTTTAAAATCATCTGCATTTGGCTCAAGTTAAATTACTTTTCTTTATTTTTATTTTTCTAGATTAGATGACAGAATTCTTTAAAAAAGCAACAGTTTTACTATATTTCTAAAGACGTTTTATATAACTCTATCAAGAACACCAAAGCTAAACATCTGGCTTATATTTAGCATTTTACATACTAAATTCTTAAAGTTTTGAAGGCATATTACTTTGACCAAATTGAAATAAATGAACCACATAGTAGCTTAGTGCAGTGTTTCCCAACCGGTGTGCCGTGGCACACTGGTGTGCCACGAGACATGGTCAGGTGTGCCGCGAAGAAAGCAGCTCAGCTTCTGGTCTCGAAACTTTTTGCGAAGAGCAAAAAATTGTGAGAACGGAAGCTGAGCTTCCTTCTTAGCACCTTCCAAGTTTTCCGGCAACTGCAGCGCCCCGCCCGGCTGGAGCTTCCCTGGCGGCTGCAGCAGGTGAGCTTTGGGGCCTGGTGGGAGGGTAGCGGCAGCAGAAGGGCGGCACACAGTGGGAGGGTGATGGCGGCGGCAGCAGCCGCCGCAGCGGGTAGTAGCCCCCTTCTCCCCCCCTCTCTCTCTTTCTCTCAGCAGCCACAGCGGGTAGTAGCCCCCCTCTCCCCCCTCTCTCCCTTTCTCTTTCTCTCAGCAGCCGCAGTGGGTAGTAGCCATGGGGCAGCGGCAGAGTGGTCAGCTGTGAGGCGGAGCTCCGGAACAGAGGTACTGATGGCGGCGGCTAGACGCCGTCGGTGCCTCCGTTCTGGAGCTCCGCCTCACAGCTGACGACCTTGCCGCCGCCCCACGGCTACTACCCGCTGCGGCTGCTGAGAGAAAGAGAGAGGGAGAGAGGGGGGAGAGAAAGAGATAGCAAGAGAGACAAAGAAAGAGAAAGAAAGAGATAGCAAGAGAGGGAGAGAGAGAAAAAGAGAGGGAGAGAGGGGGAGAGAAAGAGACAGCAAGAGAAACAGAGAGAGAAAGACAGAGAAAGAGTGACATAGCAAGAGAGAGAGAGAGAAAGAGACAGCAAGAGGCAGAGAGAGAGAGAGAAAGAGACAGCAAGAGGCAGAGAGAGAGAGAGAAAGAGAGACATAGCAAGAGAGGCAGAGAGAGAGAGAGACAGAGAAAGAGAGACAGAGAAAGAGAGAGAGAAAGAGAGACATAGCAAGAGAGGCAGAGAGAGCAAGGGAGAGAGAAAGACATAGAGGGAGGGAAGGAGGGAGAAAGAGAGCAAAAAAGAGAGGAAGAAAGAAAGAGGGATGGAGAGAAAGAAGGGAAGGAAGGAAGAGAGAAAGAGGGAGGGAGAAATAGAGCGAAATGGAGGAAGATATATTTTTTTGTCCAAACTTTTCTTTAGCCCCCCCACCCCCACCCCCCACCCCGTTCAGTGTTCCCCAGGATTTTGAAAATATGAATAATGTGCCGCGGCTCAAAAAAGATTGGGAAACACTGGCTTAGTGAATGAAATTTAAATGTCAACAGGAAGACAACATTTGAAAATCAATAGTGTCTCAATATTATTCTAACAACCTCAAGGCAGCAACATCTGTGGTAAAAAATCAAAATAGGCAAGATGATAGTACAGCATTGCAAACTAAATCCTGCTTTTTAAAACATGTATATAACACTGATGCACCTAAAAAAGGAACAGGATTGTTTCCACCATCATTTTGCCTGATGTATCCTCCTCAAGTGCCTGATGCTGCTATGACAAAACCTAATATATAAATATTTATAAAATATTCCTTTCATATTTTATGCTCCTGCAAAAAATATTTTTGCTTACTTAAAATATATTCAAATAGATTTATTATGCCCAAGAAATAAACAACCATAGTAAACTGGAAAAAAACTGTCTTAAACTTACTATAAACCTGCCAGTTTTATTAGAGCAACCATATAGACGAGGTGGGTGGTCTTCTAATTCAGATTGCAACTGGGATGATGATTGGTATTGTTTTTTCCCACCAAGTGCAGTCCAAAATTCCTCTAAAAAAGTAACCACAAAAATTACCATGCAGGCATTAGTGACCCTCTTCCTGATTGCCATGTAACACATATATTATTATTATTATTATTATTATTATTATTATTATTATTATTATTATTAATTTGCATGCTCACCAGGTTCATGACCTTCTTCAATTCTTGAAGTTTGACATTTCAGGACACCAGCTATATACTTAGCACCTTTTTCTTCTTCTCTGCTTGCTCCTTTACCAATCCAGGTAAATCCAGACTTAGTTGGCAGTTTCAAAACAAAAACATCATTGGAATTCAATGAAATTGCATCAACCTCAACCTGAGATAAAGAAGGGACAGATTCATAAGGAGGTAAGTCCATATTTCAAATACTATGTAATTGAAATATAAATTGCCATTTATAATCTTAAGAATAATTAGTTAGGAAAAAAGTCTCCATTATATACATAAACACACAAAATAATCATACATTAGGAACAGAAAATATATAAGTTCAGTGTAATAAGCAAATCAGACGTGCAGTCAATATTTCATGCTCTTTAAATATATCAATTCAATTCAATTCAATTTATTAGACTTGCATGCCGCCCGTCTCCCAGGACCCAGAGCGGCTCTAGATTAGATGTCAATATTCTATGGCATCTTTTTGGGGAGGGTATGTGTGCTTTATTAGACTTGTCTTTAGTTTATTAGGTTGAAATTTGGAGACAAGTTGGTGTTTGGGATATTGTAAATTAAATATGTTATGAAGTGGTATCACAGACAAAAGGAATATACAGTATAGAGATCTTGCAAAGAATTGTATTTTTTCAGCTGCACATTAACCTCAATTGTTTTGTTCAGTTTCTTATTTTGATTATCCAAGGTTTATTTTGTTCTAATTTTGTACCCATTTACAATTTTTAATTGACTGATTAGTCTATGGATTTTTAAAAAATAATTTAAAACATTTTCCCCAATTTTATTTCTTTGTAATTTATTTCTTTTGCAAAATTATCTTTTCTAATACATCTTCTAATGCCATCTTGTCAAAACTACTGTTCACCAGCTTATAGTCTGAAGTAATCCTTTTCTTTCAACTTTTTTCTTTCAATTTACAAGTAAATAGAAGTTCATTCAAAGTTCACAGCCTGAACAGATAAGATGTCAAATTTATTTTATTTTTTCAAAGCCCAAGGCCAACAGCTGTATAAGCGTCCACAAAAATCTTTCACTTTAGCAATTCCTCCGAACAGCAGGTGGCACTTCTCATTAGTTCCACAATTCTATTTTTTCTTAATTAATATGTTGATGTTTAATTAAACCAATTTTATTACATCAAATAATTTACTTGAAAGCTAATTCAAAGATCAAATATAAAAGGCATCAAACTTTGGGCTTTTACAGCTTCTTTAATAGTTTTCCACTGTAACGTTCAGTGCTAAGTAGCTGCTTTGTCTTTATTTTTTCCCAATCTTTTTGTTCCCGTTTGAAATCAGCAAAAAGAAAGTCTCAAACATCAATTTGGCTAAATAACTGACCAGCACAACTTCTAGTATTCTTTTTCTCTCCAGCATTTTTCTTTGTTCCTTTTCCCAAGTATCTTCTGATCTTCAATACAAATTGATTTTTGCGTTCATAGCCACCGTAGCTTGGATGGCTTTTGTCAGCTGATTTCCACTGCCACCGATCAAAGGCCCTAAATCAGTTCTCTGTTGGGTTTGCCAACCCCAAACAGATTTTCTTCACCACTTCTCCGGGGCAGTTCTGACCTGGTTACAATTGAACCAATTCCCCAGACGAAAGGGATTTGGGATTCCAATGCAGAGCACGGTGAACTCTGTGTTTCCGTGGTGGTTGGCCACGCCCTTCTCCCAAGATGCATCAAGATATTGAAGAGGTAAACAAACAAAATAAATTTTTGCCCTCCCTGGCCCTCGGAAGCACGTAGTTTGCAAAAACCAGGGCATGCAGGGAATTTAAGAGGCCTACAGAGTGCTCCTGGGGAGGCTAGGAAGGACAAAAATACCCATTTTTTCACTCATTTTTTTCCCTCCTCAGTCCCCAGGATCACTCTACAGGCCTCCCAAACTCTCTGCACACCCTATTTTTTTGCAAAAGAAGGGAGGCCATTTTTGAAAAAAATAGGCCCATTTTGCTAATTTTTGTTTCCCCCTCCCTACATGCCTCTGAAACCCTCTGCCCATTTTTAATGGCCTATTTTTCACTCATTTTTGCCCTTCCCAGCCACAAGGATTACTTTACAGGCTTCCCAAACCCTTGGCATGCCCAATTTGTTGCTCAGTTTTACCCTTCCCAGCTGCCAGGATCAATCTATAGACCTCCCAAATCCTCTGTGTGCCCCATTTTTGCAAAAAAGGGCCATGTTTTTTGCAAAAAGAGGACATGAGAGGCAGGGTTTTTTGAGGCCAAAAGTTCACTAGCTGTATTCAGTGTATAAGATGCACCAACATCTCCACCCTCTTTTAGGGAGGAAAAATGCATGTTATACTCCGAAAAATATGGTAGTTACACCAAGAACAGATTTCTGAATGGGAATTTGTTACCTCTACAATCCTGGTGATGACTCCAAGGTTTCTGCGAATCTGGAACAAGCGGGTTGCAGCAGGGGGCACTTGGCCAGTAGCCCTGGAGGTCCCATCCTTATAAACAATGAGTGGTTTATCCTTGAATAAACTCAACAAATGTGGAGGTTCCTTGCCTTGGCTCACTCTAATCTGCAAAGTATTTTAATATAAAATACAGGATATTTTTAAAGTCTACTGCCCAGTTTTCGCCTCAACAATAGATCTTCATTGCATCTTGGCAGGGATAATTTCTTGAATAATTTAAGCTTTAAAACAAAATTTAAAAATGTATGCTTTAAAATAAGATTGTAGCAGGCATGTAGTACAATTATAAAACTTTAGGTCTGTTCTTTCTCCCACCATAGCAACAGTATAACATGCTTGCAGCAATTTAAATATTCCCTTAAGTAAAATGGAGTGAGTGTATCTTTTTGTGATTCAGGAAGATTTGCACGTAAATTCAGAAGAAAGCAGGGTATTTTCAACACATAGGAAAACCCTACATCTATTTCAAGAAACCTCTTTAACACTGTCTGTTCTTCAAATATTCAAAAAATAATCTAAATTACATTGTGCCAAATTGCCTGGTCAAAAACCTGACACATATTTTGGTCCATTAGCAATATATATCAAGACTAATTTTTCAATCCATATTATTAAAAATGTGGGAAACTGATGTGGGGGGAAAATAGCACAATAACAAAGAACTTTGGAAAATTGATTTCTAGGTTATACTACAAATATTTTTCCTAAAACTATTTTTATCTGGCAGGGGAATTTAATAAAGCATTCTTTCCAACACTATTACTCTGTTCTGTCATTCTTTCTATGGTCATGTATATCCATCCCATAAAACTGAAAGAAAGTCCAGAATTGTTAAGATCTCCTGTTAGGGGCAAGGGGTTGGATTAGAAGACTTCCACGGTCCCTTCCTATCCAATTACAGTGATACCTCGTCTTACAAACCCCTCGTAATACAAACTTTTTGAGATACAACCCGGGGTTTAAGATTTTTTTGCCTCTTCTTCCAAACTATTTTCACCTTACAAACCCAAGCCGCTGCCACTGGGATGCCCCGCCTCCGGACTTCTGTTGCCAGCAAAGCGCCCATTTTTGCGCTGCTGGGATTCCCCTGAGGCTCTCCTCCATGGGAAACACCAGCTCCAGACTTCCGTTGCCAGCGAAGCACCCATTTTTGCACTGCTGGATTACCCTGCTGGGATTCCCCTGCAGCATCACAAAAACACGGAAGTCCGGAGGTGGGGTTTCCCATGGAGGGGAGCCTAAGGAGAATCCCAGCAGCGCAAAAACAGACGCTTCGGCTGGCAAAAGGGGTGAGTTTTGGGCTTGCACACATTAATCGCTTTTCCATTGATTCATATGGGAAACATTGTTTCGTCTTACAAACTTTTCCCATTACAAACCTTGTCCCGGAAACAATTAAGTTCGTAAGACAAGGTATCACTGTATTTCATATTCTCTCTCTCTCTCTCTCTCTGTGTGTGTGTGTGTGTGTGTGTGTGTGTTTATGTATGTTTTTGTAGATTTTCATGGGTATAGGTATGTAGGTTTTGGAATATTCAGGTCTATTCCTGTGTAAGGTTGTTCAAGCGCATGGCATATCTTCTCAGAGAGCTTGCCTTGAGCTTGATAGTAGACAGACATGTGAATTGGGAGAGAGAAGTGAGCAGAACACATGAGGTTGGATGCTTCCCTACTTGCTACAAATTGTATTTCTTCTTGCACAATAACCCTAGTCTCTATCAAACAATGTTTTAAACAGTCTTGGAATTTTGAGATCCCTACAATTTTATTTGCATGCCTAGTGTGAAGTTTGCGTTCTATTTTGTTCTTCCTTATATGGTTTTTACTATGGCATCATCTCCCAACCTGTATTTTGCAAAACAAAAACATTCTTATCCATCATAGTTTTTGGTCCAAACTAACTGTAGACACATTTATAATTACTTGGTAATTATTAATGTTATGTTTTTCTGGTTTTTAATTGTTATTATCTGGCCTTGTTTTAACTGGTTACATTTTTGTATGTAATCCAGAATCTGACCATGGAGACAATTAATAAATTGCAAGGAGGGTAACCTAGGTCTTCTGGAGATTCCTAGGAAAACATAGCACAATACAATTTAGAATTTAACATTTGAAGGGTTTTATATTTGCTGTAAAAATAGGCAGCAGTGCCATCTGGTGATTGATAACTTAACTGCATCCTAGATTACCTAGTAAGGATTTTGAAAGATCTGTTTCCTTTTAAAAATCTAATTAAAACATAAAATAATAGAGTTGGAAGTCTTCTAATCCAATCCTCTGCTTGAGCAAAATACTCTATACTAGTGATGGTGAACCTATGGCACGGGTGCCACAAGTGGCACGCAGAGCCATATCTGCTGGCACACGAGACGTTGCCCTAGCTGAGCACCAAGGTGCATGTGCGTGCCGGCCAGCTGATTTTTGGCTTGTACAGAGGGTCTGGGGGGGGGCATTTTGTCTTCCACAGAGCCTCCAGGGGGATAGGAGAGGGTGTTTTTACCCTCCGCCAGCTCCAGAGAAGCTTTTGGAGCCTTGGGACAGTGAAACACAAGCCTACTAGGCCCACCAGAAGTTGGAAAACAGGCCATTTCTGGCCTCCAGAGGGCCTCCCGGGCGCAGGGAAAGCTGTTTTCGCCCTCCCTGGGCATTGAATTATGGGTGCGGGCACTTGTGCATGCGCGATAGCACACACGCACACTCTTTCAGGGGGGCCAGGAAAAAAAGGTTCACCATCACTGCTCTATACCATTTCAGGCAAGTGGCTGTCAAGTCTATTCTTAAAAACCTCCAGCAATGGGGCAGCCACAACTTCCACTGGTTAATTGTTCTGTTAGGAAAATTCTCTTTGGTTCTATGTTGCTTCTCTCCTTAATTTCTATCCACTGCTTCTTATCTTGCCTTCTAATGCTTTGGAAAATAAAATGATCCCCTCATATTTCTGGTAGCCCTCAAATATTGGAATACTGCTATTATGTCTCTCCTGGTTATTCTTTTTACTAGACCAGACACAACCAATTCCTGCAAACTTTCTTCATAGATTTTAGCCTCCAGACCCCTACTTGCTTCTTTAAGTACTGTATAACAAAAAATAAGGGGATATTATATTCTCTGTAAAAAGACAAGCAGCATTAAAAATAGCTAAAAAGAGACCAAATGATTAATGTTATTACTGAAATTGATTAGAAAAATATGAATATATCTGATATCTGGATTAAATTACAGTATACAGTGATACCTTATCTTACGAACTTAATTGGTTCCAGGACGAGGTTCGTAAGGTGAAAAGTTTGTAAGATGAAACAATGTTTCCCATAGGAATCAATGGAAAAGCGATTAATGCGTGCAAGCCCTTTTGCGATAGGTGGGGTTTCCCATGGAGGGGAGCCTCAGGGGAATCCCACCAATGCGAAAATGGGTGCTTTGGCTGGCAACGGAAGTCCGGAGTTGGGGTTTTCCAGCTGTGATTTCGCTGAGGCTTCCCTTGCTGGCCCACCTCCGGACTTCCGTTGCCAGCCGAAGCACCCGTTTTTGTGCTGGTGGGATTCCCTTGCTGGGATTCCCCTGCAGCATCGCAAATCTGGAGGTGGGGTTTCCTATGGAGGGGAGCATCAGGGGAATCCCACCAGCATGAAAACGGGGGCTTTGGCTGGCAATGGAAGTCCGGGGGTGGGGTATCCCAGCAACACCGGCGGGTTTGTAAGGTTAAAATAATTCGGAAGAAGAGGCAAAAAAATCTTAAACCCCGGGCTCGGATCTCGAAAAGTTCGTATAATGAGGGGTTCGTAAGACGAAGTATATCTATATATGACTATCACAGTGGGCCCATACCAACAAAATGAGGTTCAACACCGACAAATGCAGAGTCCTCCACCTCGGCAAAAAGAACCCTAGACATACATACAGCCTGGGAGATACCCCACTCAGCAGTAGTGACTGCGAAAGAGATCTTGGAGTCTTGGTGGACAATCAACTAAACATGAGTCAGCAGCAGCCAAAAAAGCCAACTCAATCCTAAGCTGCATCAACAGAGGAATACGCTCCAAGACCAGGGAAGTACTAATACCACTCTACTATGCCCTGGTCAGACCCCACCTGGAGTACTGCATCCAATTTTGGTCACCTCACTACAAAAAAGACATCGAAACTCTGGAGAAGGTGCAAAAAAGAGCAACCAAAATGATTAGGGGACTCGAAACCAAGACTTACGAAGAGAGATTGAGAGAACTGGGCATGGACAGCCTAGAAAAAAGAAGGTCTAGAGGGGACATGATAGCAGTTTACAGATACTTGAGGGGTTGCCACGGTGAGGAGGGGGTCTCTTTATTCCCCAGGGCACCAGAGGGCCGGACGAGGAACAATGGTTGGAAGCTGACCAAGGAGAGATTCAACCTGGAAATAAGGAAGAACTTCCTGACGGTCAGAGCGATCAACCAATGGAACTGCCTGCCAGGGGAGGTGGTGAACTCCCCAACTCTGGACACCTTCAAGAGGAGATTGGACTTCCATTTGGCTGGGGTGCTGTAGGGTTTCCTGCTCAGGCAGGGGGTTGGACTCGATGACCTAACGGTCCCTTTCAACTCTATTAATAAACAAACAAACAAACAAATAAATAAATAAATAAATAAATAAATAAATGATGTTGTTTTGTTTGTTATTTCTCTCATGTTTCCTCAAGTTTGCACCATCAAGATTTTCAAATTTCCCAAAAGAGTTCTAACCTGGACAGCGTGTCCGTCAAGTGATCGATCAAGTTGGACAGTTAAGAATGCTGAATGAGTAAGCTCATCTTTTGTTGCATGAGCTCCTTGCCTGTGGACAGAAGAAATATGATTAAATCTCATTTTAAATCAATTTCTACCAAGATTATATAAAGCATAACTCTTTTTTTAAGTCAAGAAGCATAAAGTAGTAGGGTTAGAACACATTTGGAAAAAATAAAACCATAGAAATACAAAACTTATATAAGTAATCTTATTTCAAAAGCTACTTGAAATGATCGACTATTTAGAAGTTTAGGATCAAGGCACACACTAACGTTTAAAGTAACAAGGAGTTATGTTCTATAGTAATAGAAGGGACATAGGAAATCCTAAATTTGTCGTAAAAGTATGCATCTTATTGTACTATTATTTCTTTTTAAATCGCATTGCATTACAAATGTATTATACTTCACAGTGAGTGAGACAAGATCAAAAGCCAAAAGGACTGAGGCTGTATATCTTTTATCTAAAACAATGTTGGTCTTTATTGTTTTAGCTTTTAGACCTATTTTGACTGTAGAACTAAAGTTTTTTCTCACTGTGGTTTTTAGCTATTTGCCTTTCTTGAATAAACCAGCTGGAATTTAAGCCAATTTAAGAAATACCTTTCCAGATTTCAACCTTTTCCTCCACAGTGATAGCCAGATCTTTTATCTAGGCCATGACTAATAAAGACGCAATTGTTACACTTTCCTTTCACCCATATCAGAAAAGCAAAGGTCAATTGCTTTCTCTTTTATGATCTGGCCAACAATTTCGCATTCTTCCTGTAAATTTTTCTCAGTTAGAACAAAACCAAAGGAATAACCAGCCATCACCCAAAACATAAGGTCAATCTTTCTTGGTAGGCACATTAGCAGTCCAATACACAACGGCTGCTAAAAAGTAGAGACTAGTTAGGGCGTCATATCAATTGATCAGAATGAAGACATTTATTTTTTAAAAAATGGAATGAGATGTCAGGAACCACTTTTGATGCAGCTCAGAATACTCAGGCTGAACAGGCTGAGATCTTGCAGAGGATGATGCCATCCCAAAATAAAAGTTGTCCATCATTGTCCCAAGACAAGCTGAGGCACGGAACCATGCTTAGTATGACTCTATGCCAGGGGTCCCCAGCCTTTCTGACCCCAGGGACCACTAAATTATAATTTTAAATCACATGGACCACTAATATGATCTGCCTAATGACCGGTTGGGTGGACGTGAGTAGGTAGTCATGTGATTGGTAGGTGTGCCTAACTCAACGTCTTTTATGTCAAGGGACGCCTCGCTGGCCTCTACTCACCCTTCCCCTCCCAGCCACTCCTTGCCCATCTGGGCTCCTTAGTCCCCAAGAGGAGCTAAGTTGTTGGAGCTAAGCAGTCACCACAAGGAAAAGCTGGTTTGGTTGAAATTGGATCTGGCCAAGAAAGAGGCTCAGCAGAAGGCCACTGAGGCCTGAGCATAGGCTTTCCAAGCAAAGGAAAAACCTGTGGGAGTGGAAGGCCAGGTACCAGCACCTGGAGACTCAGCGCGTTGAGATGGTTAGTCAGTGCCAGGCCATGATGCTGTCCCACTAGAGCAAAGCCTTCACCACCAATGGCACTTCCCTCCAGCCTTTGTCCAAAGCCTTGCACCAGGAGGCTGTAGCAGATCCCAAGTTGGAATTTCTGACCTCTTCCAACTCACACAAAAGGTACCCGAAGGGGGAGACTCTCTGCAGCAACACAAGCATTCATTATATATATCCAACCCAGGGACTGTAATTTGAGGCCCCCGATTTAGTGCAATATAAAAAAATAATTTTTCTGCAGACCAGCAAAATTTTCTCACGGACTATGAGTGGTCCACAGACCACCAGTTGGTGACCACTGCTCTATGCCTACCGTAACCCAACATATTCAAATCATATTCACACAATAATAGCACATTAACTAAACATACCATGTGTAGATAATCTTGCCCTTAGGGTAGGTGTACAATAAGATGTAGCAGTCACCACCATAAAATTGCCCATAGCTACCAGGTTCTATAGGGATTCTGCCATTACTTTCAACTCGCCAAATCTAAGAAAAATAAGGTATGAATGGGAAACTACTGTACATAGCTTTTGCAGATCCTAAAAAAGAATTTTTTCATACACTATCATTTACACTAGGATAATCTATCTGAAATCTTTCACAGCAGAAATAAATCCTGGGGCACATTAAGGTATAGGCTTACATTTCCCCCTATTTAGATATATATAATGAACATTTATAATTTAATATTTATAGGTCAAAATAATAATTTGTTTACTTAATTCAGACTTTGTACCTCAGACATCTGTGAGTCTGATAAAAAGAAAACATTAGTATCCTACAAACCATTAATGGTCTTTTATTTGTGCCTTGACCAGAGATCTCTAGTCTATAGAAACATTATTGAGGAAATAATGCATGTTATGTTTTGTTAAGAGATCATACAATATAATAATGCTCATCTTCCTGTGTAATATAAATTAGAAGGGGAGAAATTACAAAAGTTCTTTGAATCTGCAAAGGATTCTGCAACTAAGAAAATCCTTTTCCATTTCATTGGATTGGGGTTCTAGATATCTTGAGAATTCAATGGAAACAAACAACCGAACTTATGACCTCTAGGTGACCTTCCACACAGAGGATCTACTCTGCTACCTGGAAAGTTTTCTCCGCTTGGTATTCCAGGGAGGGATGTTCACCAGTAGGCTTGTCTAATGTACTGTACTTAACTCCCTGCAGCAGGGGCTAGATAATGGACTTTCACCTAACGCTCTATGGTGAAAGGTAGCCAGCCTCTAATCAAAGTTATCAGCAGGTTCACTAGACTCATTGTCAGCATCTCACGATCCACAGGTTCCTGGGTGGGCGGGAGGTATTAACCTACAATTGGTCCTTGGCAGTTATCCTACCTGGGACCTGATTAGAGTTCCCAACTTCTTTATTGGGGTATCTTTTGAAATGCGTCCTGGTCAGCATCTCTCTACCGCCACTCCCTTAAGGTGGTGTTCCTGGTGGCCACACCAGGTGAATATCAGATACCTAACCTTTCAATTAGAAAGGACCTATGTATTTTTCATGCTGATCATGTGGTCCTACAACTAGACCCTACCTTTGTATCAATGGTGAACTCCATCTTCCACAGGGCCCAGGAACTATTGTTCTTGATTTTTTGTCTCAATCCCTCCCACTCCCTGGAAAGACAGTGGCACACCGTTGATGTGCACAGGGTGCTCAAAATTTATATCAAGCGCATGGCCCAGTCACACAAGTCAAATGTGTTGTTCGTCTGTTTCCAACCTAATATCCTGGATCAGAAGGTTTCCCCTTCCACAAATGATCAATGGCTGCACAGTCATAGCTAAGGCTGATGACATTCCGGCACTATTCCGACCTCACTAAATAATGGTTCACTCAATGCATAGTGAAGCCACAATATTGTTCATCGAAGAAGTCTGCAGAGCAGCAAAGTCTCCTACGCCTTTTATATGCCACTACAAAATTAATGCTTTCGCTTTGGCAGAGGCGGCCTTTTGATGCAGGGTGTTGCAAAAAGTACATTTGGGGCAGGAGGGATCGTCCGACTAGACTTAACCCTCCCTATGGACAGACAGCTTTGGTTTTCCCATACTTGGATGTTGGCTTCACCCACTATGGAGAAGAGGCATTAGTTCTCACTTGATATGCCTCTTCTCGTAGGTTGGAGCTGACATCCAATCCCTCCCGAAGTCAGACTGGTTGTGCTTGGACTGCAAATTGTGAACTGGTTATTCTGTTGACTAGAAGATGGTGGGAACACAACATGAGTCTGTACCATAGTATTTGCCAAAGAGGGGAAAATAGTGGCAGAGGCAGAGATCTACAATTTGATGGACTCAGTCCTGATTGGCTGAATGGATAGTATCATCCCATACTTGGATGTTGGCTCCACCCTATGAGATGTACATCAGGTGAGAACCATTGCACCCTTTCTGTCTCTTCCTTTCTTATAGTTCAAATAAAAATCACCCCTCCCTTGATATTTCTTTCGGGGGGTAGGGGGTGTTTTCCTTTAATACCAAGAAAGCTTTTCTGAAGCCTGGGTGGGGATGTGCAGAAGTGAAAGAACAATTAATTTCCCTTCCCCTGACCTGAGGACTCAATATAAAGATTCCCACAGCTGCACTTGTTAATAGTTAAAATGTTATGCTAAGATATGTCTGTATATCTCACAGCAAAGTTTTATATTTGTGAGTCAAAATACCTTAATTAAAATGTGAAGTGTTTTATCCCAAGTGTTTGGGATAAAAATATTACAAAAATGCTACTATAAAGCAAAACAACTGAAACAGTAAGTATTGGAAATTGACAGCAATATAAGATCAATATGCATAAATACCTCCACTTTCCCAGAGCCATCATCTATCATGTTGTGCTGGGCTGCCATCTGGGGAGATTCATGCAACTTGCTAGCATCAAATTCAATTGGTTCAATTTTTGCCACTCTCTCCATGACATGCACTTTTCCAAAGCCATTGCTTTGATCTTTGTCTTTCCAGTCTTTAAAGAATTGTTTGAAGATGGGTGTCTCCCCTCCTTCTGGAAGAATCTGAATCTATATATCACATCAAATAATTAAATATATACAGTACTGTATATATAAATTGAAATACATATGATTACCAGTACTATTTTCCTCATATATCAGTGATGGTTATCCTTTTCGGCACCAAGTGCCAAAAATTAAGCATGCACGCTCTGGAGGATCAGAACCCGGAAGAGAGCAGCTAGCCATTGCACATGCACGCAGCAGCCAGCTGCACTTCCAAGTTCCATTGTATACATGCGCCAGCTGCAGAGCCCTCTCTGGGAATGCACACCATTTCTAGCTGCTCCCTTTCGGGTTCCGGCATACACATGCATGCTGGCCAGCCAGTCTTCACATGAAGTGCACTGGAACCCGGAAGAACAGCTAGAAGTAGCATATGTGCCTACAGAGAGGACTCTGCATGCCATTTCTGATACATGTGCCATAGGTTTGCCATCACAGTCCTACAATGTAGCAAAACAGTATCGAACAGTACTTGATCCAATCGCTAAATATGCCCCAGATCATAGGACATATTTAAAGATTGGATCATATTCCATAATATTCTGGAATACAAACAAGAATGCATAATTATAATTATGATTCCAAATTTATTCATGTGTTCCAGCCAATATTGTTGGCTTTCTTCTTAATGATTTAAACCCTATCAAGGGGCCTATGAATTGACCAAAATACAACTGTAGATTTCTTCCAAATATTTGCAATCTCTTTCCAAACATTAGTATTTTGTAATAGTTTCTTATTCCATTTTTTTTGGACTTACGTCTCTTGGAATAGCTTCACTGATAAACAAATTACAGGTATAGTTCTTTTCAATGATATTGGTTTGATATATTTCAAATAATCAGTCTGAAGGTAACAATATATACATTTTTGCTCTGTCATTTTCAATTACTTTATAGTGAATTCACATCACAAGTAATTCTCACTGATAGTGAAGCCATAGCTTTTTATATAATAAAATAGTGAAGCCATAGCTTTTTATATAAATGCTGATTTAATATTTTGCAAGCTCAGTCATGTCCCTTTTTTTAAAAAAATGAATCTGTATGATTTCACTATATTCAGTTTTATTTGTTTCATTCTTATCTCAGCATCTACTATCTAAACTAGTATTTCCTATTTGGACTTAATGATGTTTGTGCATAGGACCGGTTCCTGGGCAACAAAAATATTTCTTCTTTCATTCTTTTAATGTACCATTACCATGGTCTGGTACTATCCAATTTTCCATTAGTATTTTTTTTAAAAAAAATGTCCATTGAGTGCCTTAAATTTAGTTTTTCTAATCTCTTTTTAATTGTTGCTTTTTAATAGTCATGTCTAAATACCATTTCTGCAAATAATTCTTTTCTCTGAAGTATTCCCCCATCCAGTCCATGGAAAAATGATCTTCCATGAAACCAGCCCCTGGTGCAAAAAGGTTGGGGATAATTGAGTAAAAGTAATCATTAAATCATTTTTTCCTCTATAACTTGCATGTAATTTATCAAAGTTTACATAATTTTCTCTAATCCATTTTCAATAATGTAACTCTCAGTCCTTTTGTTATTTTAAATGGGATGATCCCATATATATGTTGATATAGTATCAACAATATTTTATATTTATTTTGAATTTTGCTTAGGTTTACAAACATTTTATTCTAATGGCACAGGTAGTCCTTGAGTTACAAATGTAATGGAGCTTGCCTGTTCCATGTGTAACCAAAGAATTCATGGAAGTGAATCTCGTACCTTGACTGAGATCACTCCCTCCTTTTGCTCACGCATTTGCTAATTGAATGAGAGGATCGTTAAATGCACATGAGATATTTCAGGATGGGGAAGGTCATGGGGAGCCTACTGAAAAACAGGCCCTCTGCTTAAGACCACCCAGGACCACCATGTTCCACACAAATTGCTTCCTTTCAACCTGCTACCCGGGATCACTTATCTTGTGAAGATCTAGCAAGCAGTCTCCTATCCAGCCTGACAGATGTGTACTCCCCTCTGCAGTTCGGTTCAGGTCTCTGAGGCTACACCCGGCACATGGCTGGCTGAAGGAGAGCTTCTGAGGGGTGAATCTGCCCTTCTGATGCTCTGTTTGGGCCTCTCCGGGCCTCCCCATACCTGTTGCAGGCCAAAATGGAGCTTCTGTGAGCTGGATCCAATCTTGGAAGGTCATATTAGCCTGCAACAGGTCAGGCAAGGCTCTGGAGGCACGAACGAGTATTGGAAGGGCAGATTCACCCCTCAGAATCTCCAATTCATCTAGCAACATTCAGGACAAATGTTGCAGACCAGCTGCAGTTGTTTGTAAAGGCAAACAACTCCCATGGTGCTCAAAGTTCATAGTTTTGGAACTTGCTTGCAAACTCCAGGGAGTGCTTAGCAAATGGTCACATAACTTTGACTATTTGCTAAGGGAATGCTCATAACCTGAGGATTACCTGTACTTGGAATCAATATTACTTTAGAATTTATCTTATTATCTTTATTAGTTCTACATTTTAAATTTCATTTGACTTGGCTTTTATGACCATCATATACTTGGTGTGGATTTTTTTTTCCTGATAACATAATTCTCTGTTTGAGTCTTCTTGATTATGAGCTGTAGTTTTGGTTCTGATAATGCCCTGCTTTCATTCATTTTATTTTGGTTGCTGATGTTCAAAGTAGATCTTTAAAAATTAAAATCACCTTTCACTTCCCCAAAATCACTGCAATTTTAGAATCAGTTTCAATTGTTTATTTTTCTGTTTTCAGTTTTAGATCTTGGAAATTATTCAGAACTTCGTTTACTTCTTTCAGTTTCAATTCTACAAAAAATTTCCACATAGGCTTTTTTTTTTAAATGTTTTTGTTCCTTACTTTCACAACTCAATCTTTGGTAACAATGCAAGCAGTGCAATATATTAGTTGATTTGCTTCACAAGACGGGGTCGCGCAGCAGGTAGAGTGCTGTACTGCAGGCCACTGAAGCTGACTGTAGATCTGAAGGTCAGCAGTTCAAATCTCATCACCGGCTCAAGGTTGACTCAGCCTTCCATCCTTCCGAGGTGGGTAAAATGAGGACCCAGATTGTGGGGGCAATATGCTGGCTCTGTTAAGAAGTGCTATTGCTAACATGTTGTAAGCCGCCCTTAGTCTAAGGAGAAGGGCAGCATAAAAATCGAATGAATGAATGAATGAATGAATGAAATAAAGAAATATTTTCAGTTTAATGTTCTGAAATATTTGAAATAAAAGTCTCCTCTTTCTTTCTTTCTTTCTTTCTTTCTTTTTTCTTTCTGTGGCTCCCCTTGGCGGACCCAACTCCCCCCCCTCCTCCAGCAAGACTGAAGGGCAAAAAGACGAGAGGGGCTGAAGCCGAGTGCCTGGCAGCGTGTCAGGAGACTTGGACTTTATAGGGACAGGAAGGGGTAATGGTGGCTGGGAACAAATGGGGGAAGGCAAAAGAAGGAACCTGCCTACTCGCCACAGCCTCCTCCTATCTGAAAGTTCTGCCCTTCCCCACACCCAGCTTTGGCCCCTCGCGGGCTTCTGGCAGGAGGGAGCGGCTGGCGATGGATGGCCAGGGCTCCCACGGACACATTTTTGCAGCAAGATGGGGAAATCCCCTCTCGCCCACCACTTCCTCAGCTCGCCTGTCCCACTCCGTTCAGCTCCACATCATCCGTCCACCACTTTTTTTTTAAGCCTTAAAGTTTTGGATTTTCCTAATGGGTTTGCACCCATTATTCACTTTTACATTGATTCCTATGGGAAATATTGTTTCATCTTACAAACTTTTCTACTTACGAACCTCATCACAGAACGAATTAAGTTTGTAAAATGAGGTACCACTGTATATGGAATAATTAGCATGAATGTTTATGCTCATGCAAAACAAATAGCAGGTGGGTCTTTTTGAGGTATTCTTCTAGATACTTCTAACTAATGTTAATAATAGCTACTTAAGAAATTGCCTCTTTGTTTAGAAATGCCAGTACTATATTGTATGATTTTTCTATTTTACAAGGCTTTACTGCTTTTTAGATCACATATATGTAACAAATTTTATTATAGTTTTTGATCTGATTTGATGGTGCTTTTTGTTTACTGTACGATTTTATGTTGGTGCTTTTAATTTTGACAACCTTAATTTTTATAATAAATCTAAAAATTTAAGCCTAGATATGAACTAGTAAATATTTTTTTCCCTCTGAATAGTGGAAATATTTAAAGATACCTCGATTATCGCGAGGGTTCCGTTCCAAGACCCCTCGCGATAATCGATTTTTCGCGATGTAGGGTTGCGGAAGTAAAAACACCATCTGCGCATGCGCGCCCTTTTTTCATGGCCGCGCATGCGCAGATGGTGGAGTTTGCGTGGGCGGCGGGGAAGACCCAGGGAAGGTTCCTTCGGCCGCCCAGCAGCTGATCTGCTCGGCAGCGCAGCGAGGAGCCGAATCAGGGTTTCCCCTTTGCGTGGGCGGCGGGGAAACCCCGATCTTCGTCTGCTCGCTGCTGCTGCGGCCGCCCAGCAGCTGATCTGCTCGGCAGCGCAGCGAGGAGCCGAATTGGGGTTTCCCCTTTGTGTGGGCGGTGGGGAAACCCCGATCTTCGTCTGCTCGCTGCTGCTGTGGCCGCCCAGCAGCTGATCTGCTCGGCAGCGCAGCAGCAGCGAGCAGACAAAGATTGGGGTTTCCCCGCCGCCCACGCAAAGGGGAAACCCCGATTCGGCTCCTCGCTGCGCTGCCGAGCAGATCAGCTGCTGGGCGGCCGAAGGAACCTTCCCTGGGTCTTCCTCGCTGATGCCCCCGCTCGCCCGCCCGCCCCCCGCCCGCCAGCAAGAGGGGGAGAGATAGAGAAAGAGAGAGAAGGAAAGAAAGAGATGAGAGAGGGAGGAAGAGAGTGTGAGAGAGGAAGAAGCAAGATAGAGAAAGAGAGAGAGAAAGAAAGATGAGAAAGGAAGGAAGAGAGTGACGTCATCGGGTGGGAAAAATCGCGATATAGCGTTTTGTGAAGAACGAGATCGCGAAAATCGAGGGATCACTGTACAGTATAGGTAATATATTTTCTGCCTCAGTTGTATCCATAACAATTGGATTATGATAGCTTTACAACTGCAGTTGATATAACTTTACAAAACTTCTTGTGCAATCAGCATATGTTTCTTAAATAAGCATACCTGTGTGTTGGGAGAATAATTCATTTGCTGAACAAATTCCTCAGCTGATTTCATGGCCGCTCTCCTCTCATTTGGATTAGCATTTTTACCTTATTAATATAAAGTAATAGTTCACATTGCAACAATGAAGTCATTAGATGAAAAGAACAGTTCAGAAACTTATTCACAACTGTTACTGATAGTTTTTTTTAAATTTATTTCTGAGCTAAGCTTATTATAATTTTTCAGGAAGGGCAGTGCAACTTCAAATGGCATAATGGAAAATATTTCAGCAAAAATGATAGCAATTTATATTATTCACTGATTATATATTATTCACTGATTCGCTTTTGATGTCGTGGTTATAAATTATAATTAAAAACTTAATTTAATATGGTCAGGTTTACAATGTTACAGATTACGGTGTTCTTTACTGACTACAGGAAGTAGATTTTTAACTCCCAGAATCCCACCAGCAGCATATTTAACAGTTATTCCCAGCATGATAATTTAAAAAACATGCACACAACATACCATACATAAACAGTATAGGCCAGGGGAAGCTATCTCAGTTCCCTCATGCCTGACGGCAGAGGTAGGTTTTAAGGAGTTTATGAAAGGCAAGGAGGGTGGGGGCGGTTCTAATCTCAGGGGGGAGCTGGTTCCAGAGGGTCAGGGCCGCCACAGAGAAGGCTCTTTCCCTGGGTCCTCCCAACAACATTGTTTATTCGACAGCACCCCCTCGCAACAGCTGAAAGATGGTTGTCTAATGTGAGCTGTGGATTGAGGAGGATGCCCAAGTTGCGCACCCTCTCCAAGGGGGTCAATAATTCACCCCCCCAGGGTTATGGATGGACAGATGGAATTGTCCTTGGGAGGCAAAACCCACAACCACTCAATCTTATCTGGGTTGAGTTTGAGTCTGTTGACACCCATCCAGACCCCAACAGCCTCCAGACCCCAACAGCCTCCAGACACCGGCACATCACTTCCACTGCTTTATTGACAGGACATGGGGTGGAGATGTACAACTGAGTATCATCTGCGTACTGATGATACCTCACCCCATGCCTCTGGATGATCTCACCCAGCGTTTTCATGTAGATATTGAATAGCAGGGGGGAGAGAACCGACCCGAGGCACCCCACAAGGGATTAACCTTGAGGTCGACCTCTGACCCCCCACTAACACTGTTTGTGACCGACTGGAGGGGTAGGAGGAGAACCACTGAAGAACAGTGCCTCCCGCTCCCAACCCCTCCAGCCGGCGCAGAAGGATACCACGGTTGATGGTATCGAAAGCCTCAGAGAGGTCAAGGAGCACCAGGACAGAGGGTAAACCCGTGTCTCGGGCCCACCAGAGATCATCCATCAACGCGACCAAAGCAGTTTCCGTGCTGTAGCCAGGCCTGAATCCTGACTGTTGAGGACCTAGATAATCGGCTTCTTCCAAGGACTGTTGGAGTTGGAGCGCCACCACAGTATCAATACATGTCAAGACACAAAGAAAATAACAATAAAAACAACACATAACACACACACCTAAAAGAATCTATGCTGAATACAGATTTGATGATTTCACACTCCCATTTATAGGTCCTTAACAGTTTTACTGTTTTCAAAAAGCCAATTATAAATAATGATCTACCAGGAAAGCAATCAAAGACCTTTCATCTCTTCAGCTACAAAGACTTCAGACTTTGTATCAATGTTTATATGTATGCGCACATGCAAAAATTCTTTCTGGCAGATAAAAATCTTAGGACATTTCACTCTTTCTTTTTGGCCATTAAAAAAAATATATTTTTACTCTGTGGTTACAGTAATAAAACAGAAAACCAGAGTGATCTGTTGAATCAAGATGTTCAAAGGCTTTCAAGCCTTCTTTTAAAAACCATGTGATGAGTATAACAGGAAAATTTTCTCATCAGATTTTTTCTTCTGAGGTCAGTGTCTTTCATTTCAAGCTTCTATTGGCATTTAAAAAGAAAGCAAAGAGACTTCCATTTACCTTTCCATACGAATATCTGTCTAGCTGCACCATAATCCAATATAAAACATTCTTCGGACAAAAGCATTGCTCTTGAGAAGGGATTTTCTTCTGCAACGAGTGTAATCTTCATAGAGCCACTAGCATCGGACACCTGAATATATAGAACGTTCACATTAAGTTCAACCTACAGTTCAGGTAATTTCACATGGTTACTACTTCTAAAGTTCATATATGTGTCTAAGGAGATACAGGGGAGGCCACTTCATTCAACCTTGAACTTTGAACTTTGTGCTCCTGATGCAATGAAAGACAAGAAAAAGCTAGAACCTGGTTACTAGTATTTTATTAGTTTTACTGGCTTTGCTTCGGGGTATTGTTATAGCAATAGCACATAGACTTATATACCACTTCACATTGCTTTACAGCTCTTTCTTAAGCAGTTGCCCTCATTAATCTGGGTCCTCATTTTACCAACCTCAGAAGGATGGAAGGCTGAATCAATCTTGAGCCAGTGGGACTTGAACTGCCAAGCTGCTAGCAATCAGCAATCAGCAGAAATTTCCTGCAGTACTGCACTCTAACCCCTGCACCACCATGGCCCCTAAGGTAATGACCTTAGATTAAAACTATAAAAATAAGTAAATTTTAAATATTTAAATTAAACAATCTTTAATAATGTTATATTGAAACTTTAAAAATGAATTATTAGAGGGAGTTCTGAAAAAAAAAGAGGATTACTAATAACATTCTTTATTGAATTATCTCCTAATAAGCCCAATTTCTTCTCCAGGAGCAGAAGAGAAGAAAAACAGTTGCTGCCTTCATCTCATTTGTTACAACAAATTGGTGCTATAAAAAATGAAAATACAAGAAGCCAAATATTAAAGCATTTCCTACATATACCTAATCATGCTAAAAACAGGAAGCATTTAAATCAGCAGGGACTGCAAATTAGAAGCTTTTCTGGTACTCTGTAAAGATCCTTTATTTGAGTACAGTCTATTTAGAAGTAAATATATCACATGTTTTAGAAAGCGGCACCAGCTCTACAGGATCAAATATAGCACTGTATTAAATCTATGTAAATCCTTTCCAGTTACTTAAATTGGTTCTTTTGCAGTGCCAAACATATTTCAATAAATAAGTGCCAGCTTTCTTTTACTCCAGACATAAAAAGATGGTGAATCAGTGTTTCATTCCATTCCATTTTCCAAAAAACCAGCTGTGCTCTCATGTTCCATCCCCCATTGTTTCCAGAAAAGGGAGCTGAGCTATTATATTTTATAATTTGGGGGATTTCTTTTCTCCTTATTGTTCTGCCCGCGTGTCTCAACCACCCGTAATTATAGGATAATTAGTCCAGAAAGACACACACCACATGATAGAAGGAAAACCCAAAAGTCTTTATCAACAGAAAAACAGAAACAGCTCCCTTTTTAAATGTCAAAGGGATTTTCTGGTACACACAAGGCACAGGTTAAATGCAATCCAAATGCTCACCCAATAACTGGGAAATTGAGTCCAATTCTAAAGTCCAGAAAGTCCACACACAATCTTGAACAGCAAAAACCATGATCTTGACGAAACTATGAATCAGATGAACTGCCACGAGGCTAAAACAGCAGGCTGCTCTTTTATCTGTAGCACTAATTACAGCAGCCCCACCCAACCACAGGTGGCCTCATTTATCTCCTGCAATAATCCTTCAGTTGTTGTCTCCTATGCATCACTCTACGCATGTGTGGATGTGTCATAAATTCTTGTTCAGAATCCAGGGATGATAAGGATGATTGATCTCCTCCTGGGCTGTCTGCCAAACTCCCCTCTTCCAAATCACCCCCACCTTCTTCTTCTTCTGAGGAAACTTCACTCCCTGACTCTATAGACAATAAAACAGGCCTATGACATGTTGATGTTTCCCCTGCATCCACCTCCACATTCCTTGGGGCATGAGCTGGACCAGAGCCAACCACAACACTTATTATGCATTAGAATTCAAAAATCAAGCTGACTATTTTATGGCATTAAAATCAAGACGCTGAAGTTCTTTAGAGAGATTGTCACTCAGAAATTGTATGAGCAATATAAACCAGTAGGAAATTCTATTGTTTAAGTCACAGGCCAGAAAAACAGGATTAGTAGCTTATAACTTCAATTCAAGAAGGAACCTGAGCTGCTGTTTGTGAAATGGGTTCCTATTATTAATAACTGAGAATAACTAGGTAATCAAGAATAGCTGACACCTTTTTCTTGATCACTTTTTCCTAAGGAAAGCTGTCAATTTCTCTTCTCTCACACAATAACTATTTATAATTGCTTCTGCATACATTTGTAATTATTTAGGCATACAATTTCAGGCAAATATTAGCACATGATTTTTTCCTGGAATGGAGAACTCTAAAAAGTCATAAGTCCTCTTCTGTTATTCAGTTGATAGTAAAAGTCTTCAAACTGGGTAAGAATCAACATACATAATAGTCCACTCACTTTTCAGTTAGGTTTCAGTTAGAATGATCTCAAGGGGAGCCAAACTTGCATTTACTTAAATGTAAATACAGTGATACCTCATCTTACAAACGCCTCATCATACAAACTTTTCGAGATACAAACCCAAGGTTTAAGATTTTTTTGCCTCTTCTTACAAACTATTTTCACCTTACAAACTCACCACCGCCACTGGGATGCCCCGCCTCCAGATTTCCGTTGTCAGCAAAGCACCCATTTTTGTGCTACTGGGATTCCCCTGAGGCTCTCTGCATGGGAAACCCCACCTCCGGACTTCCGTGTTTTTGTGATGCTGAAAGGGAATCCCTGCAGCGCAAAAAACGGGTGCTTCGCTGGCAACGGAAGTCCAGAGGTGGGGTTTCCCAGCGAGGGGAGCCTCAGTGAAATCGCAGCATCGCAAAAACACAGAGGTTCGGAGGTGGGAGGGGAGCCTCAGGGGAATCCCAGCAGCGCAAAAACGTGCGCTTCGGCTGGCAAAAGGGGTGAATTTTGGGCTTGCACACATTAATCGCTTTTCCATTGATTCCTATGGGAAACATTGTTTCGTCTTACAAACTGTTCACCTTAAGAACCTCATCCCGGAACCAATTAAGATTGTAAGACAAGGTATCACTGTATACCCCTTCCATAATGTTTTGCTTTAATAGGGCATCATAGAATACAGAAAACAGACATAATACCATTAAGGGGAACGTTATTAGAACATAGGTTCAAAGTGTCAGATTGAAGGCAACAGGCAAAGGCCATGGATTAACACAGTAGAGTCTCTTACAATGTCACAATCCAAATACCAGCATTAGATATTTGAATCCTAATACCAATGTAAATATGTAAATTTCAATATTTATGTGATGATATTACAGGTAATCTTCATTTAATGGCTACAATTGATCCCATTAATAAGTCATTGCAGTAATTTGACAGATCGCCATATTACTTGCAACCATTTTTATTATAGTTATAAAGCCAGCCAGAAAAAGTCATAAATTGGGATAATCTGACTAGGACGCAGGAATCAGTCATGTGTACAACCCAGTTAACAACCACCAGAAATGCAATCACATGATTGTCAGGTGTGGTAGTTGTAATGTCTGAGACTGGTTATAGTTATCTTTTGGAAGATCTGTCGTAACATCGAATTGTCATTAGGCAGCCAGCTGTTAAGCAAGGATTACCTTGACACAAGTTTCATCAATTTCTGTACTTGTCACACTAGTACAATCCTTTGGATATACATTGCATATCTTTAATGTGATAAATCTGACATAGATTTAAATGGCTGAAAACATTTAATTTTATTTAAAAATAATTTAGACTGCCAGGAAGGGTGTGAAAATAAGCATATCACAGTAGCTTTATCAAATCAGTAAAAGAACATGCTTTCATTGCTCCATATAAAAATATCTGCATAAAAAAGATTTTTACCATGTAGAGCTTAGCATTTCTCCTGTTAGTAATATCAGCTGCCTCATCATCATTGTCATTGCCTTCCTGAAGATTTTTCATGGGTCCTAAAACCTGAACATAAAGAAAAAAAGTTGGGTTGAAAGAGAGATAGGATGGCAAAATAATATAAATAAAATGATTATTCTTTTTACTTCTGAATTCTTGACCATTTTTTGGTGATTTTGGTTTTGGTTTTCTCATAAGCCCACCTAAATTTTACAACTTGAGTCAGATGCCTTCATGCCTTTGGAAAGATGGATGTCAAAGGATTGATCTGAAACAGACGCACACTAGAAAGGTATGGTATTAAATACATTCACAGTATTTATCCAATGGAAATATTTCATTCTCTGTCAGCAATGTAATCCTGACCAAAATCTATTTTCTGCTTAGAATGGTAGCAGAACTATAAACAGTTGCTTCATAATCCTAGCAAAAGTTATTTTAAAATGTGATCAATTCATTGGGTTTCTCCACTTTTGAACAGCATCTCTTGGTGTTCTAGTAGCTTCTGGTATTGTTTTTAGTTGACGCCCACTGTTTACAGCTAGTTTTTAACATTTTATGTTATGTGGTTTCTTCTCATTTTCTATTTTTTGCTTTTGTTTCAATAATGATTATAAACTAAGCCTTGAAGCATTTACTAGTGTCACACTACCTTTCTGATTTGATTCTATAAAGGTGCTTTGAGCATATAGATATACAAACAGGCCTATCTGCATCCCATTAATGCAGCTGCATGTCTTTGCAAGACTGAACAATACAATCCTCAGCTACCACATGCAAACACCAGGAAAACACGTGCCCAAACCATAGCAGAAAGGCAACCACTTAGCAGTGGCTCCAAATTGAAAATGACTGACAGCCCATTGGTTAACAAGTCAGTCAAGACAGGATTAATGCCAAAATATAAATAATTCTTCCTGTTGTGACCCATGCCAATTTCATATGTGTTTCTTCATAACTGCATTCTGTTCCAGTTTCCCTGGAACATGTAGAAATATTATATAACATTCCTTTAAACTTATTCTTCCATAAAGTATACTTTTAAACATATACAACTTTTCAAACCAAGAAAGTCTAAAATATATATTTCAGAGCTACCTTTTCTATCATAAAATTCAAACAAGTGAAAAAACCAATCCAGCACAAATTTTTCTAATACCAGTTCTGTGGGCATGGCTTGGTGGGGCAGCACCTTGCTGTGAGTGACATAGAGTTGGCCACACCCATTGTCACATGACCCTGCCACCAAGCCACACCCACAGAACTTACAGAAAAGGCAGCTCCTGTGGCCTATCCCTTTATACCACCTCCCCACCACATTGAAGTACCTTAAAGGGACATCGCAGTCCAGCTGCCTTCTGAGCAGCTCCACTGGTATGCTATCCCTCCTGTGCTGCAGGCCGTTCTCTTGGCCGAATCTGGCAATGAGGTGTGGTCAGTAAAGGGGAGCCACTCGCGGCCCTACTGGAATGCTCAGGAGGGGGCATAGTGGCGGGTGGGGGCAGGATGGGCGTGCATGCATCCCACCCTTCAATTTCCTGCGCGTGTGTGGAGTCATGGCCGAAGCCGTTCCACTTGGGAGCTACCAGTGGGAAGAAATCCTACAGGAAGGAAAGGATTTCTTCCTGCTTGCAGCTCCTGGGTGTGATGGACCACCACCACCATGCAGGAACCTAGCCCCGTGGCTACCAGCAAAGGCACTCTGTTTAGTCTCATGGGGGAACTACCAGAAGGAAGAAATCTGGGACTAAATGGGGCGCCTTTGCCTTTGCCGGCTGAGTTCCTGCCGGCGGCGATCAATCCCGCCCAGGAGATACCAATGGGAAGAAATGCTGCAGAAGTAGATTGCCATTGCCTTCTTCATATCCTCAGAGGTTTTTTTTAACTTTTCAAACTAGCTCAGACACCCTGATATTTCCTAGAGGTCTTTCATACAACTACTAATTAAGCCCAATCTTGCTTAGTTTCCAAACTTATTTTATACACCTGTTAATGAATGACAGAATGCATTAATACCTACTGTAGATACCTAGTCAAAATGAAGACAGAACTAAAACAAGCACTAAAACAAGTCTATTTATAAATATTTATCTAAGGGCCAAATCCTGTGCAAACCTTAAAAACAGGTGCACACTTTAACAATCATCAAGGTTATATAATTTAATATTCTAGGTGTAAAAAGTTATTCTGAGACACTATATACTGTATGTGACTTGTTTTCAAGTCTACTTCATTTTGATGGCAGAAAGAAATATATTTGGAAAATATAACTATATCTGTACAATTAAAATGAGAAAATCACAAAGGCAAATTCTTAAAATAGGGTTATATAGGTATCAAATGTGGAAGACACTTGGAAATTAACTTCCTAGTATAAATACATCACTAAATTCACTTCATATTTAGTAAAGAAAAACTAACTTTATTTGGCTTAATGTCTAACCAGATTATATTTAAATAAGATAACTGTAATGCAATATTACCCAGGGCAGGGTGTATATTTATGAAGCAGAGTTCCCTGTTGACAATGCAAATATTTGATAAGGGAGAAACAGCAAAACAATATAGTATAAAGATAATACAAGCACTTTAAACATATTTAAAACAATAAGCTACCTCTATATTTTTCTGTCCCAGCAAGATATTATACAATAATATAAATAAAATTGTATTTGCCAGCTGGCAAATATATTCATGGTATATGGCTCTTTCTTACTTTGATGAGGAGATTAAGAGCAGATCTAGAAGAATACTTATTTTCAGGGTAATTGGGGAAATGGTCAACTGCAAAATTAAACAGTTCCTCCCCATATATCATTTTTGCATTAATTACAGTAGTGTTGACCAGTGTGTTTTTAGTCTTACTATCTCTGAAATCCCTGAATGATTTGGGTTGTTTGTGTGATCATCTTTGCTTTTAAATATCAATATTTATGTTAAGTTCATGGTCAGGAATCTTGCTGATATGTCCACCATGATTATGAATATAATTTCCTTAGTTCTAAGATGTTTTCCATTGAATAGGTTACAATCAATGGAATAATATTTTGATTAAATCTGAGGATTCTTTTTTACATGCATGAAAATGCTTAGTGGGCCTAGTGTCAAAGGTGCTTTTTTTCAAAAGGCAATTGGACTTTGTAGCACCTTTGGGACAACCATGGCCTGGATGACTGAGAATCTCCATAGGCCCAAATGGCCTAGTCAATGTTTCATCTCAGACTAGCACATGGTATTTCCTTATAGGACATCAGGAGCAAAAGGAGTGAGCAGGGAAATAACTGGAAAAGTTAGTACCAGGATGAGTTTGGTAGTGAACATGAAATGTTATGCACCAAGTGAACATGAAATGTTATGCACCAAGAAAAATCACTGCTCATTCAGCTGTTTCTCCTCAGGTGATCTACAACAGTGGGCAAAAAGTGAGATGTGGCTGAGCTAAAACAAGAGCAGCAGACAACGGTCTGGAGAGGAAGTTCTGATGGCATTGGCAGAAACGCTGAGTGAAAAGGGCAAAAGGAGGAGGGGTTTACTCAGCCGCTACTTGCCAGTTTTCTCTGATAACAGCATTAAGTGAGAAGTAGGAGAAAGAGCAGGCAAGTAGCTTTCGAGACATCTAGAAAGTCAATATTGTATAGCTGGAATATATCTTGGCTTTTAAGGCATACACTGAAGAAAACAACAGGAATTGATCCAAGGTCTATTTTACTATGCTTTCAAACTGGCTTCCAAAACAATTTTCAGGGGGTTTGTGCTCCTGTAATTGTGCTTGTGAGAAGGAAGTTTGAGATTTCTAAGCAGTATTAAACTTTGTTTTAGTATACCTGGGTTTTTGTTTCAAAGTTTAAAAGATCCTATCTTTTAAAACTGCTTAAAGGCTCATAATTCGAGGATTTTAAAATATTTTTTCCACCTGCTTTTTTTAATAAGTAACAGCTTCCAAAACCTGTCAACTGGCTTCTTTATATAAAGAGAGGGATTGTAATTATTGTCCCAGGTAAACTTGTGTTAAGGCCAATCTAAGCATGGCTTAACCTGTTGTTCCACCAAGAGCCATTAATTTAGACATTCATAGATCAAATATTACAGAAGTAAATGAATGTCATGATCCACCTAATCTTGGTGGACCGAGTATCCGACTACCTAGGACTGAGTAGGACTCAGATACTTACTAACAAATATCAACTGTCTTGAAGTAATTTAATCTAATCTATCCCTCCAGTCTTCTACAGCCTGCTGATTTGTACAGGATCTCCAATTTGACCTTGAATGGCAGTTAAAGATTTTTCAACATATTGGGAACATTTCACTCCAAAGTAATAGATATATCCCAGCAGTTTCATAGAGATGATAAATAATAGAAAATAGATGAAACACTCCTTGAAATAAGTTTTAATAAGTTTAAAGTTTTAACTACTTCCTGAATCTAGTTATACTTACACTGCCCAACTACACAAAAGTCTTCGGAGAGGGGCGGCATACAAATCTAAGTAATAAATAATAAATAAAAGATCCAGAAATGTGGATTTATTCTACAGCAGCTTAATCATCTATGATTAAAAACTGCAAGACTGTTTTTAATACTGTAAACTTTCTGTTTGGATTCAACAGAAATTGAAATTGGAGGAATATGGTTAGTTCCTGGGATAAATAAACTATCTTTAGCTAGCAAGTGCCCTATCTCAACCCCAAGTTTAATTTTCCATATTTAGTAGAACTAACAACTTTTATTGTTTCACTTTCTTCCAGTAAATTGTAACAGTTTAACAACAGCTTTCTTTGTAAAACAAGGCATGACTATATTAATAATTGCAAGGTAGAACATAATTTGTAACTGTCCAAGAACCTCTGATCTTAAAAATAGTTAAGATGTTAAGGACACAATCATACAGAATAAATGAGTTGATTGAGTATGCTATAATTTAAGTATAAAGAGTTGAAAAAAATGTAATTTCTTAGAAAATTGTTTAATCACTTTATTCAAGAATGTCTCAGTTTGCTTAAATGATGTGTGTAATCATTCATTAGTTTCCCTTGAAGTGCTTGATAAATATCCATTTATTTGAATAATTTTCATGTGAGAAATCATTGGGGTAGTCCTCTGAGAAGTCCTTCAACTTATTTATTTAGCTTAATATTTGGAACACTGGCATTCTGAAGAAGAGCTCGGTGTAGAGTGGGGCCAGGTAGGATACAATGGGCGGAAGCCATTAGTGCCTTCTGTAAAGCTGGAAAATGGAAGTGCTGTCCACAACCAGCCACCTCAAGCTCCATCAACCTATTGCTGGCAATCTGGACGAGACCGAATGGCTGACATTGTGGCTAGCTCCTGGGCCAGTGAGCTTCAAGCTTTAAGACCATGGCAGAGACTCCCCATTTGCTCCCATGCCCTATTCTCTCTAATGTAAATCTCAGGTGAAGCAATACAGTGCTACAAGTGACCCAGAGGGAGTTGCACAAGCTACACTTACAAACGGCATTGGTGATTGGTCACCGTCTGCCCCTGGGAAACACCTGTCCCAAGCATTGATACATGCATCTCAAATCCCACCAGTTCAACAAATAAGGCTTTACATTGGTAATCAAAGCTAAGGTTTCAAAGCTTGAAGCTGGATAGCCTGGAAGATGGCTCCCTGATCCCTCAAGATTGCCTATGCCAGTTGGTGGGTATCAAGGCAGGCCACATTAAGAGAGCAGTCAGGGGCACAGTCTTCCACTTCCCATCCTTTGAGGCAGTGGCAAAAAAATTTTTTTTTAACTACCGGTCCTGTGGGCACGGTTTGGTGGATGTGGCAAGGGAAGGATACTGAAAAATCTCTATTCCCACCCCACTCTGGGGCCAGCCAGAGCTAGTATTTGCTGGTTGTCCAAACTCCCCAAAATTTCTGCTACCAGTTCTCCAAACTGCTCAATTTTTCTGCTACCGGTTGTCCAAACTACTCAAAATTTATTATTTATTTATTTATTTATTTTATTTTATTTATATGCCACCCAATTCCCCAAGGACTCTGGGTGGCTCACAACAAAGAGAACAACATTTTTTAAAGAATAATATAAAAACTCATAATAAAATTATGCATATCTTTTATGGTCAGATATAAATGACATATCAACAGCCCCAGGCCTGCCAGCAAAGCCAGGTCTTTATGGCTTTCCTGAAGGCCAGTAGGGTAGGGGCAGTACTGATCCCAGGAGGTAGCTGGTTCCAGAGAGCCGGAGCTGCCACAGAGAAGACCCTCCACCACAGCCCCACCAACCGACACTGTTTAGCTGACAGGACGCAGAGAAGACCAACCCTGTGGACCCATATTGGTCACTGGGAGCTGGGTGGTAGAATTTCTGCCACTGGTTCTACAGAATTTCAACCACCACTTGTGTTTCTGCCTCACTTCATTCTGTACCTACCTCCTTCTTGCAACATTCAGCATCCAAGGTAGGCTGGATGCAGAGCAGCATAGGTAGGACACAGCAAGTGGTAGGACACAGCAAGTGGTGGGATCAGAAGCTGCGGAGCACCCAGATGTGTGGTTATTTGTCCCAAATAGGTTATTGGCTGGGGACAAGTGTCCTTTTGTCAATCACCTGGGATGAGAAAGTGGGAGACTAGTGGCAGGTGACCAGGGGTGGGGGAAAACATCAATGGAAGGCCACCTGAGGATAAACACCGACAATGAGTCATTTGCATTGGTGGGGCACAATGAAGTGGACATAGCCATAGGTCCATGGTCATCTGGTTATAGGCCTTTTATAGTTAACTATTAATTTACACTCAGAACAATAACATATGTCATGGGAAAACAAATTATGGGAGATCCTATTCATATATATCTACAAAGCATGTGTGATTAAGCCGTGAATCAATTATCTTAAAGGTAATGATACACAAGAGATTAGCCAACCAAATCTAAGGCTCCTGAATGACATTTTAAAAATTATTTGTTTGTATTTGAATTAAGCTTTTTTTTAGTTCAAGCAATGAGAACCAATAGCTACTCCATCCTGCTCCTGTTCAAACAATTTTTAAAGTTTGTTTTTCAGAAAAGAGTAAGCAGAATGTCATCACAGATGTGAGAAAGAAATAAAGAAAAACATATTTGCTATAGATTGTTCCAATTATCCTCATGCTGAAAGCACTCAAGTCAACCAAATAAAAATCAGTATTCCCACTTTGCCAGTCACTGTGTAATCATAAAATTGGACAGACTGGCCAATGAATGCTGCAGTATTACAAGAATGATATTCTCAATTTGTTAGTTATAGTCCTATGGATTTTAATCAATGAAGTCTATTGATAAGTGAATAGATAAATTGTTTAATAAGTTAAACAAATTAAAGCTTCTTTTTAAAAAAAATTGCTTTGCTGTATCAGAAGAAAAAACACTTTTTGATAACTTGATTTTATGAGAAAAATATATTATACTGTATGTATGGTCACTGAAGGAACATTTAAAAACTACCATGTAAAAATCCTGAATAGAAAACATTGCTATAGGTAAATCCTTGGAATAATAATAATAATAATTATTATTATTATTATTATTATTATTATTATTATTATTATTATTATTATTATTATTATATTTGTATGCCACCCCTCTCCGAAGACTTGGATTGGAATACTAAAAGATACAACACATTGCTGATTCACTCCTAATTGTGATTCATACTCTGAATAATGAAGCCGGAGAAAACCATTTTAAATAGTTTCCAAATTAAAGTTTAGAAATTTAGCTACTTGTAAAAGAGAGCTGCTTCCTATTTAGGACTGAGAAAAAGAACTGCAGGTTAATTAATGATATTATGATTTAATTGCTACTTCCAAAGAAGAAAAAAGTAATTATTATATGTACGGTATAGGCAAAAAAAGAACATTGTAGCTCTGCTTACATAGAAACAAAATAAATAAAATAGGTTTTATGTACCTTCGGGACCACCTTCTGCTGCACGAATCAAATCAGAGAACTTGAAATTCATTACTTAATGGGCTGAGAATGCAGAACTTCATCCCATTTGGTGCTTTTTACACACACGCACACACACACACACACACACTGTATTTTTCAAAGTATAAGACACATCCTTTCTCCCTAAAAGAGGCTGAAACTTTGAGTGCATCTTATACGCTGAATGTAGCTTTTTCAAAGCTATTTTTCCTCCAGCCTAACAAAGTGCTAATGATCTTCCCAGCTTCCAGGCTTTTTCATGGCTACTGTCTCTGAAGGTTATTTCCAGCCCAAAGTCTTTGAAGACTTTTATTTCATTGCTACTCGCTCCGAATAAGGTTTTTTAAAACCCTAACCAGGGCTTAAAATAAAATAAAATAATGTGCTGAAGCTGACCAGACTAAGGACACTAGCCAGATGAATAGCTGGTAGGTAGATTTCCCCCCCCCCTTATTTTACTCCCCAAAAACTATCCTCTCTCTCTCCCCCAATCTCCCTCTCTGCAGGTTTGAGGTGCCTCTTAAATGTCAAGTCATGGATCATTTATCATCTTATCTGCTGGTTGAAAAGGGAATGTGCTGTTTAACTTTTATGACTCTGTGAAAGATATAAGGAAGTTATTTTTCACTTTGAAACAATGCCAGCAGGAAAGTAGGAAGAAAATGACAGCATATTTACCACATTTTTCGGTGTATAAGACACACCGGTGTATAAGACGCATCTAGATTTTAGAGGAGGAAAACAAGGGAAAAAGTATTCTGAACCAAATGGTATAGTATTATATTATTTAATAAAATACCAGTGTAGCAGAATACATTTTACAACCATGTATACCTTTTAAAACCATGTACACTTTTTACAAACTTCAAATTTAACAGCTTCAAGACTTGTGGACTTCAACTCCCAGAATTCCTGCACAAGTCATGCTAGCTCAGAAATGGGAATTGAAATCCACAAAACTTAAACTTTCCAGGTTTGAAGACCCTTGCACTCCTAAACCCTAACTCAGGGGTCCTCAAACATGACATCTTTAAGACAAGTCTTAAAGACAGGCCAATGGGGTTCACAAGCAAGGGGCATTAATGTCCACATTCTTCCTAGGGCTGCCTTTTTGACTGCTTAAGAATGAGTTATTATGACTCTGGAACTGGAAAGGCTGCTTGCCTACACAATGGAAATGTTGAAAAACAAATTAACTGACTGCAAAAAGTCTCCAAGGCAGGGGGGAGTAGTGTAGTTAGCATATCAACTCCTCACTCACACACACACACACACACACACAAATCCCACCTGCTCTGCCTGCAAGAACTCAGTACCCTAAAACTACCAAGTGCTTTCAATATTCTGATATTGAACAATTCTTATTTCAGGTTCTATAAGCAGAGTCAGTTCAAGTTGAAATGGATTTACCAAAAGATGAACAAAACTAACAGTATTTAGACTGTTTATACTTCAACAGGTATCAGGATTATTAAAGGACTGGGATTTTCAAAAATATTGGCATGTGAGATGGCAAAAAGGCTAGCAGTTTAACAAAATTGTGATTAGGGCTATAAGCCAAGCAATTTTTATTCCTTAGGTGTTCCAAAAATTACCAATCACAACAGTCCTTCAGACTATTCTCTGCAATAATAGAATGAAAGTAACCTTCACTCTTAAAGGCAAACTAAAATGAGAAGGCAGGTTAAATTGTAAATCGTATGAGACTAACTAGGCTGGAACCAAGAGATTTGGGATGCAAAAATTAGGACACTAGCTAGATAGTAGCAAAGAGTTAGAATCGTCCATAAATTAGTTCTGTTATCTAGTGATTTCCAGACTTTAGTAGCTCATACCAGGTAGCCGTTAGTAACAACTTCTTGAGAGTGAGATGTAGGAGGGTTGGTGCTTGCATTTTTCTGCAAAAATTAACTGACTGCAAGAAGTCTCCAAGGTAGTTAACACATCCACTCCTCACACACACACACATACACAAATCTCACCTGCTCGGCCTGCAAGAGCTCAGTGCCCTAAAACTACCAAATGTTGCTAGTGCCTCCATCTTCAATTGTTTCTTTCACATAGATCAAGTTCATCAAGAAACATAAGGTACAACGCTACCGTGGAACTGAAGAGGCGGCTTCACCAGGATCAGGGATGAAGGCGGAGGTGGAGTCACATGGTCAGAAGTGAAGGCAAGGACAGTAGGGCAGAAGTAACTGGAAAATGTAACGCGGGCGGGCCGCCCGAATTAACCAGTCCTGGCGGAGGCAGTGGTAGCTGCGGCGGGTCCAGGAGCTTCCCTTCAAGGAGCAGCAGCACCGGGGATGTCACGTCCAAGCCCCAGGCACCCGCTGCCAAATTGTAAAGCTGAGGAGGTCAGCAAACAGGCCCTGAAGGGGCAAAGCCATCTTCCACACCGGCACCATCTTCTGCATCGGCTTGGGCAAGCGTTTGTGGCAGGGGCCAGGCAGGAGCTTCTGAGCTGCCTGAGCCGGGGTGAGCCAGCTCAGCTCAGGCTGAGGAGATTGGAAAACAGACCCTGAAGGGGCAGAGCCATCTTCCACACTGGCACCAACTTCCAAATTGGCTTGGGAGAGCGGCTGTGGCAGGGGCCAGGCAAGGGCTTCATAGCTGCCTGAGCCGGGCCGGCTCTACAATGTGGAAGGTGGTGTGGTGCAGAAGATGGCTCTGCCCCTTCAGGGTCTGTTTGCTGACCTCCTCAGCCTCACGATTCAGCGGCGAGGGCCTGGGGTGTGGATGTGACATCCCCAGTGCTGCTGCTCCTCGAAGAAAAGCTGCAGAGCCGCCTCAGCAGTTGCTGCTGCTGCTTCCTCCGCCAGGACTGGTTAACTTGGGTGGCCCACCCACCTTGTCCCTGCCAGACAGAGGCCCCAGGCAGCCACCTAGAAAGTGACAATTTGCTGCTGGTAGTATGCCCAGCACCCCGCCCATCCTCAGGGCCGAGCTGCCGGCCTTCCGCCGAGTGCTGCCGGGTGGCCTTGGCAGCATTCGATGTATAACATGCACCCAATTTTTAAAACACATTTTTGAAAGAGAAAGGTGTGTCTTATACACCAAAATATACGTTAGTTAAAAGATAAGCGTTTATTTCCAAGATTTAATGAGATATATCTATCTCATAGTTTTCAACATGCAATAATCTAGTGCAAATTAGAATCCTGAGTGAGAGGAACAAAAACTCATAACTTCCTAGTTGGTTTCTCTGTAGAAATATTCTGTGCTTTGGAGATTATAATCATCACATGTTGTATTCATTCAAGGATTTTATACAAATAAATTGAATACATTACCTTTGATTTAGTTCAATCATTTAAATATAATAAATAGCAGGAGTTCTGTGAGAAAGTAATGCTTTTGGGTTTTTTTAAAAAAAGTGTGCTAGATCATAGGTGATTTTCCATCATAAGAGTTTTGCAACTTGATCCAGAATTATGGGATTTCTTTTTTATAACAGATTCCACAACCTAAAAAAAGTTTGAAACTACAGGAAATGTTTGTATGTGTGTGTTCACACACGTGTGTGTGTGTGTGTATGTGCATATATTGTATTATATGGAAAGTATAGCTGATCTATAAACAAAGCAAATCATATTCCAAGCAAGTTTTTATTTTTCTGTTCAATTTTTGAATTTACTGACACCAAATCCCCTATCATCTTCATAATTATTTCTCAAGAAACCAAAGGTCACAGAACTTGAGTTGTCTTGTGTCCACACTCCTTTGAAACAAACTGGACATTTTGTCCTATTTTTATCACTATGGATGGACCCAAATTTTGCCCTTCTCTTCTGCCACTGTTGGTGTGATATTAAAACATGTGGGTTGCAAACTATTCCTTAAGAGCAAGATAGCATTATTATACTAAGATTTCCACAGTGGATTCTTTCAATAGAATTCTATACTACAGGGGTGAGGTCTGGTTTGTTTTCCTGCCGGTTCACTTTGTATGCTCGTGTATATGCAGTACTTTTTAAAAAGATGACGGTGTCTATGGCATCACTGAAAAAACTGGTTTTGGGGCATGGCAGGTCTGGGTCGCTGCCGGTTCTAACACCCTAGGCCATCAAGTTACTACCGGTTCTATAGAGCTGGTCTGAACGAGTAGGAACCCACCTCTGCTATAGTATCATCATATAAAGTTGTCTCTTATACACTATAACAAATAATTATGCTTGCCCCAAAGTCATATCCGCATGTTTTTTAATTAAATATAATTGCTTCTCCTAGGCATCTCAAGAATTTAGCCTGTTCTTGTCTCTAAATTTCCTTGAAGGAGAATTAGATAAAATCTGTTTATACTATAAATATACAAACATTTACCATGTAAATTTTTAATAAAATACATTTGTTTCCTGATACACCTGACCCTATTTTATACTGAACTGGTTCAATTCCTGAGACATTCTCTGGAGTCTCATAGGATAATTTTATTTCAATTTGCTCATTTATTCACTCATTCAAATTATATCAGGTCATTTTTAATACCCATTTCTTTTTGATGTTCATTCCACTTTCTTCAGCCTGCAGCTCACTACTGGTCTACATAAATCAGGAGTGTCAAACTTGATCCCATTGTGGCTGTATCAGAAATTTCTTTACCCATGGCAGACTTAGGGGAGTATGGCCTGGTCATCATGGCCAAGTGGGTGGGCGTGGCAGGATGTCATCTCCAGACAGCCCATGGGCAACTCCGGGCCTATTGTGGGCTGGATGCGGCCCCGCAAGATTGCATCAGCGGAATCCCACCCGGCCGCTCTGTTTAGGGTAACCCGCTCCCTTCTTAACCAGGGGGGAGTTAGGGAGCCCTTGCAGAGTAGTGCCGAGGATTTTAACACGTTTTTCGCTGATAAAATTGCTCGGATTCGAGCGGATCTCGACTCCAATTGTAAAACAGAGTCAACTGACAACGAGTCAGTCGAGGTGACTGGGGCTAAACGTCTTTGTCCATCTGTCTGGGAGAAGTTTGACTTAGTGACACCTAAGGAAGTGGACAAGGCCATTGGAGCTGTGTGTTCCGCCACCTGTCTACTGGATCCATGTCCCTCTTGGTTGGTTTCGGTCAGTCGAGAGGTGACACGGAGCTGGGTCCGGGAGATTGTCAACGTCTCCTTGGGGAGTGGGTCCTTTCCGGCTCCTTATAAGGAGGTACTTGTGCGCCCCCTCCTCAAGAAGCCTTCCCTGGACCCAGCCATACTCAATAACTACCATCCAGTCTCCAACCTTCCCTTTCTGGGGAAGGTTGTTGAGAAAGTGGTGGCACTTCAGCTCCAGCGGTCCTTGGAAGAAGCCGATTATCTAGGTCCTCAACAGTCTGGATTCAGGCCCGGCTACAGCACGGAAACTGCTTTGGTCGCGTTGATGGATGATCTCTGGCGGGCCCAGGACAGGGGCTTGTCCTCTGTCCTGGTGCTTCTTGACCTCTCAGCGGCTTTCGATACCATCGACCATGGTATCCTTCTGCACCGACTAGAGGGGTTGGGAGTGGGAGGCACTGTTCTTCAGTGGTTCTCCTCATACCTCTCTGGTCGGTCGCAGTCGGTGTTAGTAGGGGATCAGAGGTCGACCTCTAGGTCTCTCCCTTGTGGGGTGCCTCAGGGGTCGGTCCTCTCCCCCCTGCTATTTAATATCTACATGAAACCGCTAGGTGAGATCATCCAAGGGCATGGGGTGAGGTATCATCAATACGCCGATGATACCCAGTTATACATCTCCACCCCATGTCCAGCCAACGAAGCAGTGGAAGTGATGGGCCGGTGCCTGGAGGATGTTAGGGCCTGGATGAGTGTCAACAAGCTCAAACTCAACCCAGACAAGACGGAGTGGCTGTGGATCTTACCTCCCAAGGACAACTCCATCTGTCCGTCCATTACCCTGGGGGGAGAATCACTGGCCCCCTCAGAGAAGGTTCGCAACTTGGGCGTCCTCCTCGATCCACAGCTCACATTAGAGAAACATCTTTCAGCTGTGGCGAGGGGGACGTTTGCCCAGGTTCGCCTGGTGCACCAGTTGCGACCCTACTTGGACCGGGAGTCACTGCTCACGGTCACTCATGCCCTCATCACCTCGAGGCTTGACTACTGTAACGCTCTCTACATGGGGCTACCTTTGAAAAATGTTCGGAAACTTCAGATCGTGCAGAATGCAGCTGCGAGAGCAATCATGGGCTTTCCCAAATATGCCCATGTCACACCAACACTCCGCAATCTGCATTGGTTGCCGATCAGTTTCCGGTCACAATTCAAAGTGTTGGTTATGACCTATAAAGCCCTTCATGGCACCGGACCAGATTACCTCAGGGACCGCCTTCTGCTGCACGAATCCCAGCGACCAGTTAGGTCCCACAGAGTGGATCTTCTCCGGGTCCCGTCAACTAAGCAATGTCGCCTGGCGGGACCCAGGGGAAGAGCCTTCTCTGTGGCGGCCCCGGCCCTCTGGAACCAACTCCCCCCAGAGATTAGAACTGCCCCCACCCTCCTTGCCTTTCGTAAACAACTTAAAACCCACCTCTGCCGCCAGGCATGGGGGAATTGAGATCCTCTTTCCCCCTAGGCCTTTACAATTCTATGCATGGTATGTATGTATGTATGTTTGGTTTTTATATTAATTGATTTTTAATCATCAATACCAAATTACTATTGTACACTGTTTTATTGTCGCTGTTAGCCGCCCCGAGTCTCTGGAGAGGGGCGGCATACAAATCCAATAAATAAATAAATAAATAAATAAATGTTTGATAATCAAACATAAATAAATAATGATTGCAAGATGACAGTTTTAACCAAATTTCTTTTCTAGCCTTGACAAGATGCTTCTACCTTCTCATATATACAACAAAAAAATTCATTCATGAGATCTGGCTAGATAAACTATCCAACTAAGACATTTTTAAAACAAACGATTATGATACCTTTAGGAGATCACGAGGTTCACTTCCTTCATCCACAACTATCAACTGTGCTCTTCCATTCCGTTCATTGTCTCTAATCCCTGCTGCAACCTGAGTAGCTTTCAAACGCTCAAATTTATTGCAGGTAGAGCCACACCACTGGTAAATATGCTACAACAGAACAAACAGAATTTCAGTTAACAAAATTTACTTAGGAAAGCATGAATGTGATGTATTAAAAATGTAGGATGCTTGGGAACTTTTCTTCATTTAATGTACATAACAATCAACTAGGGAATACTGAGAGATAGCCATCATCAAGTAAACTCTGTGATCAACAGGAACTTGAACATGAGCCCCCAACCCAAGCAAACACCATTTTACATCTATTTACAACATATATTTTACTGTTGAAATATTTTTCAGAATTCCAACATATTAAACACGTTAGAAACACAAGTACAAAGTTTTGTTTTTCCTTTCATTTTAGCAGATTTTTTTTTTGTAAAATAAAACTGCAACGCTTTCTGCAAGGGGCTACATTTGAAAAGTGTTCGGAAACTTCAGATCGTGCAGAATGCGGCCGCGAGAGCTATTGTGGGGTTACCTAGGTTCGCCCACGTCTCTCCAACACTCCGTGGCTTGCATTGGCTGCCAATCAGTTTCCGGTCACAATTCAAACTGTTGGTAATGACCTATAAAGCCTTACATGGCATCGAACCAGAATACCTCCGGGACCGTCTTCTGCTGCACAAATCCCAGCGGCCGATAAGGTCCCACAGAGTTGGCCTTCTCCAGGTCCCATCGACTAAAAAATGTCATCTGGCGGGCTCCAGGGAAAGAGCCTTCTCTGTGGCATCCCCGGCCCTCTGGAATCAACTCCCCGCAGAGATTAGAAATGCCCCCACCCTCCTTATCTTTCGTAAATTGCTTAAGACCCACCTATATCACCAGGCATGGGGGAATTGAGACATCTCCCCCAGGCTTATATAGTTTTATGTATGGTATGCTTGTGTTGCATGGTTTTTAAATGTTGGTTTTTTTAATGTGTTTTCTTTTAATCATTAGATTTGTTACATTGTACATTGTTTTATTATTGTTGTGAGCCGCCCCGAGTCTGCGGAGAGGGGCGGTATACAAATCTAATAAATTATTATTATTATTATTATTATTATTATTATTATTATTATTATTATTATTATTATTAATTATAATAATGATAAAGGATTGAGAAAGACAATATTGGTTTTTTCACTTTTCCTATGGTAACACTAAAGACAGCTAAAGCAAAAGAAGGTAAGACAAGGTGCTTTTTAGAACTCCAGAAGTAAAAAAATCATTGCTACACTTATACGAAACGAAATGGTTTAAGGTTTTCCATTAATAGCTTCTGCTTTTCCCCACACAGAACTCTGGAGAAACATCCTGTTCAGATTGGGATTTTCCACTGTTAACAAATTGAGACATTATTTCCATGACAGCCTCAATCAAAAACTTTTCATATAGGGCCCATGTATTTCCTTAGAAGTTGGTGTATGAATTGTTTTCCAGTTAGTATTTTTTTATAAAATAGAATAAGGAAGACAATGGCATATTCTTTTCTACAGCCAGTAGAAAAGGGAAGAAAGCAAGGTCCCAATAGCAAGACTCTTTCATAACCTGCTTTCCTTGTCATAGCACTGACCAACAGCACCGGGAAATTAGTCTTGGCCCATTTAAGTTACACACTCATGGTTACAGGCTGTTTCTAATGAATGACAAACTTCTGTCTTCCCAAAATCTCTATGAATGAAAACTCTGTCACCATATTTTTGCCACTAGCAAAACATTTTGTGTCTATAAAAGCCACGTTTTACATTTCCATGCTTGTCTTTGTCTACCTGCCAGAGATATGAACACAATTTTCTAAATGACACGAATCATAAAACCATAAAGCTGAAATGACTTTTGGCATCATCTCAACCAAACCTCTTCCAAAGAATAGGATGCATTACATAATTGTTGACAAATTTAAATTGTTGGCTTCTATTTAAAAACCTCTGGGAAAGAAGAACTTACAACTTCATGTGGTTGTTTATCTAAAGACTCATATCTTATATCTATAGAATAGAATAGAATAGAATAGAACAGAACAGAATTCTTTATTAGCCAAGTGTGATTGGACACACAAATAATTTGTATTTGGTGCATATGCTCTCAGTGTACATAAAAGAAAATATACATTTGTCAAGAATCAATCATCTACCATTGATTAAATATATGTATTACATTTTGTCATTGAAACTTGCACCAATTTTTCAGAATAAGTTACGGATGTGGTGCATAGAACAAAACACTGCACCCTATCACAAGTGAGCTCCAATCAGGATAGAATAGAATGAAACTATTACTTTTCACGCTTTGGACTCTATGCTGCTACAGTATTAATGAATCATAATGTCCAATTTATCTTTTAATCAGCTGCTTCACATTTCAGATTCTTATTTAACTTGTGATCTAAAAGGCCTACTCAAGTCCACCTTATGGACAAGTGTATTTGAAATTCATTCTCGTCCCATTGCTTTTGAGCATCTCACTTCTGCAATTTCTATTTCCTTTTGTAGTAAAATTGCATCAAGGGTATTTTTCATAATTCTGTCTATGACACTTGGCCCACATGCCATGATAATTTCTGTGAATCATATCTCCTGACCACATATAGGGGGAAGAAACTAAATAGAGGATATATCAAGTTTGTCTTGTAAGAATAAAATTGTTTTGGTTCTTCAGCACTTCTACTTTCTATTGAGAAATGAAACAAAATGAAATGTACACACACACACACACAAGTGTGTGTGCGTCACATACATATGTTGTGTATCACATGTTTTTGCTGAATTTGAATATATATACCCTGGTACAGAGCTGAAGGGATTGGATACTGTAGCCTAGAGGATAATTCTCTGCCTTACAAGGCAAAGGTTGCAGGTTCAAGTCCCAGTGGGTATGGCTAGCTGATGAGGCCAAAATAAGGCCGAAATAGATCTATCCTAGTCTCCCTTAATTTTCAAATTCAGCTTAAACATGTGACATATATATATATATATATATATATATATAGTCTCCTTTAATTTTAAAATTTCAGCAAAAAATATGTTTATATGTTTATATAAACATGTTTTTTGCTGAAATTTTAAAATTAAGGGAGACTATGTACATCAATTTTTAAAGTTAAAGTTACAGATTACTTAAATAAGATATAAATTTTATTTGACAAATTTAAGATTTCTAAGAAACAAGATATCTTGAAAATTTTCTTTTTGCAACCTTCACAAGCTATAACTATCAATTAATAGTAGCAAACCACCTCTGATAATGAGTCTTAAATCATATAAATTTCAGAAAACTTTTTCCCAACCTGGTGTTTTCAGATTTTCAGTGGGGGGGATTATTAAAGTTACCAACCAACACATCTGGCAAAGCATTCAAATCAGAGTAAGGCTAGACAATACATTCTGGTTTGATACATTAGATAGTATTTGCAGGACTTTCTCGTTTGTTTTGAAAATCTGAGATCTGTGGCAAGTTACCGTTCCAAGATCTACAATGAAGCAGTCTCCTTTGTTGAAACTCTCCCAGCTAAGGGGAACTTCTGTAGCTCTAATTACTCTCCGGCCCTTGATATGTAGAAGTCTCTGAGCACTTAGGTCATTTGTAATTACATGGTTAAAACCAGAAGCAATACCACCTGCCTGGAACAACAAACACATAAAAGAACTTAGACTTTAGCAGCATTTATTAGAGATCATAACAAAACACGTTTCCACAAAACTTAAATTTGAAGACTGTGCATGCACTATATGTTTGGAGCTGCAAGTACATACAGGCAAAGCAAAAGTTATTTGCTTTAGTTCTCCCACATTCAGCTGTAATCAGTAGAAACAACTCCATCTAAGAACAGCTTCAGAAAGTGACTTCAGCAGAAATGGGAGATAAACAAGGATCACTTCACGTCAAAGACAATTATAATATTTGGTACTTTTGGCAAAACCAAGCTATAATAAACATGGCTATACAATGCAAACAGATAGGGAGTGTTAGAAATAGTTTTTCACATTTTCCCTAGTTTTGTGTCTTTTAGGTATTATCTATACATTTTAAGAACATTTGAGGCTTGACTGATACCACTACCATTATTCAGTTGACATAACTAAAATTCTGCAGTACGGTTGCTAGGGTTTCCAAAGACTGTGAAAAATTAGAGTAATTTTTATGACTTTTCCCATTTCTTACTTTTCCTTTTTTTCTAATGTTAGTATAATTTTTAATTCTGAAGAAACAACATCAGTAACAATTGTAGGGGAAAAGTCCTGTCATTTTCTTCATTACCAATCATTCTTGTTAGCTTATATCTATACTTCTATAATTCATATTTGGTTCTATATATAAACTATAATTCATGAAACAACTTCCTGGTACACTGAAGGAGGTACATTAATCTAAGTGTTCATCAACTGAATTTTCTCACGGAGTTCATAATTCTTTAGCTAAAAGACTTAGTAGTAATTATGCCTATTATTTAAAATGGATAGGAGAGTTACGGCCTCCTTTTATTTCACATTTAATATTACACTGATATTTTAATGTAAACAATTATTGAAAAAGTCTCTTATTTTTACCCTATACCTTATATTTAATGCCTCCTTTGAAGTATCCAACGAATTGTGTGGACTCATAGCCTTGGATTTCTCGATGCTGTACAGGTTTCCCACCAAGATAATCATCCATCTGAACTGTAAAGATGGCTGCTGCAGTGCTTTCATCCTGAGTACATTCTTTACCTACGAGAAAATGTAGTATGGTTCTACTTAGAGAAGCAGAGAAGGAACAATTGTGAATGATTAAACACAGCTGGGCTTAATACAAATAAACCATGATGCTGCAGATTCTGAATAATCACCCAGACTAGAAACCAATTATCCATCTTCTGTAAATTTCTCCAAATTTCCCTTTAAAAAAAAAAATTGTGACCATCATCACCTCATCTGGTGACAGGGACATCAAAGCAACTTCTTGTATAAAAAAAATATTTGTTTGATTTTGATCATAAAATAGTAACTTTCTAAGGAACTGTAGAAAGTTCAAATCAGTGAAAAACTGATCAAAAGATCCAGTCTTCAAACAGCGGAAGACCTATCATATAGAATAGGTCATAATATATTTTATACTGACCTACAAAACAGGACTAGACTTATGAATTTAAATTGTAAGACAGTATTTAAAAAACATACTCGTGATATGGCAGTGAATTCAGTGACAGGTGTGTATTCTTTTCTTATTAAAAGTCTAAGCAACAAAAACATAATGAAAAACAACTTTAACTCTATATGAACAATATTACTGTTTTTCCTGAAAAAAAATATCCTACTAACATAGTTGATTTTAGTTTTTTGCCTTGTTCTCAGTTACAGATGTAATCTCAATTCTCTAAAAGTAATATTTGACTTACAACTGAAATTGAGCTGGAATTACAGTCACAAATCATTACAATTGTAAGTTGAGGCATTGTTTATCAGATTTCAGCAATTCAATTTTTCAGCATTTTTTATTATGGTCATTAAGCAAATACTGTATATTTTATCTGATGGATCTTTTTGGTAAGATATCAGTCCCCATATGATCAAAAGATGCTGCAAATGGCCATAAAGGTGAGTCGGTTGCCCAGCAACTAAAATATCATCACATAATCATGGGAGGCTGGGCCATTGTAAGGCTGAAATCAGGTTGAAAATAACTTTTGGGGAGTCCATTAAAACTTTGAATAGTTACTAAGCAAGTGATCATAAGTACAGGGAAGAATACCTATACTCCCAATGCTTTATATTTTCCTTCTATTTATTTCTTAAATGCAGTGATACCTCGTCTCACTAACTTAATTCGTTCTCTGATGAGGTTCATAAGTCAAAAATTCCATAAGATGAACTTTCCCCAATGTAAAAGCAAATAATGCATGCAACCCCATCCCAAAAGTCACTCCTTTTGCCTTGCACCGCTGGGAATCCGTGCCTCTGGACTTCCGTTGCCAGCCGAAGCACTGGGATTCCTCTGAGCCTCCCCTCGCTGGGAAACCCCACCTCTGGACTTCCGTTGCCAGCTGAAGCGCCCATTCTTGCATTGCTGGGATTTCCCTGAGACTCCCCTAGCTGGGATTCAAAGCAATGCCGTCAATAATAACAACAATAACAACAACAACAACAACAACAACAACAACATTATTATTATTATTATTATTATTATTATTTATTCATTTATTTATTTATTACTTAGATTTGTATGCCGCCCCTCTCCGAAGACTCGGGGCGGCTCACAACATGTAGAAACAAATCATAAGCAATCAGACAAATTTAAAATATTTAAATATTTTTTTTTTAAAAAACCCATATGCTAACAGACACACACACACAGAGACATACCATGCATAAATTAAATGTGCCCAGGGGGAGATGTTTCAGTTCCCCCATGCCTGACGGCAAAGGTGGGTTTTAAGGAGTTTACGGAAGGCAGGAAGAGTAGGGGCAGTTCTAATCTCCGGGGGGAGTTGGTTCCAGAGGGCCGGTGCCGCCACAGAGAAGGCTCTTCCCCTGGGGCCCGCCAACCGACATTGTTTAGTTGACGGGACCCGGAGAAGGCCCACTCTGTGGGACCTAATCGGTCGCTGGGATTCGTGCGGCAGGAGGCGGTCTCGGAGATATTCTGGTCCGATGCCATGAAGGGCTTTAAAGGTCATAACCAACATTAGATTTGTATGCCACCCCTCTCCGAAGACTCGGGTCAGCTCACAACAACAATTATAAACAATATTATAGCGAAACAAATCTAATATTAAAAAAGAAGCATATAAAAACCCTATCATATTTAAAACCAAACAACACATACATACCAAACATAAAATATAGAAAGCCGGGGAAAGGTGTCTCAACTCCCCTATGCCTGGCGGTATAGGTGGGTCTTGAGTAGTTTATGAAAGAAAGGAGGGTAGGAGCATTTCTAATCTCCGGGGGGAGTTGATTCCAGAGGGCCAGGGCCGCGACAGAGAAGGCTCTTCTCCTGGGGCCCGCCAAACGACATTGTTTAGTCGATGGGACCCGGAGAAGGACAACTCTGTGGAAACTTATCGGTCACTGGGATTTGTGCGGTAGCAGGCGGTTCCGGAGTTACTCTGGTCCAGTGCCATGTAGGGCTTTAAAGATGAAGATAATCCCAGTGAGGGGAGGCTCAGGGAAATTCCAGCAATGCAAGAATGGGCACTTCGTCTGGCAATGGAAGTCCAGAGGCGGGGAATCCCAATGAGGGCAGGCTCAGGGGAATCCCAACACTTCGGCTGGCAATGGAAGTCCAGAGGCGGGGCATCCCAGCGCCAGCGGCTTGGATTCTTAAGATGAAAATAGTTTGGAAGAAGAGGCAAAAAAATCTTAAACACTGAGTTCGTATCATGAAAAGTTCGTATGAAGAGGGGTTCGTAAGACGAGGTATCACTGTAATTAAATCTGTGTATTTTATTTTATTTTTTAGTTTTGCATAGACTCTGTTTAGTTATATATGCCCCAGCCCCCCTTTGGCTTTGCAAATTACAGTACATTTATGGGGAAACTCATCTCCAAAAATTTTTTTAGTTCTGCATATTCAAACTAAGCTGAAGGTTTGTCTTCACAACAAAGACATCACTAATGGCATCTTCAGGTTACGATCAGCAAATTTCACTTTTTAAAAATTAAGCTCATTTTTTAAAATGGCAACTATCAAAAAGCACTTAGCCAAACTGAAGAATCAGGAAGTCATCTGCAATGGGCTTCTTTTCTTATTTATTAATCTATCTAAACTTGGTCTTGTTCCAATTACTTTCACTGCTCCTTCCTTTTTGATATCATCTAAGCTAAATAGGATGTTCCAGGAAAGTGTAATGATCTTTGGTTATCTTTTAATAATTTATAAAATGATAAAACTCCTTCACAAAGATTTGTATTATTCATCTTACCAAAATACTGCAACTAATTCCATTTCTCCTAAATATATAGCAGAGTTGCATATGCCTCCATTTAAAGTATAGTTTGATAAGTCATTTATCAATAGCAAATTTCTTGTCTTGCCTTCCAAGCTAGGATTAAAAGTCTGCATTTGGCTTTATGCCTGTACTATCTCTGTAACTGAAATGTCTAAATTCTGTTTTCTCAGAGACTATTTTCCTTTGAAAATAAAGTTGAATTCTATCCACTGAATTGAACACCATTTTTTTATGAAACTTGCACTCCCATTGAATGCAAGATTATCCAGCCAAATGTAATTCAAAGTATGTCTAGATGTTTCACCTCTACCTCATTTTTGATGGATCATTTCCATCAGATGCAGAAAACGCTGATATTGAATGTTGGAAAAAAAGTTAAATATATTTTTAGATAAATCAAGAACAAAGAAACATACTTTTATATTGCATAACATTGTAACCATAGCTGAATATTTAAAAGTAGAATGTTAAGCAGCTGAAGGCTTTTTTATTTCACATGTGAACATGTGAAAAAGTACACAAAACTGATCCAGAAAAAAAAAGGTCATAAGCTGCTTAAATATCTCAGCTACAAGTTACAGAGGATACTTACCGTATATATCATTGCACTGTATTTACAATAGTAGAACCTCAGTATAAATATGGAATACCTTAGTATGCCAATATTCTCAGCAGCTTTCTAGGTTTTTTGCATGTTCTGATTTGAATAGCTGACATTTTTTCACTCTGTCCTTACATCATTCCTTCACCCAGAAATAATTATTTATACTGATCATAATCCAAATTACACAGATGAACTAACACTGATGAATTAGAAAGTGTGTGAGTTTGTATGTAAGACAAATGAAAGGCTTTATTGAATTGACAAAGTGAGATGGAGTTGATAAACAAGAAAATATATCAGAATAATTTAAAAATTGCATATGTATATATGTTTATGTGTGTATGCATGTATGTGTGCATGTATATGTATGTACAGTATGTATGTTTGTATAGCCATATCCCAGATTGTTGGGGGCAATATGCTGATTCTGTAAACCGGTTAAAGAGGGCTGGAAAACACTGTCAGGCAGTATATACTGGTAGGTGTAAGTGCTATTGCTATACATAATTGGCCAGATTTTCTGAAATCTGGTTTCAGAAAAAGAAAGTGACATCTACTCTATCAGATAGCTCTTGATGGTACTATAAAAATATAATGGCTTTATTTTGACAAGACATTCTTTTTTCATTTCTTACACTTCAAAAATTTTGAAATTGACTTCACCCTGCTGGAATCTGTATTTCAAAAGACTCTAAATTATTCATTTCACACATTTGACATAAATGCATTATGTAGAATAATGTTATTGAAATAAACAGCATAAATTAAAAAGGTGAGATTAAAAAGTATTGAACTATTCAACAATAACAACAACAGAGTTGGAAGGGACCTTGGAGGTCTTCTAGTCCAACCCCCTATTTAGGCAGGAAATCCTACACTACTTCAGACAGATGGTTATCCAACATCTGCTTAAAAACTTCCAGTGTTGGGGCATTCACAACTTCTGGAGGCAAGCTGTTCCACTGAACTTTCTCCTTAGTTCTAAGTTACCATACTTCTCTCCTTGTTTAGTTTTCACCCATTGCTTTTTGTTCTACACTCAGGTGCTTTAGAGATTAGGTTGACTCCTTCTTCTTTGTGGCAACCCCTGAGATCCTGGAAGACTGCTATCATGTCTCCCCTGGTCCTTCTTTTCATTAAACTAGCCATGCCCAGTTCCTTCAACCGTTCTTCATATGTTTTAGCCTCCAGTCACCTAATCATCTTTGTTGCTCTTCTCTGCACTTTTTCTAGAGTGTTCAATACGTCTTTAAAAAGTACTTAAAATATGTCCAATACCTTGAAACCTTCAGTTTCTAGAATTTGATTAAACTAATTGGAGCAAATTGCCATTGCAGTTTACCTCATATCCTAAATATCATTATGGAAATCATATTATTAGCACCAGCTATGACATTTAAATGTATGCAAATCACATAAACTTTCCTTCAATTGCATAATGAATCTATAACATAAATCAAGTAAATTGTGATGTATTCTGAAATTTATAAATACTTTCTCATGCCAACTTGTACATTTAATCTGGAGATGCCTTATCCTGCTAATTGATCTAACTTAAATAGAAACAGCAGTGAGTTGCCACCAGTACCATACGTTTCTATGAACCGGTGGCCAAGGCATGAGGCTCTGCCCACCCACCCTGGATGCTTATCTGCATGTGCAGAAGCGTTGTGCGCATGCATGCATGCAAACCTGTAGCGATAGGATTTAGAACCCATCACTGAGTAAGAACGTCATAAACTCAAGGTCACAGTATGATTGCAGGTGTCATTACAGAGAAGGTCCTACAAGTAACTTACCTGTTGACATTCTGAAAATCTTGATTAATGCAACAGGACTGCCCAGAACAGAACAAATAATCTAATATTTATTTATTTTTATTTATTTAATTGGATTTGTATGCTTTGTATACAAATTTGTATGGATTCGTATTAAACATCCTGCTCCCAAACTGATTATGGATTTACAAGCAAAAAATAAAAGATGGAATCTGATCATTAGCAAATATAGCTGTATCTTACCAATGTCAGGTACTTTATCCAGAAATCTGGCTACATTATGGGAATATCACCATATATTTGTAGACATTATTTCATATATCAATATCACCAAGAGTGCACATATGCATTATGCAGGGTATAAAATACTTGTACAGTATTTCCATTCCAGACATTTACAATTTAGTCCAAACTTTCAAAACCTGGCATGTTGCAACACAACTCCCAGAACTCCCAGCCAATAGTTTTGTTATGAATTATAAAAGTCACAGTTGAAACACATCTGGAGAATTCTAAGCTGGGAAAGGCTGAACAAGACTCCATTCTTTTTGTAACATTTTAATGTAACTTTTGTTCTCTGGTTTGCTATGCATGCCTATGTCACCAAATCAAACTTTAGCAACAGTCTTTGCCATACAAATTGCAAGGAAAAGCAGAAAATAATTGGATAAGCTGGGTGAAGTTGGGTAACATTTGAATAGCAAAATTGAAATGTGTTGCAGTCATACAACATCTGGGGAGTAACAGGGAGAAACAATTTGTGAGCTGAGTACTTTCTACAGAGAGACTTATTCATGCATTCTTAAACTGGCTGCTAAGTTCATTTTGAGCTCTTTGTGCTCTGTTCAACTAAAAGCTGAGATATTACTTTTCCCCCCCTCTAACTCCACTGGGGACAATAGCTGCTTTTTCAGCAAATATGTTCCTCCTAACTTATACCAACTTCAATCACTATAGAGACAACTCAACTAGGATGTCCTCAAGCATGTTCCTGATAATGCAATGCTTTCAAGATGTCTTGGACTATAACAACCCCTCCCCAAATAGTGGGTACTTTTAATTCTGTTGGATACTCAGTTCCTTTTACAATATGTGTTGAACTATCACACTTATCTTCCCCTTCCAGCCCTATATCTCTGAAATGGGAACTACTCTGCTCATCCCTAACCAGCATAGACTACTGGCCAGAGATGATCGAATATGTTGGCAATTGTAGTTTGATTCATCTGCCAACCCTAGTTTCAGGAAACTTTATTTAAGTTTGTTTTAATATGGTTTTAGCTAGGTTTTGATTTTAGCCCTATTAATTGCCCCATCCCAGCAGGTGACCCATCGCCCTACCTAGCCAATAGTGCAGATTGTAGAAGACAGCGTTGCTTTTCTTGAAGGTGTGCAGCACCAGGTAGGCGTCGCCGACGTAGAAATCGCCGTACAAAGGTTCGGGCACCGGCACCAGTTCCATCTTTTCTATTCGCCAGATCTGCAGCCCGACCTTTTGGCCTGCCCGGGCAAATTCTTTGTGATAAAGCTCCGGCGGTGCCATCTTGCTGCTGCTTCTGCTTCAAGCGATCAAATCAAATAGATCAACCAAAGTCCTCACTATAATCGGTTGTACGTCTCAACTGCTAACCTTTATCTGCGAATAGCAAAACATCTCTCCCCCCGCTTTATAAACTTGTGTCTGCCCGGGCTCTCCAGCGCCCCGGGAAGGGGAGCGGTCCCGATAGGCGGGTCTTATTTACACTCTCCTACCAGCCTTCCAGCTCAGAAGAAGACCGACGCCTCACTAAGCTCGAAGGGCACCTGGGCTGGCTCGGGAGGAAAGCCGCCTCTTGCCTTGACGATCCATTGGAAACAAGGAAGCCCACTGACCGCGCCTCCCATCGGCTGAAAGACGACTTGTTTGAGGGAACAGCCAGTTCGTTCAGGAAGATCCAGCAGGAAACCTTGAGGCGGCCAAAGGGCTGCGAAACTTGTTTTCTTTCCAGCAACCTGGTTTTCTCGCCATAAGTTCATTTATAGCGCAAAGATCCAGCCAACGCCTTTTTCAAACAAATCGATAAAAATAAAGCAAGTAATATCCCCGTTTTTATTTATACCCCCTTTAGGAAGGACGTTCTTTGAACGTATAAAGCAACTCTGTTAGAATCCTGACATACATTTCATTCGAACTTTTGAATGTGAGAGATGGGGGGGGGGGGGGATTGCAAGATAACTCTGCAAATTTCCGTATCTAAACTAAACTGTAAATGGGATCAGATTCTAAGCTGGGGGGTGGTCATATGAATCCAGCCGTTAGTTAGGGTGATGTTTATTTAAGAATAAGGTTTCATAAACGCTATGTGAATGCAGCTTCACATATATCATTCTCTCTTGAATAAATTAAGATGGCTGAATGAAGAATCAGCTTAGGGGGGTTATGTCAACTAAAATTGGAATAAAAATACAGTATTTGTGATTTGATAGAGAGGTTGCAATGAAATAGGATTAGGAGCCAAACTCTCACTTTTGTGAAGCAGACAAGCAGAGCGGAAGAAGCAGGGGGAAGAGAGCAGGAGTGGGTGTTAATTCCAGCCAGGTTTTGCTGCATTGTATAGATATTATGATCTAGATAAGTGTTTCTCAATCTTGGCAAGTTCAACATGAGTAGACTTCAACTTCCAGAATTTCTTCATCTTAGCAATTTAGAGTAAAGACTTAAAGCTAAGACTTAAAATATTTACCAGGAAGTTACAATACATTTGGTGTCACCTGTCCTTACTATTGTTATTTCAACACAGTGAGAGTTGGGTAATTTGCGAAGACTTTATGAATCACTACAGTGAGATAGGGAAATCAGTGGTGGTCACCATAAGAAGACTATTTTTGGATTCGTAATATGGATTAATTTTGGTTTAATATATGTGAACTTTGACATTTGCCTGTAATTCAGAAATTAGCATGAAGTATGTGCCCATATAATTGTAATTTATTAAAAACAACAGTCACCGTGATTAAGAACTTGTCCCTTAGTACAAAATACATATTTATATTATAAACATGAGAAGAAGGGCAAAGATCTAATAAGTATTTATATCCAATTAGAACAACTATGGAAATATTAGACCGAGACAGCCTCACTCTGGGCAGAATTATATGTTCTTAAAATTATAATCTAGTGGATTCATAAAATTAACATTGATTATGGCATACAATTACATGAAGAAAGTTCATTTTTATATAAATAACTATAAAATTGCTTCTCTTTAGGCTGTTACAGGACTTGTTTTTAAGATGTCATGGAAAGTGCTGTGTTTTTAAGAATTTATTTGCTGCCTAAAAAGATAAATGATACTTTATATTTCTGAAACAGATACAGTAAAAGTCTTTCTGGTCAAGCAAATCTATTTTTGCATAGAAGTAACATTTTTATAAAAACAAATAACAACTGTGCACTTTTCAGATAGAGACTTAAACTCCCTGAGCATCTTATTTACCCTAGTAAATATTTGTTATCTAAATAGATATCCAAAATGTACTGAAAATATAAGATCAGAAAGTGAATCAGTTATGATTAATACTCAGATGGAATTCTTCACTTGATAAAGTTTTTTCAAACCCCTACAGTTATCTGGACAATGTCTTTCAGATATCATTTGCCATTGCATCCTACCTCGGACTGTGAGAAAATAACTGGCCCAAAAGTCACCCAGAACTCATGATCTCCTATATTCTAGCTTGATGTTTTAATCACTATAACAACTGACTTTTTAGCTTAATAATATCAAAAGGACTTGAGCCGCCCTGAGTCCTTGGAGATGGGCAGCATACAAATCTAATAAACTATTATTAAGTATAATTAAAAGTCAGATTAAATCTTAATCAAAAGCATATACAGATTAAATTTACATGGACAAAAATTGGCAATAAATAATATTGGTATGGAGTTTATTTGTAGCACTAACATTTTTTTCAGATCCTGACATCTGACCTATGGAATAATCTTCCTATCCCTGTCCAATTTTCTGCTTTCATTCAATCCCACCCCTTTTCCAAAGATGTGACTGGCCTCAATCCCTGATAGGCTAACATTGGAGGCCACCGTTTAGATATTAGGACCCGGATGTTAGTAAGCTTGCAAGGGGGGATAATGTACATATTGATGTGCTATTGTGTGCTTTGATCTTATTGTTGATTTGTTATGATCACTGTTGGAAACTTGGAATACTGTGATTTTTTTTATTATTATTATTGTAAACTGTCTAAAGTAACATTCAGTGAGTTGTACAACTATATGCAACATAAATAGAAATAAAGAAGCTTTAGTCGGAAATCTTTAAGTTCATTATTAGATCTGATATACAGGTAGGTTATATTCTTGGTCTAACATTATTTTAAATATCTATTTATTTATGTATTTTATTATATTTATGTAAATATCATTAATCCTGTTCAATTGGAGTGTTCTCTTTTTGTCTCTTTCTCTCCCCCCCCCCCCCCCATTTCATGTAGTTTGAGGAAATAGCAGCATTATTTTTCAACAGGAAAAAAGAGGTAAAGACAGGAAATTGTTTACCGGAACTACAAGACCACAGCCCTTTAGATAGCGTGAGACCTAATGTGAAGATGAAATACCTAAAACAGTTCCCACAGTGTGAAGAAAATAACGTGCTCAGATATGGTTTGCATCAGAAGTGGGTTGCTCCCAGTTTGGCACAGTTCTGTGAATTGGTGACAGTGGCGGGAGACTCCACCCACCCCACCTAGGATGCTTCTGCGCATAAGCATTGCATGTCTGTGCTAGTATGCACACAAACTTATAGCAACGGGTTTTAGAACCCACCAATGGTTTGCATGCAGTTACAATATGATTTTGTGACAGTTCTACAGTATCTGAAAATGCAGATTTGAAAGAAACGTGCCCAAAGATGCAAGAAAGTGGCTGAATATGATCTAAATACTTTTTATGGGGGAAAAAAACTGATTGGAAATTGAAAATCAAATTAGAATTAGACTTAGAATAACTTTATTGTCACTTTAAATATACACTAATTAGCATATATTAAAATGAATTTTCATTGAATACAAATCTCAAAGGGTTACCACCTCCAATGTACACTTCATTAATATGACTAAATAAATAAATAAAAATAAGCATATACCTACATATATTATATGACACAGAGAAATAACGCCATATAGTTCTGATGTATGAATGGCAAGAAAAATGAAGCTTAAGTATTTACCAGACGTATGGCAAAACTTCCTCCCAGAGGGGAGCAACAGAAACAGGCCATAAAGTGGATATGTGGGGTCTCTAACAATGTTTTGAGTGCTAAGCACATAGCACTTTTAATCAGTATCCTGAATAACAGAAAATGAGTTTCCTATAATCTTAGCTTTCCTTACCACTTTCTGTATGGAGTTTCTAAATGAGGCACTGCTACTACCAAACCAATGATACAGTTTGTTAAAACACTTTCAATCATGCTTCTGTAAAAAGTGTCCAGGACAAAAGGAGAACAACGTGCTCTCCTTAGACAAATTATACAAATACAGTGGTACCTCTACTTACAAACGCCTCTACATACGAACTTTTCAAGATACGAACCCACTGTTTAAGATTTTTTTTGCCTCTACTTCCGAACCATTTTCACCTTACGAACCCAAGCCCAGGTCCCCGAGCTCTCTTACTACATGTACGCTCTCCTACTGCCCCGCCATGAGGATTTCCCTTTGCCACCCTCTCCGGGATTCCCCACCTCTGGACTGCCAATGCCGACTGTTGTTGACCGAAGTGGTGGAAGGAGAAGCGGAAGCGAGGAGGAGAGACACGTGCCCTCCTCCTCCTTCTATTGATCCCGCTCCTGACGGAACAAACGAGGCCAAAAAAAGTGAAAAGGCTTCTTGATCAGCGGGAGGGAGCACAGCTGCTGGGGATGAAGGCGCTTGTGAGCAGGTGGGGAGAAGAAGGAGGAGGAGGCAGAATGAATGCCAGCAGCCAGGACCACAGAGCTGTCCCCCAGACCCAATTCTACAGTGCAATTTCCCCTTCCTAACTGCCTGGCCAAGAATGGAAAAGAAAGCTGAGTTCTGTGACCTCCCCCTCCTAACTGTATCTCTTTCTCCCCCTCTTCTGTCAGCTTCAGAGGCACCCTCCTCCACTGCCCAGCTCTCCCCACCTCGCCCCATGGGGCGTCCTTCTAGTGCTTCATGCAGACCAGGAACACTCCAAGCTTTGGTCCCACGCTGAGCGCAAATGCCGGTGGGGTTTCCATTCAGCCTGGCTTCCACACATGCCGGGTGGGAAGGACTGCACAGCTGTTTGGGGAAGAAGCCATTAAAGTGCCTCAGAAGCCAAGGGAGGGGGAAGAGACCCACCTAGGCAGTTAGGAAGGGGAGGTCCTGCTGCAGAATTGGTTCTGGGGGACAGCGTTGTGGTCCTGGCTGCCAGCTTTCATTCACCCCCTTTTTCTTCTCCCTTCCTAAAAGCCTTTAAGGTGCCTTGGAAGCCAATGGAGGGAGAAGAGACCCACCCAGGCAATTAGGAAAGGGAGGAGAAAAAGGGGTGGAATGAAAGCCGACAGCCGGGGCCATAACACTCTCCCCCAGAACCAATTGTGCAGCAGGATCTCCCCTTCTTAACTGCCTGGATGGGTCTCTTCCCCCTCCTTTGGCTTTGGAGGCACTTTAATGGCTTCTTCCCCAAACGGCTGTGCAGCCCCTCCCACCTGACCTGTGTGGAAGCCAGGCTGAGGGGAAACCACACTGGCAGCTGTGCTCGGTGTGGGACCAAAGCTCGGAGTGTTACTGGCCCACGTGAGGCATTAGAAGGATGCCCCATGGGGTGGGGTGGGGAGAGCCTGGCAGAGGAGGAGGAGGGTGCCTCTGAAACTGACAGAAGAGGGGGAGAAAGAGATGCAGTTAGGAGGGGGAAGTCATGGAACTCAGCTCTCTTTTCCGCTTTCGGCCAGGCAGTTAGGAAGGGGAAGTTGCGCTGCAGAATTGGGTCTGGGGGACAGCACCATGGTCCCGGTTGCCGGCGTTCATTCTGCCTCTTCCTCCTCCTTCTCCTTGCCCGCTCGTGTGCACCTTTATCCCCGGCAGCTGCGCTCCCTCCCATCGATCAAGAAGCCTTTTCACTTTTTTTGGCCTCTTGTTTGTTCCGTCAGGAGTGGGATCAATAGGAGAAAGAGGAGGAGGGCACGCGTCTCCTCGCTTCCGCTTCTCCCAACGCTTCTTCCAATCTCGAGCCTGGGGTGGGGTGGGAAGTTAAAGCCAACTTCTTTGGGAGCCTTGAAGGGACTCCCCTGGAGGAAGCAGGTGCCAGGCATCGAGTAAAAGCCAGAGAGCCTTGTTTGAGGCCAAAGTACTGATCCTTGCCACCGCCAGGATTCTCTGCCTCCGGCCTGCACTGTCACCAAAAACACTTTCAAGGAGGGTGGAAGCTCCGCCGACTGACAAACTGCCAGACAGCTTCCCGTGCATGTCAATCCACCCACGAGGCTCCCTCCGGGCAGCCTCTGCTGTCATTCCAAAAAATCCCCCCTCATTTCCCCACCCACCCCTGAGCAAGGATCAGAATGCCGGCAGTAATAAGGCAAAAAGGGTGAGTTTTGGGATGGGTTTGCACACATTATTCGCTTTTACATTGATTTCTATGAGAAAAATTTCTTCTTACAAACGTTTCTACTTACGAATCTGGTCACGGAATGAATTAAGTTCGTAAGAAGAGGTACCACTGTATTGTACTTTATCAGTCTTCTTGCTTTCTTGGTCCCGCATGTATTGCAGGAATAAATGAAATGCTTTCCCTGTTCAAATCATTACCAGTGTCTTGTCTTGTACATCAACTAGACCAGCATCTTCTGAAGATCTGGATGTCTCCAACATCCAGACCTGATTGGTCCCCAGTATTTGAGGTCAGGAGGTTTAATGAGCATTGTTGGCTGATTTCTTCAGTTTCACTCTTTAGATAAATATTTTTAGATTCAGATTGTAATATTTATCCAGTTGGTTTTGGTTACTGCAGAATTTATACTATGTTATGTTTCAGATTTAATCCTTGTTTTCTGCCTAGAGTTACTATATCTCACTCTAAAATAAATATCCAGATTACTCAAGAGATACTTATCTTTAAACAACTGTCTTTGTGGTTGTTAGAGGTTTTTTTTAAAGTAATTCACCTTTTTAGTACTGTTTCTTTTTTCTTTTAATTTACAATTAGTAAATTATTTTGAAATTTTGGAAAGATAGTAGATAAATATTTTGGATACACAGTCTATATCTTGCCACTTCATACAGTCTTTTCTATATATCTTCATTTCTTCAGAATGCATGTTTGATATGCAAATTTCTATCAAGTGAAAAATAAAGCTCTGTATCTATTCTATATACAGTGATCCCTCGATTTTCGCGGTTTCAATCTTCGCGAAACGGCTATACCTCGGTTTTTCAAAAAATAATAATTTTAAAATAGTCCGCGGTTTTTTTTCTATACCACGGTTTTTCCCGACCGATGACGTCATACGTCATCACCAAACTTACGCGGCGAGAGATTTTTTATTACAAAGTAGCTGGATGGGGAACTTCCCCACCTTTAATTGTACCCACGGTGGGGGTTTTCTAAAAAAACTTTCTTCCAGGTGTTTTCCGAAAAACACCTCTAAAACTTTGATCTGTTGATTATACAGCCCGGCTCTCCAAACCCTACTTCTCTCATCTCTCTTCTTATCCCCATCAACCCCACCCTCCTTTTATTGCCTCCGAAGACGAAAACTGCCCCGACTCTTACCATAGACCCCTTGTCCCCTGATGTACACTGGAGCGTCAAAAATCCCAGTTGTTGGTACCCCACTTTCTGCGGCCTCGAAGTGGGGAGGGGGAGGACGGATGGGCTCCGGTCTCAGCCCCGTTGGTGAACTCGACTCAGCCGATCTGCCACCCGGGAAGCTTCGCGCTCTCCAAACAGAGGTGCCCGCAAGGCAGTGGGAACCAAGTGAAACAGCCCCGCGGAGCAGGAGTTGCGGGGATGGGAAGGGGGGGAGGAAGAAAGGTGCGTTTGCGTGCGTGTGTGTTGGGGGGGAGCAGGCAATCGCGGGGTCTCTTGTTGCCCCTTCCTCTTCTTCCCAAGAAAGAAAATACACAGCCCCACTCACTCAAAAAGCCCAGATGCTCGGAGAGAGGAAGTGAGGGTGGAATAAATGAAGGCTGGCGTTCTCAACCGAATGAAAGAAAAGGAGAAAAAGTCGCTAAGAAGAGGCGATCTCAGCGGCGGTGAAAACAAAATCCAGAGAAACTTGCGGCGATTCCTGCCCTTCAGCGCTGCTCCAATCTTTTTTTTTCCAAACCGCGTTTGTGCAGAAAGAAACGCCGGGGGCTCTTCTTTGAACGCTCTCGGCTGCCCAAACTGCCCTGCCAACTTTCGTCGCTCCCTGCCTCCAACTTCAAGCCCTTGCGCGGCCATGGAAAAAGGGCGCACATGCACAGATGGTGTTTTTACTTCCGCACCGCTACTTCGCGGAAAATCGATTTTCGTGGGAGGTCTTGGAACGTAACCCCCGCGAAAATCGAGGGAACACTGTATCCACACATTTTACAATAGAGATCAAATTTGGTCTAATGGTTAAGGCGCCATTAGACATTAAAGCAGAGACTATGCATTAATGTTCTACTTTAGTCATGAAAACCAGCCAAGTGAGTTTGGGCTAGTCTTTCTCAGCCCAGCCCACCTCATAGGGATGGTGTGGAGGAGAAAATAGGAGACAGGGAGGGAGGAAGGTATGTTAGATATATTCCCACCCTGGCATGGCGGTGGTGGTTAGATAATTGTAAAAATAATAAAGATGGGATATGTGTGTGTCTGTATAAATATATAAATATATAGTTTCTCCTCAATACCTAAAATATCTCTCAATTACTGGCAATGCAAATCTCTGCCTCTATATCCCTATATATATATGGGATATAAAATATCTAAGGATTTTTTTTCCCCTTTTTCACCTGACAGAAATTTGCATTGCCAGTAATTGAGAGACATTTTTAGGTCTTGAGAAATTACATTTTATTTAGGTCATCTACCTCTGCACCTCTGACATTCTATACGTTTCCTATTTTCTTACTTAGCATCTGAACAAGTTCTTACTAGAAAGTACACCTTAGGGAGAACATTGTTTATCTCAACCACCTTTGCAAATACTTTTCCCATAAATAATCACCAGTTTTTAAAGGTCTTTAAATTCAGATGAATACATAACTGTATGAATATGCAACATTATTTCAAATATTCAAATATGAAATTGGTGGTGTTCACTAATTTAACGTTATTTTCTTCCAAGGAATTTTGGCCAGCATTAATCATTCCAGCTAGGGAATTCTGGGATCTGTGATGTTAACACAATGGGAGAGTGAGTTGTAAGAATGTTTCTTTGCAAATCATCACACTACCAAGATGGATGGCTAATTGGAGATTGCTCCCAAAATGTAAACTATAAATTAAGCTGTAAGATGAAACTTTCATCATATTGTACAGTTTTTAATTATTTGAGAAAATCAACACTGATCTATCAAACCATATGATGACAGCATTATATTGACCATATAAGGTCATACTCTAGTCTCCTATCAACCTATTTCTAACTCTAACAACCCCACAGTCAAGGACTGGGTGACTTTGGGCCAGTTATTCTCTCAGTCTAACTTATTTCATAGGATTACTGTGTAAAAACAGGAGAAAGGAATTTAGGTATGATTTTCTCTACAAAATATGAGAAACAAGTGGGTCAAAAATATTATTTTTTTTAAAAAGTGTCTACCAAATATTAAATTAAGTGCATATTTAGGCTAAGATTCTACTTTCCCTTTATACTTGAATTCAGAAAGGCTTTTAGCTCACAACTTCACTATCTTTGCCTTTTGTATGCATTTTTCTAAGAGCTTTTTAATTGAATTGCAGGCCAAATGCTCTTCAGTTTAGCCTCGGGAATTCCATTACAGGCTATAGAGCACTTTAAAGAGGCTATCGGGCAGTGGCTGATTAATTTTATCTAAAGTTATTCTTATTATAAAGGTGCCAAGATAATTGTGTCTTTCTTTCCTATTTCTAACAGGAAAGGAAAAGACTGTATATGCATATGCAAGAGTTCTAATTTAATTTACTTATCATTTATTCTACATAATTTTTAGATCATTCATTAAAATGAATCTGAATATCAATAAAAACATATTTGAATAACAACTGATAGGCCTTTAAAAATCACATTTAAAAGCTTGGGCAATCAAATGGTTCTCTGGGCACCTTTAATTTAGGCTCTGAAAGCTAACAAGAAATTCTTCAAATCCTTCCTGAAAAATAGAATCAAAGAACTCAAATACACCGTGGAGGTCATCTACTCCATACAGATGTGGCTTCCTTCAGAGAAGGTTTGCTTAATCATCACAAGATTTCACAGGATGGAGAGGATCATTTTTTACAATGTAGTCCCTAGTGTAATCTTATGCCCTGTTATATAGACCTTTAATGTAAATAACACAGATACAAACTCAAGGTATCTTGACTTGAGGTACCCAAAATCAAGGTAAATCTAAACTTTATTGCAGAAAATATGACTTCAATAATCAATGTGATCAACGCCTGGAATACACTTCCTGACTCTGTTGTTACATCCCCAAATCCCTAGTCCTTTCTAGCATCGCAGGTCTTCTATGCTCCAAAAAGCCCTAACAGACTGGTTTATCTATATTTATTATAGATATAGATTAGATGGTTTATGGCTGGTTCCTTCAGCACAGAAAACTCAATAGTTACAAGTGCGTTGACAGAAAATATAGTCATGAGACTATAATCTTTGGGCCACTTTGGGAAACATTTTTATGTTGATTTACAAATTATTGTAATGTATATTTCCACCATATTATCTTGAATTGCTATGTTCCTAAAAGGTCAAACTATAAAAGTCATTACTGTACTGTAGTTATAAAAATATTAGATTAGGACTGGAGAACAGTGTTGGATAGTTACCATCTACCATCTTAATATATTTTAAAGAATGGAAAAATTGAGTGTCAAAAAATAAAATAAGGCATACTAAGTTTTGCTCCTGGAGTAGTGGATTAGTGGGGATTATAAGAATATATACAAATAATAAATACATGTTCCAGGGAACAGGTCAAATCTGAGAAAGAATATTGTAATAACAGAACCTGATTTTGCATATTTACAATATACAGTATATAACAGTAAATAATAATATAATCCTCAGGAATCTTTTTGAGATACACCAGAATTTAAGGAATCAGACAGCTCTGCTTTATTTATAATGCCTGTTTCCCCGCAGCTTATCCTTGTTAATGTAAATATACACTAGAATAAAAGTGCTTAGTGTTTTCAGCCATATCTTACAATACCCTGTTTATACCGCATAGTTTATGTGTCACTAACTAAATTTGAGTAAATGGAATGAATCTTAGTAATTATTATACAAATACTTTGTTTTAATTTTTACCATTCTGAGTCTATTGTCTGAAAAATAATCCCTGTATATATGATGCACTGTAGTAAATATATAGTCATAAGATTTATATCATGAATTTATTTTATAGAATTTAAAATTTTATAGAATTTAAAATTATATATACAGTATATAATTCTTTTTATTTAAAACTCTTCATAAATGATTTACTATGGTAAATATTTAGTTCCCACATTTACATCCTAAATTTATTTTATAGAATTCAAAATAGTATGTATAATTTTCTTTCCTTCTCTTTTATCTATCACAATTACTCTATGAGGTAAACTTGCTAAGAAAGAATGACTACACTGATTTTCCTGGCTAAGAAGCTCTAGAAATTGGGAAATTATGTATTCTAATCCAGTATTTTCACCAATATACAATGAAGATCAAACCTCAGGGACCACCTTCTGCTGCACGAATCCCAGCGACCAGTTAGGTCCCACAGAGTGGGTCTTTTCTGGGTCCCATCAACCAAACAATGTCGCTTGGCGGGACCCAGGGGAAGAGCCTTCTCTGTGGCGGCCCCAGCCCTCTGAAACCAACTCCCCCCAGAGATTAGAATTGCCCCCACCCTCCTTGCCTTTCATAAGCTGCTTAAAACCCACCTCTGCCGCCAGGCATGGGGGAACTGAGATACACTTCCCCTTAGGCCTTTAAAATTTTATGCATGTCTGTATGTATCATTGGTTTTTACATAATGGGTTTTTAACTGTTTTTAGTATTGGATTATTGTTATATACTGTTTTATTACTGTTGTCAGCCGCCCCGAGTCTGCGGAGAGGGGTGACATACAAATCCAATAAATGAATGAATGAATGAATGAATGAATGAATGAATAAATAAATAAATAAATAAATAAATAAATAAAAATTGTAGTAAATGAGAAAGACATTTGATTTATATGAATATTATAAAATTATAAATTCCCTTTTCTGCAGCCCATAGTGGAGTCTTAGTAATGGATATTCAATCAACATTGTCTATAGAAAAAAGTTCTAAAGTAATTTCATTTGCCCATGTATCAAAATATACCACTTATTGAAATAGGTTTTACTGGTATATAATGAACAAAAATGAAAAGGCTAGTGTATAGGTGTTTAATGTGTAGCTAAAGAAAAGGTGTAAAACAGAAGGCTTTAATTATATTACTCATGATATCTGCATCCGGTCCAATGAAAAAATGTACAAAAGAGATGGTTTGCATCCAACAAAGAAAGGAACTGAGTTAGTTGGCATTAAATCCACAGATTTGGAAACATAGAAGATTGATGGCAGAAAAAGACCTCATGGTCCATCTAGTCTGCCCTTATACTATTTCTTGTATTTTATCTTATGATGGATATATGTTTATCCCAGACATGTTTAAATTCAGTTATTGTGGATTTACCAACCACGTCTGCTGGAAGTTTATTCCAAGCATCTACTACTCTTTCAGTAAAATGATATTTTACTGAATATTAGTTCTCAATGCAAGTAACATAGATGTTAAGGCGGGTAAAAATATCAACCATGCTGCCTGTTTTTCACAAAAATGGGTTCCCCAGGGGGTTTCAGAAGGCAAAAAGCATTTGGTCTATAAGACACATGGACATTTCCACCCACTTTTTTTTGAGGGGGGTTGAAAGTGCATCCTGTAGTCCAAAAAATACAGTATATCTTTCAAAGATCCTGGAGGACCAGGGAACTGTCAGAGAACTGGAAAAGAGCTGATGAAGTTTCCATTTTCAATAAAAAGGGGGGGTGACCCAGATCCAGGAAACAACACATCTATCAGTCTGATCTCAATACCGGGGAAGATTCTGGATAAGATAATCAAGCAACCAGGGGTGGATTTTAACTTATCTTGCTGTCAGTTTGCTTTACTCCCATGCTGTGTGGCTGCACTTCATGGGCATGTGCCAAAAAACAAAATAAAAAAAGACAAAGATAAGATGGAAATGCATACGCAAAAGCAAAAAACCTGGAAAAAAATCCTCCCTGAAAAAAAAAATTCCCCAAAAAGATATAGGCATCCACAGACCGGCACCAACCAAACTAGTTCCGTGATGTCATTGTGATATCAACAGCACTTTGCTACCAGTTCTACCATTGCATTCTTTGACAAAGTGACAAAATTAGTAGACCAGAGGAATGCTTTTGATATAATTTACTTGATTTCAGTAAGGCATTTGACAAAGTAAACCGTAACCTACTACTAGATAAAATAGAAAAATGAGGGAGATAGCATCACCACCAGATGATTTTATAACTCCAACACATTCTTTGTTTCTTTGGCTGCCCCAGCTTCACAGTATGTTTTGGTTCAGCCTGAGCCAGATCAAAGACCAGCTGCGTTTCTGCTGGCTCCATGCCCAGGGGAGGCTGAGAGCGGAGAGGAGAGTTCTTGGCAGTCAGACAGTGCAGACAGCAGTCACGAAAGTGAAGCTGATGCAAGGCCTGGGAGCCCTGGGGGAGGGCTATCTCAAGCAAGTAGCTGTGATTCCCTGGAGTCCCTGGATGATGACGCACAAGCTATCATTAGTATGCGGCAGAGATGCATAGCTCAAAGGAGGTATCAACTGCAGAGATATTATCAGCGTTGAATGAAGAACACCAGGGGGTTGGGTGTGGTCCTCATTAGCAGGGAAGGGTTTATAAGGCATGAGAACCATTACGGCAGCGTGGAGTGTTATCAAAGTAGAGTTGGTGTTATCTGCATTTTCTCTCAGCGTTTTTGTTCCTGGCTCGTGGCCCAGCAGTCTTGAAGACCGGGGGAGGTTTGTGTCTGTTAGCAACAGCCTCGTTTGGCCTTAAGGATCCTGTTTTTCTGTATGAACAATTGCTTTCGTGTTGCTTTTGGAGTTCCAGTGCTTTCCTGACTTGTAAGGACATTTTCTGTTGGTTCTTCGTTTTTTAGCATTATAAAACTGTGTTTGGATTCAACCGGTGTGTCTGGCTTATCTTTTTGGGTTGGTCATAGCTTCTGGAGTGACCCAGACAGAACACAGTAGTTATAAAGGCTGCCTCTCTTTTTCATTGTTGGCTGGGTGGGAATCCCTGGATCTAGCTGGAAAGCTGCCACTCTTCATAACTTGCTGAGTGCCTCTCCTTTCTTTGTCACTCCTGTAGAGTAACTTTAGCCTCTTGGGGGCTCTCCAACAAGGAGGACTTGGTGCGAATACACGGAACCCTGGTCCTTGCATCCGATTTTGCCGCAACATCAAACCAGAAGTTTCAAAAATCAAGACAAAAATGTCTTGATGGCACAATCAATATTGCTGTTGACATTAGTCAAAAAATGTAGTGTTATTCGGTTAACTACCAAAAATTAAGCAATAGATTCAGATTTCTTTCAAACTAATGCTTGGGTTTTTGTTGATTTCAAAGGAATTGGAGGAGCTTTAAGAGTCAGTCAATTAAACTCAGATAAATAATAATAATAATAATAATAATAATAATAATAATAATAATAATAATAATTTATTGGATTTGTATGCCGCCCCTCTCCGCAGACTCGGGGCGGCTAACAACAATAATAAACATAACATGTACAATCCAATAATAAAAAACAACTAAAAACCCCTATTATAAAACCAAGCATACACACAAACATACCATGCATAACTTGTAATTGCCTAGGAGGAAGAGCTACCTCAATTCCCCCATGCCTGGCGATACAAATGAGTCTTCAGTAGTTTACGAAGGGTGGGTGGGGGGCAGTTCTAATCTCGGGGGAGTTGGTTCCAGAGGGCCTGGGCCGCCACAGAGAAGGCTCTTCCCCTGGGGCCCGCCAAACGACATTGTTTAGTCAACGGGACCCGGAGAAGGCCAACTCTGTGGGACCTTATCGGTCGCTGGGATTCATGCGGTAGCAGGCGGATGGATGAAAACCATTTATATTCCAAACTAACTCGGGTCATTTAGAGGAGATCAACTCTACTCTCCTAGAAATAGATAGTATTTCTTTTCTATCCAAAAGGTATTTGTTTTCTAGCCAAAATTTCAAGTGGAGAGTGAAGTCTTAGGGAGATCTTTAGTAGCAAAAGACCAAGGCAAAACTGCTAAGCATTTTTCTAGATCAAAGAGAAACTATTTCACATCAACACATAAGATGATTCCTGTTCTGTTTATTAATAAGAACACTTCCTGAAAAACAGAATAAAATGCCCAATCTTTTTCTGGCTTCCCTTTACTCTTGAGACCAAACAGAAGTTGCCTTTGTTGTTGAGAAAACAATCTTAAAACCATTTTCATCATTTAAAGAACAACAAAAAGGAATTTCAGATTTAAAATATGATTATTATTATTATCAAGATTGTGATTCTGGTTCCCAATTCATTGCATACCTTTGCTTTATAGATATTGTGATGACCAGGGGCACAGAACAGAGGCAACACAGGTAGCTGGCAGTTCATTGATCCAAATTTTCCCCTAATGCTCCCATGTTTCTGGCAAATCCCAGAACAAAGTTATCACACACGCACATACACACACACACACACACAGCAGCCACTGAGTGTAAGTAGTCCAGCCCAACACTCCACGTTTGTGCGCCCGGCATGATCCAGGATGGGGGAAACACGGGCGGCGAAGAAGCAGCATAGGAAGAGGGGGGGAATGAAGGAGAACAATTCCTCTCCCCCCCCTGGCCATAATAGTAAGCAGCAGCTAGCATTTCTTACTATCCCCCCCACCGGTCTCCCAAGAGAGAACCGTGGCCGGCAAGTGAATGAAGGGGGGGGTGCCAAACCTGGATGGCTGTGCTGCCCCTCAGGGTTTATCACTCCTCCATCCCCTCCTCAGCATAGGTTTACCGTACTTATGCCGCATTGGGAGCACGAGAGGAGGAGAGACCCTGCCGACTCTCAAGGCCCTGCCGGACCGATCGGCTTGGTGCTGCTGCTGATTATGTCTGATGTCCAGAATCCTCTGATCCGGTGATAGCCAGTTCAAATGATCGGCTTGGTGCTGCTGTTGTTTATGGCTGATGTCCAGAATCCTCTGATCCAATGGTAGCCAGTTCAAATGAAATGTTGAGAGTAATGCGAAAGTTAGGCCTAAGCCTGTAGTCTAGTGAAAGAGAAAGCACGTGTCCTAAGTCACGGACTGAATCAACACTGTGAGCACAATGGCTGCAAAGCAAGAAATCCAGCAGGTCAAGTCAATGAGTCCATGAAACAAACAAGCAAGGCAATTAATCCAAAAGGCAAGAAGAAAGCAGGAGATCCAAGAAACTTCAAATATTGGCAAGGGCACTCAACACTCCAGGCATCTCATTAAGTCTCAGTCCCCAGCTCTGCCTTGTGAAAAGGGATGGGGCACTCTCCTCTTTAAGATAGTCAGGTAAGTCTGTGCTGTTCTTGCCTTCTCTCCACTCTCAGTGCTCGAGGATCAGAAGGGAGTGGTCCTTGATCATTGCCTGAGCTCTGTGTCTCATATTCACTGCTTAGTGTCTCTTGGTTATCCTGCCCCCCTTCCTAATTGCCTATAAGCTATTTGAATCCTGAAAGGCCCTGTTCTTACTTGGCCTGTTCTTTCCCACATTTCTCTGAACCAACAAAGCTGCCCCTTGATCTCCATTGGTTCCAGTTCCAGCTCATCTTCCTCAACAGATTCAGACTCCAATGGGGACATGACAGATATACACTGCTCAAAAATAAGAATAAAATAAAGGGAACACTTAAACAAACGCCAGGTAAATCAAACTTCTGTGAAATCAAACTGTCCACTTAAGAAGCAACACTGGTTGACAATCAATTTCACATGCTGTTGTGTGCATTCAACTTTGTACAGAACAAGTATTTGATGAGAATATTTCATTCATTCAGATCTAGAATGTGTTATTTGAGTGTTCCCTTTATTTTTTTGAGCGGTATATAAATAATGTTTTATGGCAATTCTTCCTAAATACTTTTTATTTTCTAGCCTTTGCAGTCTTATATGGAGATGCAACCAACATAATAAAAATATTGAAACATGGGAAATGTTATAGACTCCAATAACAAGAATAGTCAATTTTAAAAAACCACAATTGTATATGATGAATATCTTCTTGGTTGAACAATTGTACCTTGAATGGACTCGGAGACCTCTGAATTTAGACAAAAACAGCATTTGCTATTATAGCTTTTCATATAGATGAATGCCTTTAAGAGCATGGTTTCAATTTTTATTATTCAAAACTCATAATCAAATGTCTTCAATTTATATGTTATGATATTTTCTTATTGTTCTAATTAGTATTTAATCTCTGCAATGTGAATCTCTAAGGGCAACAAATTGGTAGCAACGCATCAATTTTGAAGACCTTAATATTATGCCGCTAAATGCTATACAACATAACAAAGTTGTCGGTGGACAAATAAACAGTAATACAATCATGTTCAAAAACTAATGAGCTACAACTAATGCTCTCTTGATACGCACTTAGGTTGGATGAATAATTTATTTTTGGGAATTGGGTGGCTTATAAGTCCAAATAGAAAGAGAGAGAGAGAGAGGGAGAGAAATTGCTCAGATTGTGAAAAGAGGCTGGAAATCTTTTGTCATTTGTATCTTAAGTTTGCTTTTCTGAATCATTTCACAATGCTCTTCAGTTTGTACTCTGATGTTTTAGTGAAACCAGTTTTTGTACTGTTAATAGCTTAATATATGAGTTTTCCAGAAATAATAATAATAATAATAATAATAATAATAATAATAATAATAATAATAATAATAATAATTCTGCAGTGATTGTTGCCCAAAATTTATAAATTATTTTCAAAGATTGCACTTTTTTTAAAAAACAAAAACAAGATTCTATTTTTCAGCTATATACAAGACAATACTCTTTGGGTTACAATTGTTTGTTTGTTTGTCAACAAGTGCAAGGAAACAGGACGCATGGAAAAATGGCACCAAAAAATGGATATAAATGAGCAAAACAGCCATAAACACATAAAATGAGTACATATAAATGAGAACGGTAGGACAGGAACAGTAGACACACTGGTGTACTTATGCATACCCACTTAGGGACCTCTTGGGGGGGGTGGGGGGGGGGGGGGGGGGGGGGGCCTCTTAAGAAACATGTTAGGTCCACGGTAGACAGTTTAAGGTAAAAGGTATGGGGGTTAGAGAAACTAACAACAGAATCAGGTGGAGTTTTCAGACATTTACTCTATTGCTCAAATTGTATTTTCTGGAATCAAGATTAGAATGGATTACTCTTAATTTGAATGTATTGATAGCCCTAGTGTTATGGTGGCTGAAGTTAAAGTAGTCTTTAATGGTCAGGATGTTAAGGTAGATTATCTTTTGTACCAACCTTAGCTCAGAATGTAGATGGTGTTATTCAAGCCTAGTGGTATAAGGAATTTTATTGCGAGCAGAGGAGTTGAGTTCTTGTAAAATACCCCTGGATCCTCTCTAATTTATTATTGTCTGAAATACAATGTGAGTTCCAGGCAGGTGAGCAGTATTCAAGGATAGGTCTGGCAAAGGTTTTGTATGCCCTGTTTATTGATACAGCATTACCAGAGAGAAAACTTGGTAAAATAAGGTTGACAACTCTTAATGCCTTTTTAGCAAAGATCCAGAAATGCCATAAGAACATTGTTTTAACAGAATTTTATTGTGTACCACTGAATCAAATGCTATGTAGATTGCATCTATTGCTTTACCTGGTCGAGTTGAGAAGTCAAAATGTTTTTGCTGTGTATGAGTTGCAGATTACATGACAATTTTTCCTAAAACTCAATTGCTTATTAAAGAGTAGATTATTTGTCACTAAGTAGAGGGAAATGACTTGGTTTATAATGGATTCCATAACTTTACAGGTGATGCAGCAAAGGGAGATTGGGCTATAATTCTCAACAAAAAAGCTGGGTCACCTTTTTGAAGATACTTCATAAATGGTGCTCAGTTATACTGGAGGAAAGCTTTATTAGAAAGTAAGCACATATTCCCTAATTTTTGTAGTACCTTATTGATGGTATCTTCAGTAAAATAAGTGTGGATTAGATCATTACAATCAGTTGTGGTATGACTAGGAAATGAGGAGGAGATGCCATTGCTGTTGACAAAGATTGAACTGAAAAAAGTGTTGAAGAGATTAATGATATCATTGTTAAAATCCTCACTATTTTGTCCTTTTAAAGGTGAGGTGGTTTTGAGGTTTTAAGTTTGGTGTTTATGAAATTAATTATAGAAGGAACTAATGGATTTTGTGTGAAACAGCTGTTCCTTCTGTTTGCAGAGGTAATTGGTACATTCTGTTTTTATTTGGTGGCATAAGGTTTTGTATCAGTTTTTGAAGTTAGCTATCTAGCCTGTTGTATTTTTTCATCAAACAGATTTTTTTTTAAATTGGAATTTCCTATTGATATGGGAAATTTGTTCTTTTGGCTTTGGGTGTTACTAAACATACATATAGATTAATGACTTTTTGAATTTAAAGTAAAAAAGTGTTATGTCTTTTGCAGAGTTTCAGTCATTGAATTGGATTTGCCAATCTACAGATAACCGACAACTATGAGATTGTAGTTTGCTTTTTTTGAAGTTGTATTTAGGAGACCTATAATGAGATTCTTTGTATGTAAATTTAGACAAATTTAGACAAACTCATCTGTGGTCATTGTTGGAAAAAGGTTCTTTCATACGAAAGTTATAAATTGTGTGTTAAGGTTCCAAATAGCATCCAAAACTAAATTGGAGTGTGAGGCAAAGTATTTATCAAAGTTCCAATTTATTAATAGAGCTATATTGGCACATTTGGGAGAAACCCAAATCTGAAGTCTCAGGGTTTCTTCACCCACTTGAAAGTTCAAGCCCTTGCCCCCACACCCCAAAATCCATCACATTAACCAATTTTCAACTGCCAATTTGGCAGGAGCATCCATCTTCTTCCATGCAAGTGCAGGAGTGCAAAGACCAAGAATGGCCCTAACTATTTAGAAAGAATTTGTTATGGCTACATGACGAGACGCGATCCCCGCTGGACGGGGGTCTCGACAACCCTGTGGTGGTTCACTTCACGAGGCCCAATCCTGAAACCATTACTAGTGCTTACCAATGAAACACGGAGTCAATGGTCTGGGTAAAGTGACAAAGCTTTATTGTTACAGGCACGCTTCTTTTATGCTCCTCATATGCAAATGAGGGGTTTCAATTGGTAACATTCTATTGGCTATATGCAAGTTTAAGTTTTCCTAATATATACGTTTCTATTGGTTATTTCTATATGCAAAAATAAGGTTTCCTAATATACAAGTTTTTATAGGCTACCCTTTTTTAAGCTTCTAATTGGTTACAAAAGCTTTCATCTAGGGCTTTTAATAGGTTGCTAACTTTTACTTAAAGCTCCTATCGGAGGCTGAGTTGTTAGCCAATCACACTGTTTGTGTCTATCTCTTGCCATGAGCGTGCTAAGGAATTTTTATTGCTCTTTGTTTGTCCAAAGTTCATGGCTAACTTATGAGTCATTCATGAAGCACTGCTTTCAAGCAAATTTTCACTAAGCTGTCCAGATAACTGTCTCTGCATTATCCTAAGCCCAGCTAATTTACTTTGTTTGGCTTTTATTTGGCTTCCATGATCTCTACAGCTACATGCAGACAGCCCTGATGCAATCCCCCCTCCCAAATTCCCACAGCAAATAATACATTTTAAAATATCACAAAGTGTGGCTAAAATGGGTTCAGCCTGATAGGCAGTCTCCCCTCAGGAAAAGACTGACTAACAAGAAAGATAATAACATAGTGGGTTGATACAGCATTCTTAACCACCTCTCCCTCCTGAGGGACATTTTGATTTGTCTGGATATTCATCATGGAATTGTTACACTAGCTTATCAGCTTTTACATTCTAACTTTGCACCCAAGTTGCATCTGACAAAGGATACCCCTTCCAATGGATAAGATATTGTAGTTGATTCCAAAACTATTTTTTTCACCTTTTAATGTTTCTCTCCTTGTAAAATTACAGGGGGAGAGGGTGGTTGGGTTTGTTGTCTTAAATTTGACCCAATCACCTTTGTTAATAAGCTGCAATGTAATACAAGGTTAATTTTCCCAACATTCTAGGCAATTCAATTTGATCTGTGACTGGATTAATGATTTTAACTATTTGGAATGGACCCCAAAATGTTGGCCATAACTTCTTGCTGACCATATGTAGTCAGATATATTTGGTGGATAGAAAAACTTTATCCTCTACTTGGAAGTGGGGCTAGAGTCATTGGTGCTTGTCTGCTTGCTTCTTATAGGCTTCTGCTGATTCAGCTAGTGATTTCTTGGTGTTTTTTCATCCATTGAAGTACTGGTCTCTATAGGTAGCTCAGGCATGGGAACGAAATCCATCCTGCTGGTAATCTGAAAAGGAGTTAGTCCAGTACTACTATGGACAGTGTTGTTATACACTATTTCTGCAAAAGGCAGCAGCTCGGCCAAATTGTCTTGCTGGTAATCTATATAAGAACAGATGAATTATTCAAGCATTGCATTCATATGTTCTACTGCCACATTCGTACTCGGATGAAAAGTTGGGCTGAGTCCTTGTGTGAATCCAATTGCTCTTAGGAACTCTCTCCACGACTTGGGGGTGAACTGTATGCCTCAGTCAGATATGACTGTTTTTGGGATGCCATGGAGGTGGTAGTTGTGCTTGAGTTTTGCTAGTTTTCTGTTCAATAGTAGACCTGAGCAAGTGCTGAAATGAGCTTGCTTGGAAAACAAGTCGATAACTGTCCAAATCACTGTATTCCCACTGCTCTCTGGAGGTTCCATGATGAAATCTATGGTGATCTCCTCTCAGGGTTTGCTGAGGTTGGCCATTTGCTGTAGTAGTCCAGGCAATTTTCCTGGCTGATTCTTCCTAGTCACGCATGTGCTATTGGACCACAGGCAGGTGAAAAATTAATGAAAGTGGGAGTGACTTCCAACTTGCTGACAGCTTTTTCATTTGTGGAAAGCAGGTAGGGAACATTAGAATTTTCTAATGTAGGGGTGGGGAACTATGTCCCTTTTATGACTTGTGGAGTTCAACTCTCAGAATTCCTGAGCCAGCCATAAAAGGAAAATAGTTCCCCATCTCTGTTCTAATACAACAGAAGTTCACTCGGTGTTGTCATTGCAATTTGTGCAGAAGAGAATCTTGATCACAATTATGTGACTAAGAATGCTGCAATGGCACAACTGCGCAGGTTTTAACATGTTCTCATACGCCCTTCATATATACCATTATAACTTTGAACAGCCACTGACTGAATAGGACTACCTGTATTTTTGTAGACCTATTTGTATTAACAATATGATTATAATATAATATTATTATAACAATTATATTTATAATAGTTTTGCTCTTCTTTTAAAGTAAATTAATCAAAACTGTTGATAGCAGTTTAATTATATAATGACATTTTATGATCATTTATTATGTATGTACATATGTTTTGTTTCTTAATTTAACATACACTGAACTAATTACATTAGTACACAGGTATCAAATAAATAATAGTAACATTTAGTAACATATTTTTGGAAATATTTTCATTACTCACAATTAAGCTCCTGTACAGTTTGAGCTATACCTGTAGGCAGCAAAAAGCCTAAAGGTTCTGGATTTATAAGGTTGATGACCTTAGACATTGACAATACATATTGGCCAAAGGATAATGATGGGGGATGGAATGTTTTGGATAAGCGTTTTTCTTGTTTCCTTCCAGTTAGCTGTTGCTTTTGAATGGGAACAGGTATACTTGGTAATTTTTGCTTTGTATTTGCTGCTGTTTTCCTTCTGTTTTCTTTCTGATTCTTAATTGCCTAGAATGAAACAATTAAACACTCACTGTGATTCCTGGAGAGTGTATGCAAAGATTTGCCATAATCCATTTGTGCATTATCCTACAGCATGCATCATTATCTTGCTGTTTCAGACTTCTTTTCTTTCATTCTCAAATATCCAGCAACTTATCTTTTGTCCTTTGCAACCTACTGTGTTTGTTTCTCCTAGAACTCACCTATTTAATATACTCATCCTCACCTCTTGTCTAACTAATCAGCATTTTATATGCCTCTTCGTTTGTGGTTGTCTATCATTTGTTTTTTAAAAAATTCAACTCTCCGATACTGGAACCATAATGATGGCAACACAGGCTGCCTGATTGTGTAACTTTTCACCATATAATAACAGTTAGCATATTTTAAAAATTCAGCAACTAGACAACAAAGCTCACTATTGTTTGATACTTTTCAGGAGTTCAAATAACAAGTTGCTGTGTAAACAAAATAAGTGTAACACAGCTGTTTTAATGAACCATATTTGTTCCAAGCCAAAATAAATCTATCTATGTCCTGAAGAAATACGCTCAGAATATATCACACAACGTATCATGTAATATGAAAGTAATTATTTCAAGGAAAAAAGATTTTTCTATGAAATTCTCAATTATCCAAGTAATGGTTGTCTCAAAGATTTTTTTTTCAGAAGAAAATTCTTGGATGAGAAGTGAAAGGTTTCAAGGGGACCCCCCCCCCAAAAAAAAAAGTCCCATTGCTTTTTGAAAAAAAACAGATTTGGTACATAAGATTGGAGATATTTCTAAATTCAAAATCATATTTTACATGTTTATCAACCAAGTAATAGCAAAACAAAAAAGTTAGTTAAACATTTTTGATATTTATTTAATCTATGCAGACTAAAATATTTTGGTAAGCTATTAAAAATTCTTAGTGAAAGATCACTTGCCTCTTTCAGCCACTGTTTGCTTAATGTTTCTTCTACACGATCTATAATGGCAGCAGATGAACTCCGATTGTATCTATACCTCTGAAAATAAAATAATTAAAACAGTTTGGGAGAACAATTAAATACTTCTGAAATTAGAAAAGTATTTTTTAACTAAATAGGGAGTCACAGCAAAATAATAATGTCAATAATAAAGATTTGAAAGACAAATAAAAATGCCAAATCTAATCAAAACATCTGGCTGACTGTGGAATGAACCATAGCAATAAGGAAACCTCTTATAGAAATACCATAATTTTCAGTGTATAAGACGCACCAGTATATAGGACGCACCTAGATTTTAGAGGAGGAAAACAAGGAAAAAAGTATTCTGAACCAAATAGTGTAGTATTAAATAGTCATAGTAGACATCGGGGCACCTTTGGGAGGGCGCAGCAGTTGGTGAAGGTGTTCCAAGCAAAGCTGCCTCAGCTCAGGAATTATGCAGCTGGCGCCCTCTGCTCGGAGCACCTTCGCCAACTGCTGCACCCTTCCAAAGTCACCCCCAAAAGCGGGAGATTGGGGTGGGGGCTGATGGAGCTGAGCCCGGTCCCCACTGGATGATCGAAGCTGCCCCATGGGCTCCTCCTCCGCCGGCTGCATGCCATGCACCCCACTCATTCCTGGGGCCAAGCCACCGGCCTTCAGCCCACAACTGCTGGGTGGCCTTGGGGACAGCCAGCACTATTTCTGGGGCAGTGCCAGCACGGATCCTGGGAGGAATGCCCAGAATGCCCACCGCCGGGCATTTGAGGCAGGGCGCATGGCAGCAGCTTCTGAGAAGCAGGCAGGCATCCCCTCAATGTATCCAACCAGCGGAAGAGCCTGCGGGCCAGCTTCAATTATCTGGCGGGACCAGGCTCAGCTCTATCAACCCCCACCCCAATCTCCCTCCTTTGGGGGCGCCTTTGGGAGGGTGAAGCGGTTGGTGAAGGCACTCCAAGCAGAGGGCGCCAACTGCATAATTCCTGAGCTGGGGCAACTCTGCTTGGAGTGCCTTTGCCAACTGCTGCACCCTCCCAAAGGCACCTGCGAAGGCAGGAGATTGGGGTGGGGGCTGATAGAGCCGAGCCCGAGCCCGTCGGATGATTGAAGCCACCCCACCAGCTCCTCCGCTAGCTGGATGCATTGAGGTGATGCCCGCCCGCTTCTCCAAAGCTGCTGCCATGCAGCCCACTCATCCCCAGGGCCGAGCCACCGGCCTCCAGCTGATGACTGCCTGGCGGCCTTGGGGATAGCTGCTGAGGCTGCTGACCCCCCACCCCACATCCGGTGTATAAGATGCACCCATTTTTTGATGCACCTTTTTGAAATAAAAAGGTGCATCATATACACTGAAAAATACGGTAGTTTAAAAGACAGAAGAAAATAAACCTTATATATTTTGAATATATATATGTGATTACTTTAAATAATAATTGTAGAGGAACATACTTCCTATGATGCAATTTAAAGGGGAAAAAAGTTACATTTTCCAAATCAGTTCATTGGCAAAAACTGCTCTTAAAACTTAAAAAACCATAGAACTAGTTTTTAAATCTATCTTTTGATATTTGCTTTTTCAAATGTTTCTGTGGAGGTTAAAATTCAGCAAATGAAAATCTTTACTAAGACTTTTAAAATTCCCACAACTAATATTCTCCTTAAAACTACTCAAAATATCTATGCACAAATGCAGATAAAGAAGAATCAAAACCTGACTTATACTAACCGTAAAAGAAGTTGTTTTTGTAGGCCAGGTCTCCTTGGGTAGATATAGCTTTGAATCCCACTTTTGTTCTTTAGACTTGTGGGTGATGAATTTTTCTTTTGAGCTGGACTTTTTTTTTTCATCTTTCAGAGGAGGCAGTCCATGAACTGAAGCAGATTCACAAACAAACATTAGTTTGTGCTTAATAATCATATAATTCTATTGTTAACAATATAAGGACTTAAGCCTGGAATCCAAAATTGTCTACACTTAGAATTTAATTTAATAATAAACAAAGTATGGGCTATTCTTATTACTTTAGGAAAGGCAGGGGAATTTTCAAAATACAATGTAAATATCCAAGTCATGTAAGGTATCCATGGACACTGGTAATTTTCCAGTAATCAGATGGTAGTGGATTGTCCTCCTTTGATCTTTTTTAAACTTCTCAGTCTACTTTATCGCTAACCAATTAAAAAATAATCATCTTAAAGCATGCCTAGACCAAAAAAAGAGGTACTTTTGGAAGTTGTTTTAATATCAACTTTTAAAATGAAAAAGCTATGTGGATGCAAGTTTTCACCTGTAAACTTTTATTGAAGTATCTCCAAAATGCCTTCCCACCAGAAAAACAAAACAAAACATTGAGCAATAGAATTACCGAAAACCCTCATCCAGGTTATTCCTTAGGTATCATTGGGCACTTTGCAAAGTATGCAGATAATGGATTGAATCATATTATTATTTATTATTTATTAAATTTATATGCCGGCCCTCTCTGAAGACTCCGAAGGCATTTATAATTAACTGCCTACTAAAAACATTAAGTCCAGTATTTCTAATAAATACTGAATACCCTTCTAACTCATTAACTTTGATTTTGGTCAGCAACACATTATTAAAAATAGAGACAGAATTAAACATATGGAAGGCACCAATTTTGTGAGTTCAATAGAACTGAAGAAAAGTAAAAGGAATTCTATAGGTCACATACAAATCTACTTAGTCCAAGGTCCCATTTCCCACAATACATGGCTTCTTCTTTATACAGGTAGTTACAAAAGTTAATTTAGTGACCATTCAAAGTTATAAAGGCACTGAAAAAAGGGACATGACAATTTTTCACAATTATTCAGAATTCAGATATTTGGCAACTGTTTCATACTTATGACTATTGCTGTGCCCCAAGATCATGTGGCCACCTTTTGCAGCCTTCTGACAAGTCAGTAGAGAAGCCAGATCCACTTAACAGCCAAACCCACTTAACTTATCAACTGTAGTGATTCCTTAACAAGTGTAATAAGAATTGTCATAAAAAGGGTCAAACCTCACTTAACAAATGCACTTAACATTTAAAAATTGGGGGCTCAATTGTGGTTGTCAGTCAAGGACTACTAATATTATTTATTTCTTAATAATTAACATTATCTAGAGCTGAATATACTTGACAGAAATCAACCTTAAATAGGCAAACAGACCCAGGCATCATACAAAAAGCTAATACAATGGTACTTCTACCTAAGAACACCTCTACTTAAGAACTTTTCTAGATAAGAACTGGGTGTTCAAGATTTTTTTGCCTCTTCTTAAGAACCATTTTCTACTTAAGAACCTGGAAAAATTTCCCAGGAAACTTGAGAGCAGCATGAAGGCCCGGCCAGTTTCCTGCCATTCCCTCTTTAATCCTGCCATCTCAGGCTTTTCTGGACTGCCAGAGGATCCTTTCAGTGGTGCTTAAGGAGGCTTTGGCAGCCCAGAGTGAATAGAATGTTTTCCTTTCTCTGGGCGCTTGGAGAGTGAATATACCACTTTGCTGTGGTGACTACCTCCCATACACCTGGCACGAGGTTGCCTTCCAGAGTGTCTGGGTGCGGAAAGGCAAAAGGGGGCGCTTTGCCCCGGCCAAATCAACTTGGCTTCAGCCAAACTGAAGAGTCACCACAGCGAAGGAAAGGTACCGGCTACAAAGCGAGTGAGCAAGAAAATAGGGGAGCCCTTCAGCATGGGAAGGAAGAGGAATCAGGTAGCAGCAGCAGCCACCTTTCGGTCAAAGGAGCAGGAGGTTCCCCCCTCTTGCCCGCCTGGGTTTCTCTCTCTGGTGCAGTGTATGGGAGGCAGCCTCACGTCGGGTGTATGGGAGGCATGTGCTCCTCCTCGCCGCCTCAGAGTCCCTCTTTTTTTTTTAAAGCCTTAAACTTTTGGAATTTTTTGATTCCCCTCTTCTCACCTTCTTCCTTCAACAGTGACTGTCCTCCTCCTCTTCTTCCTCCTCTGCATCCCACCCAAATTCCGAGCTTTTATTTCTTTCCTAAAGGGTTTGCAGGCATTATTTGCTTTTACATTGATTCCTATGGGAAAATTGCTTCTACTTACAAACTTTTCTACTTAAGAACCTGGTCAGGTAACGGTATTAAGTAGAGGTATCACTGTATATCATGATGGGAATATTTCTATTTGAGTACAAATTATAAGTTTAGATTTAGACCCTCCCCCCTGCACCTCTGTGATATGATTCTGGCAGTGTGAAAGCTGATTCTGGTATTGTGGGGGGGGGAGGGGTGTCTAAATGAAGCCTCTGAAGTGTTTCTGGGTAGAAAATTAGGCCAAAACCTGCCCTGCCTGTGGCTTTATTTTCCCACAACCCATGAGCCAACCACAAAAATATCAGGTTCTACTGTCTATTAACAAGGAGAAACTGTCCAGAATCCAATTGGTTTACTTCACAATCTCTACTTATCTGAAAAGATTAAAGTGGTCAGAATTCACTGATTGGCTTCAGGTCTCCACTGCTATCCCGTTCCTTCACAGGTGCCTGATTAAACATGAATCCTCAGTGGAAACCATGATTTAAATTCAAATCAGGAGTATGATCAGGAAATGTCTACCTATCTCAAGTTAATGTCTTGTGTCTTCAAACTAACAAGAAACAATGGATGGAAATTAAACAAGGAGATAAACAACCTAGGACTAACGAGAACATTCCTAATGGTGAGAGAAATCAACAACAGAACAGCTTGCCTTCAGAAGTTATGGGTGTTCCATCACTGGATGCTTTCAAAAATACACTGGACAACTATTTGCCTGGTGTACCAGCTGCAGCCCTATTCGGGCCAGGAGGCTCTGCGCACAATCACTCAGTCCCTCATCACCTCCTATCTTGATTATTGCAATGCACTGTACATAGGGCTATTCGGAGACTTCAAATTGTCCAGAATGCAGCCACGCGAGTTGTCATGGGTGCACCTCAATACACCCATATAACACCTATACTCCGCAAGCTTCACTGGCTGCCTATCAGTCTCTGGCACAATTCAAGCTGTTGGTTACTACCTATATGTCTTAGGGCCAGATTACGTATGGGACCGTCTCCTGCCACATACCTCCCAGAGACCAATTAGAGCACACAGAGTTGGCCTTCTCCAGGTCCCGTCAGCCAAGCAGTGTAGACTGGCCTGACCTCAGGGGAGAACCTTCTCTTTTGCCGCCCTGTCTCTTTGGAATCAACTCCCACCTGATGTCCGCACTGCTCCTACCCTGCTGGTTTTTCATAAAGCCATGAAGACCTGGCTGTGCCGGCAGGCTTGGGGACCCTAAATTAACACCAACTGACCACCTGTATGAATATGACTTTGCATGAACGTGTGTTGTTGAGCTGCTATTACAAGTTTTAACTAATGTTTTAGATTTCTTGACTTCTTTATTATTGTTTTTTTATGTAATTTTATATTGTTGAAAGCCACCCTGAGTCCTTTGGGATTGGGCGGCATAGAAGTCTAAATAGATAGATAGATAGATAGATAGATAGATAGATAGATAGATAGATAGATAGATAGATAGATAGATAGATAGACAGACAGACAGACAGACAGACAGACAGACAGACAGACAGACAGACAGACAGACAGACAGACAGACAGACAAATATTTGTCTGAAATAGAGTAGATAGAGTGGAATGGAATGGAATGGAATGGAATAGAATAGAATAGAATAGAATAGAATAGAATAGAATAGAATAGAAGAGTTGGAAGGGACGTTAGAAGTCTTCTAGTCCAACTCCCTGCTTAGGCAGGAAACCATACATCACTTCAGACAAATGGTTATCCAACATCTTAAAAACTTCCAGTATTCACAAATTCTTGAGGCAAGTTATTCCTCTGATTGATTGTTTTAACTGTCGGGAAATTTCTCCTAAATTCTAAGTTGCGTCTCTCCTTGTTTAGTTTCCACCCATTGCTTCTTGTTCTTCCCTCAGGTGCTTTGGAGAATAGTTTGACCCTCCTCTTCTTTGTGGCAAGAAATTGGAACACTGCTATCATGTCTCCCCTAATCCTTCTTTTAATTAAACTAGATATACCCAGTTCCTGCAAATGATATAGTATCTCCTGCTTTAGCATGGATTGGACTAGAAGACACCCAAATTCCCTTCGAACTTTTATTATTCTATGTTCTATGTTTTTCCTAGTGGAGCACATATACTTTTGTAAAATAAACATACCCAAAATTGCATATTAATTTGTTATCTTGTCAACATTTACCTTCTTTACTAAGTACTTGGTACAATGATTCTTTATTTTCCCAATTATTTTCAATGTATCTCAGGAAGTATTTGTTGTTTTTAATATGAGCTACCATCAGACTATATTTTCCATCTTTGATAGAAAGAATACCTATAGGCTTAAATTTATCTTACATTATAAGAAAGAAAGTAGGAAAATTAACTTCTTCATTTGGAACCTATTGACTAACACAATTATTCCACTATAGCACTATCCAAACTATTCTGTGTAGTGGTGTTATTATTAACTGTGGTAATCTACATTAAATCTTGTGTGAAATTTTGGAATAACTACAGCAGATATTGAACTTTTCACTAAAGGTATAGTTTCATAGATCATAATCTATCATTTAACATTGCTATTTTTTATATCTGTGAAGTATGGAGAACACAATATATAGCTTAGACTGTCATGTCCTAATGTAAAAAATTGAGGTGACTTCATTGAATTTTATCCTTATTGAAATGTAAAGATTAGTTGAACTTTAAACATCTCAAAGAATTAACGTTGGCACATGATTCCTACACATAAGAGTGTCAAATGGAATTCATAACAAATATTTTATTAACAATCACTAACAGATAACCTTTCTTGAACTTGTTTTAAAAAATAAATAAACAGCTACATGGGACTCAACTCATGTCCATGTCTTTTCAGTCCAGAAAATTAATAACAACAGCAGCAGCATCAGAGTTGGAAGGAACCTTCAAGGTCTTCCAGTCCAACCCTTTACAGGAAACCCTACACTACTTCAGACAAATGGTGGTCCAACATCTTCTTAAAAACTTGCAGTTTCGGAGCATTCACAACTTCTGGAGACAAGCTATTCCACTGATTAATTGTTCTAACTGTCAGGAAATTTCTCCTTAGTTCTAAATTAATTCTCTCATTGTTTAGTTTCCACCCATTACTGCTTGTTCTACCCTCAGGTGCTTTGGAGAATGGGTTGACTCCTTCTTCATGGCAACCCCTGAAATTCACAGACATAGATCAAATTTCAAACAACTCTTTGACTTCTTGAAGTATCTTCATCATAATATCTATTAATGTGAGAAGATCATGCCTAAACTGTAACATTTATATGATCCATGTGAAGTTTCATACTTACCTTAATACCTCAGCAAAGACTTACTTTGGCTTAAACATTGTGATTTGAACTTTAGACTTAAAGGATCCCTGTCATAACTTGTCACAAAATTTGGCATTCCTTGTTCAAACTGCAAAAGGGGACGGGGGGGGGGGGGGGGGGACAAAGGAGAAAGATATGGTTTTGATAGCAAGCAACTCAAAAAACATGTTTCATGAATTATCTCCAATTAGGCATTCATAATGGTTCATTAGGCTAGTAACAACTTTGCCATACTAACAAGTGGCTTTTCCTTTTTGTAACTGAATTGAATTTATTCTGTTCCTTTTTTGCTTCCTTTTCAATTTTATTAGTTGGTATTTATTTATTCAGACTATTTTTCTTGGTTTTTAAATATCAAATCTGTATTGGTAGATCTTTTGAATAATTACTCTAAAATAAACAAATTAATTTTAAACAATTCAGGAACAAAACTCAAATAATCTTACTTTGGATTCATTATGTGCAGATGTAACACTGGAAATAGTAGGAAAGGTGGAAAGAAAGGGAAGAAGATTATGTGTGGAGATTCTTAGTCAACCAGGTCAAAGTTATTTCAAAGATGCTTTTTCAAAAGGCAAATGGATTGTTTTTCCTTGAGGAAGAAGAACAAGAAGTTTCTCTTCTCATCCAAGAGCCTTAATCAGTTGTAATGGCGGGGGTGGGGTGGAGGCCTGATTGTTGAGACTGTGAGGTGGGATGGAAGGTATATTCTGACCAACCTTTTGAAAAAGAGGTAAAAGAGGCCATTCACAACAGATGGGAATAAAATACAATCTATCTCAACATAACAGTTCCAAGAAAATTCCACAAAAATTGCACTCTGATTCACATGACTCTTAGGGCAAAGATAAAGTGGCCTTGAGCTCTCAGGGAGAAAACTGACAACCAGATCATGGTAAAGCAATTACAAGCCTTCCATTCTCCTCCCACACAACCTGGTTAGAACATATCTTTCCAACTTCCATCATTCAGCCTCACTGTCAATGCCTATCCTTCCATCCCCCCACCCCATGGGTGGGTTCCAACATACCTTGATGACAGTTTGCTCTCACCTGTGCTGTGTGGGCACATGCGTGTGTGCATGTGCATGCATGAGCAGTAACAAAAAATCTGGAAAAAATCCCAAAGCTGAAAAAAGGATGGTGACCACAGTGCCAGAACTCAGCTATTGTGTATGCTCAGAAGGAAACCAAAAATTGAAAAAAAATCATAAAAAATTCAAAATAAGAATGGTGATGCCCATGGACCAGTACTGACCGATCCGATTCAGTGATATCATTGTGACATCACCAGCAGGCTGCTACCAGTTCATGTGAACCGGTCCAAATCAAGAGGAACCCACCACTGCATCCCTCCTTCTCCAACTGCAGTCTGAACTGATGGCATGTCTTAGATGAGAAGCAAAATGTTTTGTACTTCATTCTCAAGGAAAAAATAGTCCAGTTGCTTTTTGAAAAGAGAACTACTAACAGTAAGGTAGATAAACTCTCTATATATATTTATTTATTTAGTCAACAAGTGCGAGGAAACAGGACACATGAAAAAAGTGGCACAAATAAATAAATATAAAGAATCAAAACATAACCATAAACATATAAAATGAATACATGCAAATGGGTATAGTAGGACAGGAACAGTAGGAGTGCTAGTGCCGAATAGATGTACTGTTGGGAGACCTGAAAGATGAGGTTGAGTATCATGGACAAAATTTGACACTGACTTGATGGCATATAATTAATTAATCCATTCCAGGAATTGAAATGAATTCATTTTGGGCTTCTAGAAAATATTATAGTTGTTCTTTCTCTTAAGGTAAAAGGATCTGCCATCACCCTTTCAAAAACTAAGATCAGAATGGAGTTATCTTTCAGTTTTCATACTTCGTAATTGATGTGACAAACTTGACTGTAGAAATACGACTTTAGCAACAGAGTGGTTAATGCCTGGAACTCAATATCTAACTCTGTGATTTCATCACCAACCCCACAAATTTTATGCTTAGACTGTCCACTCTTGACAGCACCCGATTCCTATTAAGTCAGTAAGGGGCATGTTCCCTCTTATCAGTACCCATCTTATATATATAAACAATGTCATATCTATGTATATTATAAATATGTACTTGTCTTAATTAATTAAGACAAATACATATTTGTAATTGTTGTGGTTAGCTCTGGCCCAGCTCCTGCCCCAAGGAATGTGCAGATGGATGTGGGGGAAACATCCACATGCCGCAGGCCTGTTTTGCTCCCAATGGAATCTGCTGACGAAGCCTCCTCTGACCAAGAAAGTGTGAGTGACAGGGAAGAGGGGAGTTTGGCAGACATCCCAGGAGGAGATCAATCATCTATATCATCCCTGGATTCTGAACAAGAATTAATGCCACATCCACTCATGTGTAGAGTGATGCATAGGAGACAACAACTGAAGGATTATTACAAGAGAAAATGAGGCCACTTGTGGCTGGGTGGGGCTGCTGTAATTAGTGCTACAGATAAAAGTGCAGCCTGGTGTTTTAACCTCATGGCAGTTTATCTGATTCATTGTTTCATTAAGATCATGGTTTTTGTGCTGTTCAAGATTGTGTGTGGACTCTCTGGACTTTAGAGTTGGACTCAATTTCCCAGTTATTGGGTGAGCAATTGGATTGCATTTAACCTGTGCCTTGTGTGTACCAGAAAATCCATTTGACATTTTAAAAGGGAGCTGTTTCTGTTTTTCTGTTTATAAAAACTTTTGGGTTTTCCTTTTATCGTGTGGTGTGTGTCTTCCTGGACTAATTACCATGTAATTACGGGCGGTTGAAACACGCTGGCAGAACATGTAATACACATAGATATAACATTGTTTATATACATAAAATGGGTACTGATAAGAGTAGTGGGTATTGATCAGATTATAATTTAAAAAAAAAACTAGTAACACATAGTTGTACTACATTATACATCAATTTTCTTTGGTACTCTAACTCCAAATGTACATTTTATCGTAGCGAATGTGGTAATGTACATTTGGGGTTAGAGTGCCAAAGATAATTGATGTATAATGTAGTACAACTATGTGTTATTAGTTTTTAAAAAAAAAAAAAATCTGATCAATCTAACCTATGCAAAAAAGAACAGAAAAAGACTGACATTTATTGCTATTCAATTATTGCTACATTCTCAGTGATAAACCATATGTTTATTTCTTTAGAGGCTCTAAAGATCATAAAACAATCTGTTAATAATACATGGTCCTTTTTTTTCAGAAATAAGCTTTCCAATTAGTCTGGTATTTTGATAATTGACCACACATAAATGCTTGCAGTAGGTTTCATACCACATACTATCCCCTTCCCTGTTCTGCATTCTAATCCAAAGTAGAAGTTTAATTCAAAAAGACATTGCTGGAAGACTTGTGGTGCCATAGTATTGATTACATAATGCTCTATAATCATCTTAGAGCATATTTTATTTTATTTTTATTTGTCAAGTACGTATTAGTAATATGCATAGATATAACATAGTTTAAATACATAAGATGGGTACTGATAAGAGGGACAAGGATGATAGGCATGCTGGTGCGCTTATGCATGCCCCTTACTGACCTCTTAGGAATTGGGTGAGATCAACAGTGGACAGTCTAAGGGTAAAGTTCTGGGAGTTATGTGATGAAACCACAGAGTCGAGTAGTGAGTTCCAAGCATTAAACACTCTGTTGCTAAAGCCCTATTTTCTACAGCCAAGTTTGAGCAGTTCACTTTGAATTGTGTGCTTGTGTATTGTTGTGATTAAAGTTGAAAAAGTCATTGACAGGAAGGACGTTGTAGCAGATAATTTTATGAGCTATGCTTAGGTTGTGCTGAAGGCAATGTAATATTAAGTCCAGGATTTCAAGTCTGGTTGCATAAGGTATATTGTAATGGGTAGTGGTGGGCTCTTGTAAAGTATCTCTGGACACTTTCTAATTTATGTCCGATATGCGGTGTGAGTTCCAGACAGATTCACCGCTGTTAACAGGAAAGCATTTGATAGGGCACTCCTTATTTTGACCACTTGTTGTCTGTTTGCCAGGAACACAGTTATCATGTGGAGCTCCAGAAATGTTGCGGGATTTCAGTTTTGGGACTAGTTTATCATGAACCACTGAGTCGAAGGTTTTGTAGAAGTCTATGTAAATTGCATCTACTGTTTTGCTCTAGTCAAGTTTTGAGGTCCATATGTTTTTGCAGTGTAGTAGTTATAGATTGCAGGATAATTTTTCCCCAAAACTGAATTGCTTGTTTGAAAGTAGGTTGTTAGTTTCTAGCTGGAGGATAATAGATTGGTTTATGATTGATTCCATGACTTTGTATGTGATACAACATAGATTGGTCCGAATTTTTTTTACTAGACCTTTTTTGAAGATGGGGATGACTATGGCTAATGACTATAGGTTTGGTAGGGAACTGGTCCTGTAGGATTTTTAAAAGATTATGCTTAGTGGTTTAGCTATGGCTTTCAGAAAATATTCACATAGTCCATTAAGTCCAATTGACAGAGAGGATTTAAGGTTGTGTAATGCTTTTTCAACATTGTCTTCTGTGAAGTCTATTTGTGTTAAGTCGCTGTCAGTGTTTGAGGTATGATTTCATTGTAGCATTCTTTATTGTTAGGTCCCCTTAGTGATGGGAGGCATCTTGAGTCCTTGGTTTTGTTATTTACAAAGTTTAGAAAGCACGTTTGGATTTTGTGCACAGGAGGTTTTCTTCGTTTGCTGTAATTGTTGGAGCATTCCATCTTTATTTGGTGGCATGTATTTTTGTAGTGGTTTTTGAAGTTAGCTACATAACCTGCTTTGTTTTTTCACCACAGGGATTTTTTTTCTTTTGGAGGGTGGGATTGTAGCTTTCTTATTGATATAGTTAGTTTTTCTTGGTTATGGTAGTTATTAGTGGTGCATGTAGTCTGATAGTTCTTTTGACTTTGAGCAAAAAGATGTTATAGAGATCATTGACAGTTTTATCACCAGAGAATAGAGCTTGTCAGTCTATGAGTTCATGGTTGGCTTTCTAAAAGTTGTACTTGGGTGTCCCATTATTAAGATGATTCTTGCAGATCAAGAATTGAGGCTGAAGTCTATCATGCTGTGGTCGCTGTTGAAAAAGGGTTATTTTATTTGTAGTCCATAAATTGTGCTTTTGCAGTTGCAGAATATGAGTCTAGTATTGTTTGTTACTAGTTGGTCGAATCCCAGATTGGTAACAGCATTGTATAGGGTTGTATGGATGGGTTCAATTGTGCATTGGTTTAAGGTCTAGTTAATGAGAGGTAGATTTGAGTCTCCAAGAAAGATAAGGGGGTTTGGGCAGGAGGCTGCCCACGTTAGCAGTGAGGTTAATTTGTTCGCATGTGCGATGTCATAGTCTGGGGCTCTGTAACAAAGTAGAAAGTGAAGTGTGGTATTTAAGGCCAGATCACAGACAATGGTTTCAGGAAGGATGAGATCATGTGTAACTTGGATAGTTTTTAGGTTTAGCATCTTTTGTAGAATATATCTTATCATCTAAAGATCTCAATTACACAAATAAATTAGTTGAAGATATTTCAGCAAGTTTTAAACATAAAGTCTCATAAATAGTTTTATGATAATAAAACTATTTCTCCTTTTCACTCAAATCTGGACAACAGATTAATAATTTAACTAGATGGCTAAACCCCTAATGAACTGGATTGGAGATCCAGTGCTCAGTCCCAGTAAGATGAATGCACAATATAAATTATAGTAGGGGTTTTCAAGATGAAATTATTCAAGTTATTCTGGATAGAATTATGCTGTCCCTTAAAATTAAGTTCATAATACATGATGGACTAGCTGGATGACCTGAGAGAATAAGGAGAAGAGATGCTATCTAGGAAACAGTTAGACAAGAGAGGGAGGAGCCTCCTTCCAATGGCTTATAGATCAAAGAAAAAAACTAGGAAAGACCCACCCTAATTAGTCAAGCAGTTAGAAGTGGTGGCAGGAAGTTTATACCTTCAAACTTGCAAGATTCTGTTAATGCAGCCTTACAATGAAGTAGAATTAGTACATCTGGTCATGTTTCCTATCTGATTATGAGAGCTGACGTCAATCTTGTAGGTCTAGAAGCCAATAAGGAAACCAACAAAACACCCTTTATCACAATTATAAATTTCTATTTGGTGCATTCTGGGGAGGTACCACGTTTCCTCAAAATTCTATCTTTTGAAACAAGCGTGCAGGCAATACAAATGAACTATAAAGAGATTTCCCTATGAAAAATATTATGGAATGCAAAAACAAAAAATAGTAAAATAATTTCCATGTGTGAATCATTTTAAAAACAGCTCTTGCATGAAAACATTATATTAGAAAAGGTTATTGTCTCAGCTATGTTCTCAAAGCTTCACAGCAATAAAAGTAATATTACTAATTTAACAATATCACAGAGGGGCTAATTTACAACTAATTCATGCTGTGAACAAGTAGAAAAAAACCAATTAAACATAAATGGAAGAAATAAATTTTAAGTTGAACTAGTGTAGAAATACTTGAGTCTAATAAGAAAACTCAAAAATTATCCAGGCATTAACTGAGCAAGGGGGCTGAAGATAAATATTCCAATAGTCCAAGAATTTTCTGAGAACCCACAAGACTTCAAAGAAATGTTTCAAAGGCTATTATTAGCCACATAAACTAACACCACCACCCCAAAAGGGCAATTAAATATGATCCACACCACAATCTTCATCTGGCCAAGGCTTTTTCTATAAATGTACTACTGTGAAGAAAATACACTTTTTTATTTGTTGGAGAACACTTACAGAGTGTTCAACATAGCATTTCAGACAAAATCTTTATATGTGTTGTGTTTGCCACTCATGTTCAAAAATGAGTAAGGCTTTGGTTTAGTGATTATCCCTCTCATCTTGTTGTTTCTGAACTTCTCAAAGCATACCCTATCTTTGTTACTGTTTTGTAGCTCATACAAAATAGGATTGATAGCACCTGTAAAAAGTAGCATAAGTCCCAGATAGGACAATTATACAGATTATTACTTCAGCCTCAGCTGAACTTTTACCTGTCTGTAATCATATGGTTTAGGATCTTGGTATATGTTGCTAGTACTTTTTCCCATCTTCATAAACATCATCTCGGATCCATAGCAGCTTGTATAAGGAAATCTAGTAACAATCTTTGTTTGTTTGTCCTCTTCTGGTCGTCCCAGATAGTCCTCTGGGACAATCAATCTTGATCTTATTCTATGTAATTCTTCAAAAAATGTCTTTTTTTCCTTTTTTTTCAGCTCATGGTACTGTCCAACTGGCTTATGTGAAGATATATATGCTTTATAACTAAAATCCGGTGGTTGGCACGCCCATCCTTGTCTTTCTGGAGGGGCTTTACACTGCTGCAATATACGGATTTGATTTCGTTCTAATGCTAACTCCAGATTTGTAGTAAATTTTCCTTTTGAGTCAAAAGAACATAAGGATGGCTTCTTGATAAGTGCACTGGGAAACATAGTGTACTTCTCCCCTTAAGTCTGAAAAAAAGTTTTAAAAATGAAATTAGTAGTATTGGTTATTAAATTGGCTTTCTATGTCAGTGAATAAATGTATTATTCTAATACGAACATCTAAAATTACAAGAATTCCCTTTAATGTACACTGAATATTATTACATTTACATAAGACTGTCCTTCAATAAAACACTCTCAGAACCAATAGTTAGAAGATGTAGAAAACACTGGAATTGTGGCACATCTCAAGTTTATACAACACAGCACTTACTGTGAGAATTAGGTAGAGAATCACCAATAACAAATAAATACTGTATATTAAATCACCGGTTAGCCTGCAAGCTAGACAGCCTATGTTCCAACAAAACTATGAGACATATAATATAGACTGTAATGGCCAATCATGTGATTTCCTCTGAATCAAGCAAATACATATACAGTATTAGGTAACAAGAGTAAAATATAGAATGAATTAAACATGTTGAATAGTTTTACTCATCTTTACCTTTCTCAAAATACTCATGTTGTATTAGATTTTTCTTCAAAATGTTGGAGCAAACCAACCAAAGAGAAAAACTCACCGTAGAGTTTGTTCTGGAAGATGTTTATGCCTGTTTGTGGCACAAAGAAGCCCGAGTGCATAATTGTATTCAAGTCATCTGAGTTGCTAAGAAACAACAATTTTGCCATAAGACTCCATTTACAATTTATATTTAAGCGCCTCTGAAAATAGTGTCTCTGTTGTGGAATAAAGTTAATGTAAAACCTGGCAATAGGGAGACTCATTCAGTGACTTTGTTTAAATTGCTAGGAATAAAAAAGGAATAGGAATAAAAAAGGAAAAACAAAAAAAGAAAGAAAAAAACAATATTTTGCCTCATCTCTTTCCTTTTTTTCCAAGATGAGATTACTGTACAAATAAATATTATAGTTACTAATATAACATTACCATTAATAGCACTACATGATAGTATAAGTTTCCCACACTGCTAGAATCTATAGTAGTAGGCCAGACTAATCCATTTTTACAACATATGAAACAATCAGTACATATTATCACGTAACTATAATAGTCCTATAACTTAGCACTAGTTTATTAGGACGTGTGTCATCTGAAAAGGCAAAATTATGTTTAGCTATGTTCTTTTGCTTGATATTTGACATTGCATATAATCAAAAAAAGTTACAAAATAGGTTATAACCATTATTTCTAGAAAACTTATACACTACTGTTAATACAATGCTACGGTATTTATACTGCTTATGACAGTTTGTTTACTTAAATTCTGTGTAAGAGATTATTTTGATTATCTATTTCCCTGAAATTATAATTTGAAAAGCTTCATATATTTTAAAACTTCAATTACTGAATTAATGTTGGTGAAATATAATAGCATTGTTCTCCTATTTTATTTTTGAAGCTTTTGTTGAACCCTTTCTTCCATGTTTGGGGTCATTGCTTAGTTGTACAAAGTGACAAACATAAACAAACATAAACTGAAGAAATGCTTCCATGTGAATCTATTTAGCAATTGTCCAGATTCTTTTACAGAATTTTATACTTTGATACATTTTATACATTTGATTTGTAATCTGCTCAATGTTTTCATACCATTGCTTTTATCTTCTTCTTTTTTTAAGCTAGGAGAAAGAAAAATCACAAAAGAGAGAAGCTGTCCAATGCTTTTTCATTAGCAGAAATTTCAGGAACATCCAAAATAAATTCCAATTTACATGAAGCCAAGTGTGCATTCATGTTCCCAGACCTGGACATCAAGAGTTAGATTAGGATTTGTTAATCTGATGTCAGGCACATTAAGCAAAGAAAAAAGTATGAGATATGGCAAGAAAGAAAAGAATCTCAAATTCTCTCCTATCTACATTTTTAGTAGGAACCAGACTATTAAAGACTTCTGGAAGTTATACAAGCTTGATTCTTTGTGAGATTGGGACATTTTGATTAATCATATAAAACTATTTCCAACTGTTTCCCCCTAATGAACCAACAAAATTACCTTTATTGTATCTTTCCCCACAATATAGGTTTAGTAAAAGTGCAAGTCTTACTTAGGAATGTTATTTCATAGACTATTTATTTATTTTATATACCAAAGTAATAGTGGGAAGAGTCAAAAGAACAGATAATTCTCAATTCACATTCATATCTGAGAAATGATAATTTTATTTTTCTAGGAATCAATGTTTTATTTGTTTACATAGCATTGATCTTTGACGGGAAACTTAGTTGTCACACTATAATGTACGAATCCTACAAACATTCTATTCAGTGTTAAATTAAATATTTAAAGTTTTGACCACAATAGTCATTTTTCAGATTTGGCATATGATCTTTTGTCTGTTCGTGCACTGCAAACAATGCCTGGAAATTGTGTTTCTTCGCAAAGAAAATATATAACAACAGCTATGAGAAGGCACAAAAGGTTAACATCGAAGCAAGAATAAAAAGGATACATATAATGGGTTCATGCATTTGCCTCTGATGAAATTATATAAGACCCTGTAAGATAAAAAAAATTAAACTTGGTTTTCATTAGTGTATTTTTATATTGAATTCAATATATAGATTATTAAATGATGTCTACTATTGACATTTTATCAATAGTTATTATACTATTCACTAGTATTAATTAATTACTATTACTAAGATAATTAAATTATATTAATTTTGTATTATTATAGATTATTAAATGATTAATGTATTATTTAAATTGTCTGCTATGTCAATGTAGTCAAAAAAAAAGAGTTACATCAAATTATTGTTTTGTGTTTTCATTAACTGCAAACCAATTCCTCAGTGTATATTACAGTAAAATGACTGTTTATCACTCAGGATGTAAACATTGAGATAAATTGCCACTAGATGGCAATACATTACTTACTATATATAGTACTGTGACATAAACTTTAGAAAAAGCTTATACAGTAGTTTCATTTTCTAATCTACATAGATATATTTTTAGATATTTATTTAGATATTTTAGAATTTTTAAAATATGTATATCTGATTAAAATTTTACTGATTAAAAGTCCACTACAAAAATGCAATAATTTTGTGAAATGAGGGATCATATAAATTTGAAAAATAAATTATAAAAACTACATTAATTTAAAAAGTGGAATGGCAGACTCCTAAAATAAATTTGAACACAGAGACAAACAACAGTATGGAATTTCAGAATATGTTGTGGGGGGGGGGGGATAGATTATTTCTGAGATGTCAGATACATTTGGTAGGAGATACACCTGGTGGGATCCAGAAGAAGGGCTTTCTCCATGGTGCTTCCCTCTCTCTGGAACATCATTCCCCCAGAGATTAGAATGACCCCCACTTTAATAGTCTTCCAGAAGGCACTGAAGACCTAGTTCTGCCAGCAGGCCCTCAGAACCCAGAATAGGATGGAGCCAGGGTTGGTTTCTAACTTACCTCATGGATGGTTCGCTTCCTCCCATGTGGGTGCATCATGTGGGCATACACAGGGCCCAAAAATCCAAAATAAATAAATAAATAAGTCCACGGAGAGGGGCGGCATATAAGTCAAAGAAAGAAAGAAAGAAAGAAAGAAAGAAAGAAAGAAAGAAAGAAAGAAAAGCCAAAAACAAGATGGCGACCATATGCACATTGCCTGAAACTCAGCTTCTGCACATGCTCAGAAGAAAACAAAATTTAAAAGTCTAATTTTTTTTTTTAAATTGCAGTGCCCAAGGACTGGCACCAACTGAGGTCATCATTATGTCACCAGTGGGTCCCTACTGGTTTGGGTGAACCAGTCTGAATCGGGAGGAACCACCTCTGAATGGAGCCCATTAAATTGTAAGTTACTTGCTATTAAATCAATTACCTTCTCTTTCCAAAGATTGAGTTTAATGACTTTGAACATTTGTATGCTGTAAGATTAATGGAAATCTGAATATAAAAGGGACAGACCATTGTTTTGAGGCAACTTTATCAAATTATTGAGTATAAAACATGAAGCTTATTTCCTCAACATCCACTTACTTATTTTTCTGATTTTTTTTCTGCTTATTTTTATAATTTTGTGTCTTTCATTTTTGACTTTGCGTTTTTTCCCAATTTCTGCAGCCATAATGTACAATTTTACTTAATTAAGCTCCTGGATCAACAGGAAGAAGAAAATTTATTCCAATTACAGGTAGTCCTTGACATTTCAGCCCACAATTAAGTGAGTTTTGCTGTATTTTATAACTTTTCTTGCAACAATTTTTAACTGAATCACTGCAGTTGTTAGCTTAGTAACATGGCTGTAAAGTGGATCTGACTTCCCCAGTGATTTTGCTTGTCAGAAAGTTGCAAAGGGTTTTCATAAGTCCCTGGGGCACTACAACCATCATAAATATGACCATTTGCCAATCACCTGAAGATTGAGCATATAACCATGGGGAGGCTGCAAATAGCAGTCATGTGAAAGATGATCATAAGTGACTTTTTTTAGTGTAACATCTTTTTCGAGGACTATCAGTAAAGTGCAGGGGTTTATGTCATTTGCAGATAAAACTATACCATACACTCAATAAAGGGCTACCAAATTTTTTGCCAGCACACTGTGGGTGCAGCTTATGCAGGATGCCCTGATTTTTCTTTCAGCATCTTTCAGTGCAAATTGTGTGCCTTGGGGTGGAGCTCCATTTTCGCTACCCCACTGCTTCCCCCCCCCCCTCGGTCCGGCCATTAGCCCACCCCTGCATACACTCCTCAATACACTCCTTGTGAATTCTTGCATATTTATTTGTTTATTTTATTTATTAATTGGATTTGTATGCAGCTCACAACAAACATAGAATACATAATAAAACAATTTGATCCAATTAATAACAGTTAAAAGAGTTTAAAAACATCCTAAAAATTTAAAAGCATCCAATTATCATTCACTCAATCAATAGATTATTCTAAAGACATTCGTTAGTCGGAGGGGGGTAGATCTAATGGCCCCAGGCCTGACGGCAAAGATGAGTCTTCAAACTTTTTCGGAAAGGAGTATGGGGGCAGTGCGAATCTCTGGGGGGGGGATCTAGTTCTAGAGAGCCGGGGCCCCCACAGAGAAGGCTCTTTTCCTAGGCCCCACCAGCCGACATTGTCTGGATATGATCCTTGTATACAAGAATGATAGATTTTTTTCTTGGTATGTTGCATTTTCACCAAATGTATTATATTCAAATAGCCCCAAAATGTCCCGTTGGGCTTTAGGCAACATCATGAAAACAGAACTGCTGCTTCTTTTTAATAACCTGTTGTATTTGCCTACCTGTTAAAGGCAAATAGCATTACCTATGCTAGTCAACCTTTCATAGTATTGTTCCAGAATGATACTCTGCTAATTGGAAATAACTTTTTCCTCAGTCTGATATTTGGAATTGTACTATAACTTCATTAGAAATGGATTGGTAGTAAAATGGGACTTCCTGGACATATTTACTTACTTACTTACTTACTTACTTACTTACTTACTTACTTACTTACTTACTTACTTACTTAAATTTAAAAGCTGCCCTTCTCCAGTGGACTCAGGATGGCATACCAAATAAAATTAATGCAAAAACTTAAAAACCCAATTTTTTTAAAAAAAAACATTCATCCAAAATTCATCTAATATCACTAACATACTATCAGCCACAGTGAGGTGTTAATACAATGGTGCCAGGCCTGTCAGCAAAGGTGTGATTTTAAAGCCTTTCAGAAGGCCAGGAGAGTAGAGGCAGTGCGAATCTCTAGGGGAAGTTGATTCCAGAGGACCAGAGCAGCCACAGAGAAGGCCCTTCCTCTCGACCCTGCCAGTCATCATTCTTTGGCTGATGAGACCTGGAAAGGCCAACTCTGTGGGATCACAGAGCTCACAGAGTGATTGTGATATACAGTCATACCTCGTCTTACGAACCTAATTGGTTCCAGGGGGAGGTTCGTAAGACGAAAGGTTCGTAAGACGAAAGGTTCATAAGACGAAACATTGTTTCCCATAGGAAACAATGTAAAGTCAATTAATCCGTGCAACCAAAAAAAAAAAACCCGGAAAAAAACGCTGCCGCCCGGCTGTCACCTTTTAAAACAGCCTGGGGGCTTCTCAGCGACTTCCCGAATGCCGAATGCCAAACCCAAACTTCCGGGTTCGGCGTTCGGGAGGCCGCCAAGAAGCCCCCAGGCTGTTTTAAAAGGTGACAGCCGGGCGGCGGGGCTTCCCAGCAGCCTCCGAACGCCGAATGCGGAAGTTCGGCAAAAGTTCGGGGTTCGGGAGGTTGCTGGGAAGCCCCCCAGCCTGGCTGTGACCTTTTAAAACAGCCAGGCGGCTTCCCAGCAGCTTCCCGAAGCCGAACGCCAAACCCGAACTTCCGCGTTCGGCGTTTAGAGGCTGCTGGAAAGCCGCGCAACTGTTTTAAAAGGTGACAGCCAGGCTGGGTGGCTTCCCAGCAACTTCCCGAACCCTGAACCCGGAAGTTCGGCAAAAGTTCGGGGTTCGGGAGGTTGCTGGGAAGCCCCCCAGCCCGGCTGTGACCTTTTAAAACATCCGGGCGGCTTCCCAGCCGTCTCCCGAAGCCGAACGCCAAACCCAAACTTCCGTGTTCGGCGTTCGGAGGCTGCTGGGAAGCCCCGCCGCCCGGCTGTCACCTTTTAAAACAGCCGCGCGGCTTCCCAGCAGCCTCCCGAACGCCGAACCCGGAAGTTTGGGTTTGGCGTTCGTAACTCGAAAAAAGTTCGTAAGAAGAGGCAATTTTTTTCTGAACCCCAGGTTCGTATCTCGAGTTGTTCGTAAGACGAGGGGTTCGTATCTTGAGGTACCACTGTATAGGTGTATCTTGGTAAACCCATAATGGCTCGTGCAGCTGCATTTTGGACTAACTGAAGTCATGAATATTCTTTAAAGATAGCCCTATGTAAAGCACATTGCAGTAATCAAGCCTCGAGGTGATGAGGGCAAGAGTGTTTGTGAGAAGAGATTCCCTGTCTAGATAGGGCCGAAACTGGTGCACCAGGTGGACCTGTGGAAACATCCTCCTCACCACAGATAAGAGATGTTGCTGTAGCTTCAGCTGTGGATCGAGGAGGACTCCCAAGTTGTGGACCTTCTCTGGGGGAGTCAGACGTTCCCCTCCCAGAGTAATGGAAAGACAGATGGAATTGTCTTTGGCATGCAAGACCCATAGCCACTAGCCTTGTTGGGATTGATCTTGAGCCTGTTGACATCCATCCAGACACTCACAGCCTCCAGGCACCAGCATATCACCTCCACTGCTTCACTGAATCGACATGAGGCGTAAATGTACACCTGAGTGTCATCAGCGAACTCTTGGAAGCTCACACTGTGTCTTCAGATGATCTCACCCAGCAGTTTTATGTAGATCAGTGGTTCTCAACCTTTCCAATGCCGCAACCCCTTAATACAGTTCCTCATGTTGTAGTGACCCCCAACCATAAGTCTAGCACCAATTCTCCCAACAGAGCTTTAAGCTGATTGGCAGGAACGTCAGAAGGACATCCCTACTGTAAACGCCGGATTGGTCGGATTGTAAAAATATGTTCCAAGGCACCCGAATAGAAGCTTTAGTTCCTAACACCATGGGAAATTTGTCTTTTTCCATATTCTTAGGCGACCCCTGCAAAACAGTTGTCCGACCGCCAAAGGGGTCCCGACCCCCAGGTTGAGAACCACTGATGTAGATGTTAAACAGTAGGGGGGAGAGAACCACCTCTGAGGCACCCCACAAAGGAGGGGCTTAGGAACCGATCTCTGACTCCCTCGGCTCCACCGTACCTGCTTCTCCCAATCAAGATTGGTATGCTCTGGCCCTTGGCCATCCCAGAGATAGTCCCCCATCCCCCAGGGCCTAGGCCTCACTCATCCTTGGCAGGCCTGTCCACATCCCATTCATTCTCTTAGCCATTCACCCCCACCAACACACCCTGCCCAAATTAAAATACCCTCCTCAGTTAATTACACAATATTTAAAAAAGCCACAATTAGCTATAACCAGATGTTATAGCTCTCCTAACAAGCTAGGCATAATCTCCTGTACCTCTAATACTGGGAGATACATATATTGTTCAATTGTCCTTTTTCCTACAAGTCCTGATGAATTGTAGAATCTTGGTATGTCTAGTTTAATGAAAAGAAGAACTAGGGAGACATAATAGCAGTGTTCTAATATCTCAGGGGCTACCACAAAGAAGAGGAAGTCAAAGTATTCTCCAAAGCACCTGAGAATAGAATAAGAAGCAATAGGTGGAAATTAATCAAGGAAAAAACAACTTAGAACTAAGGAGGGATTTCCTGACAGTTAGAACAATTATTCAGTGGAATAACTTGCCTCCAGAATTTGTGAATACTCAAAAAGCTCTGAAGATTTTTAAGGAGATGTTGGATAATCATTTGTCTGAAATGGTGTAGGGTTTTCTTCCTGAGCAGGGGGTTGGACTAGAAGACCTCCAAGGTCCTTTGCAACTCTGTTATTCTGTTCTGTTCTACGCCTGTGCATATCTTTGAATATTATAAAATGAGGACCTTATTTTTACTCCAAATATATCTGATAACAGCAAAAATCTTCAGGTCTCTTTATAAATCATTAATTCTTCTCTTATGCTTAGCATATTGAAACTGCAATATATCAGACAGTCTTCTGGGAAATATAGCTTTTCAGACTGGCAGACTAACTCAGTAGGAAACACCAGGCAGACTTCACCAAGCAGATGCTTCATGTGCCAAAAGGCTTAGAATGAATAATTTCTAGCTCATCCAGTGTTGCCATTGCTTGCTGGAATTTCATGCTCTCAAGATCAGTTTATATTTTGACTATTTGTCAGGGGAAATTACTCTCAATTGTTAAGGCAGCTAAATATTGTGAGCTGGAGACATTTGTATTCCTAATGAAATGAATATAGTATTCCTCCCCCCTCCCATCAATCACACTCAATGCTTGAGCTATCTGACATTTAGATCTAGCATTAAGAAGCGTACTGGCAGCTCAGAAAAATGAAACTCGTTTAATCTATGTATCCAATTAAAGCAATGGATCTCAGGAAGAGGCAGTGAAGCAGGCTTAGCTAATTTCAAAATTCACATCATAATAAGACTGTGCTGGCATGTTTTGCTATGATCTCATTTTCAGAGATCCAGGACCGACACAAAGATTTATCTACTAGTTCTCTGAAGGGAAATAACACCAGTTCTACACCTGTGATTCTTTCATATAAAAATCCTCTTCAAAATGCTATCTTTCCAGCAAGAGCATTTTCATTCACTTAAAATATTTTTTAAAAAATATATATTAAAAAGTAAATCTTAAACCCTGCTGTCGTATGTGACCCGGAGCCAAGTTTGAGTCCCTGTAAAAAAAATTCCCTGCATATCTGAAACTTGAAATTTCATGACTTTTCATCATTTCAGGGGTTCTCTCTATGAAAATTTTTTTGGGGGGGTGGAATATGAATATGCATCAATTTTTCCAGTTCAATTTTCATATCATTATGTTCAGAAATTTTCAAGCTACCAATCCCACACCAATGTAGTAAAATATAATGCATTTTGCAGGCAAAATTATCAATAAACCTAAAGAAAATTCACAAAAATGGGGGAGGCACATTTATGTGCAAAATAAATCAATAAGGATTAATTTTTTCAGTTCAATTTTCGTTCCATTGTCTGCAGAAATGTTCAAACTTGTTTCCAGGTGAAAAAAGCTTTCAAAAAGACCAAATATAAGTACCTAAAATGATCAATTTGCAGTCCGGGTCAAATAGACCCGGGAACATAAGATAAGGGAGTTTTCTCAAATCAAACACCAGGGTTACAAAATGATGACAACAGATAAAACAAGATAGCAAGAGGTGTAAAGTCTACTCAAAAGCTATGTCCAATGGAATAGAGACTGCCTGGACAAGTCCCTGCAATTTTCTTGGAAAGGCTTTTCAGAAATGGTTTGCCACTGCTTCCTCTCTAAGGCTGAGGGAAACTGACTAGCCAAAGATCATCCATCTGGATTTGGGCCTAAGGAGGAACTAGAACTCACAATGAATTCACTTGGAAAGGATACTGTCAAATACGAGGCAGAATCGGACCTGGAATTTGCTTACTTGTTTATTTGCAAGTGACAGCAACAGACGAACAGAATAGAAAAAATCTCAATGAACGAACAAACGCCTCAGACTTGACAGCCTATTTATAGTAGCTGTCAGCTGCAACAACCAATCCAGGCAAAGGGATATTCCCGTTTCCTTAGTTGGCCAATCAGGGGTGGTTTCCCTGTTGCCAGGGACATAATACCTACTATTTAGAAGGGTACAATTACCTCACTTCTAACAGCAAACTTTGCTACAGAAATATATTTCTTCCTAATTGTGGAATTTTCTGCAATGACACATCACCTAACTACTACTATTACTACTACTACTACTACTACCAACAACTACTACTACTACAACAATAGTAAAACATATATCTATATCACTAGACAATTTCAGCCATGGCTCAAAGCAATCTTGCACACTTTCAGAGAATGTCAGTTTTGCAGCTCTCACTGATGTACAGTTTAAAATGAAATATTAATGTCAAAATTGTTGTGATCTATCCTTTTGTGTGAGAAAATATGCCTCCTCATAAGACTTGCCTGGATAACTAACTCTCTGCTGTTTTCTTTACAAGATTTCAGAAGTGCCATTGACATTGACATTGCCTCCTGCCTACAAGTGAAAAAGAGTGACCAGCCTAACGTCACTTTATGCCTAAAGCAGAACTAAAACTCTCCTGTTTATGACCTGGTGTCTTAACCACTACAATAAATAGCAACTCATTTTATCTCAAGCTATGAAAGAAACACTGCAAAAACACTGTATTTGATTATTGGACCAGCATGGAGTTGATGTCATTGCTTTTAGTTGGTGTTTTGGGTCAGTCACTCTTTATGTTAGTGTGTTCTACCTCAAATCATTATTGTTGTGGGAAGAAAATGGCACAAGATAATTTTGATGCCTTGCAAAGGAATTCTGGATCAAATATAACAAAAAACAACACTAATGCAATTAAGTCTCTATATTTCCTTTTAAAAAATATGAAAGTAACCATATATGTAATCAATATATTTAAAATATACAATTGTCTTCAAATTACAGAAGGAAAGCAAATATTTGGAGTATTTTTGAGCTGTTTATTTCTTATAATCATCCAGTGCATGGAATAATATACTTGTCAATTTGCTGGGACAGAAATTAGATTATTTACACCAATTTCAAAGTTGCTAAATGTATCAGATTGTCTCATGGATTTAAATTTATATAAGCTATCAGTATTAAGTGCTATCTCATTTTAGGGTTTTGGCCATAAATTGTTATAATTATTAAACTTCTTAATAGAAAAAGCACTTTTCCATAATGCCTAAATTCACATTATCTGGGAAATGTGTATCCCATGCTATATTTTAAAGAATTCAAGTAAAAACATTAAATCTCATGTCTGAGAGACTTACATATAAATATTAGTTATCTTAATATGTGACCTGCATACAGCAATGAAAAAGACAGAAACGGTGCACAATCGATGAAAAGGAAGAGACATCTGAATGCAGTATTCAAATCGTGATGGTTCTCAAGTGACAGAATTCTTCTACCGGGAAATGAACCCATGACAAGTAATTCTAAAGAATATCTAGATAGGGTGTCTATGACCTCACAGAGATCAGTTATAAGGAAGCCAGAACAAACAATGGAACTGTTCAAGGGACTACTATTGACATATCTATGACAGATGAGAAATACTGAGGGTAGATAAAATTAGTTTGCAGCAGCTGCATCAATATTACACTAAAATTTCATATGTCCATTTCCAGACTCGGCTTCACTGGGTAAAATGAAAGCCAATTCGAGTCCAATTTGATAATCACTTGTTTGACTTAAAAACACTCTAGATTACAATATACTGTAATTCAAGTCTCTTAAGCACTTATAAAATATCTTTTGGACTGTTAGGCTTGAATGTTTACTTCACTCGTTTTGATCTGTGGGCACTGTCTCTGCTTGGCTACAATAAGGCTGTAAAATAAGATAAGACATAGAGAAATCAAAGCTTCTGGACCCTTTTGGTAAACAAAGTCATCCTTCTGCAATGACTAGGGCAGTTGGGAGTTGGAGGTGCCATGATGCGGTGGTTCTCTTCCTATCTCTCCAGTCGGTCACAGTCGGTATTGGTAGGAAGACTGAGGTCAACTCCTAGACCCCTCCTCTGTGGGGTGCCACAGGGTTCAATTCTCTCTCCTCTCTTATTTAATATCTATATGAAACCACTGGGCGAGATCATCCAACAGCACGAGGTGAGGTATATCAGCAACACACTGATGATACCCAGCTGTTTATCTCCACCCTATGTCAGTTCAGTGAAGTGGTAGATGTGATGTGCCGGTGTCTGGAGACAGAGAGGGTCTGGACGGGAGTTAACAGGCTCATGCTTAATCCTGTCAAGACGGAGTGGCTGTGGACACTCCCCCAAAGGAATATACGGAATGTCTCACTCTGGTTTTGGGAGGGAAAAATTATTCCCCTCAGAACGGCACCAAAATAAGAAAAAGAAAGAATGGAAGGAAGGAGAGAGAGGGGGAGAGAAAGAAGAAGAAGAAAGCACTACAAACCCTGGCACTAGACATGGCTTCAGAAGATCCTTTGAAACTACACAGCAGTTTAGAGCTGGAAGAAATCTACAAAGTCATCTAATCCAACTCTGAGGTGCAGCAGGAAACCTTCCATTGTCTGGATTATTCTAGTGCCTCTAATAGAGAGGAAAATTGTCCTAAAGGAGAAGGAATTTATTAGGACAAGGCAGAGATAGTCTTTGATTTATGTCCACAATTGAGGCCAAAATTTTGGTTGGTATGCAAGAGCATTGTTAAATGAGTTTCACACATTTTACTCATTTCATGATATCTCCTGGTTCTAACAGTCATGTGCAAGCTAGGAAAGAACATCTGAAGGTATGTGTAATGTTTTAATGTTGGTTATGGTTAAACGTGTGGCAGAAAGTGGACTATGCAGTGTGAGGTGCGAATTGGTATAGTTTTAGAAGAGCTCTGTGTGTGTGTGTGTGTGTACATACAAATACACTATATATAGTAGATAATGTATCTGTTGGTGTGCCTGTGTGTAATATGCATGTACATATATAGTATATATCAGTGATGGCGAACGTATGGCCGGGTGCCACAGGTGGCTTGCGGAGCCATATCTGCTGAGCCATTGTCCTAGAGCAGCTCCAACGTGCATGTGTGTGTTGGCCAGCTGATTTTTGGCTCTCACAGTGACTGGGAGGGTGTTTTTGGCTTCCAGAGAGACTCTGGGGGAGGGGGAGGGCGTTTTTATCGTCAACTGGCTCCAGGGAAGCCTTTGGAGCCTGGGGAGGGCAAACGTGATCCTACTGGGCCCACTAGAAGTTGAGAATCAGGCTGTTTCTGGCCTCCAGAGGGTCTTCAGTGGGTGGGGGAAGCTGCTTCCACCCTCCCCAGGCATTGAATTAAGGTGTGAGCACATGCGCATGCGTGAAAGGGTGCACACATGCCCTTTCGGCACCCAAGGAAAAAAAGGTTTGCCATCACTGGCATATATGCATAGAATTAAATAGTATATTTTAGATATTCAAAAGGGAAATTGTATCTCATTGAGACCTTTGAGCAAGGAGAGGCCAGGCACCCAACTCTAATCCTTGATATGAGTGACATCAAGTTGGCATGCCCACCCATTCACATGACCACCAATCACATGATCACCAAGCCATCCCATCGCATGACCGCAAAGCTGCTCCTACCCAGTTACATGACTGTCAAGCCACTCCCACCCAGTTACATGACCGTCAAGCCACACCCAGAAATTAAGCCATTCTCACAGAACAGATAGTAAAAATATTTAGAATCCACCCCTGAACTCAAGGCAGCAAACCTGCCTGATACTTCCCCCTCCTATTGAGGAGGCTCTGGCTGAGAGAAAGAAAGTGGCTCGAAGTCACCCTGTTGGCTAAGGCCAAATTCCAACTTATACTGGTATTTACACATCTTCTTCCCTCCCTCCCTCCCTTCCTCTCTCTCTCTGTCTTCCCTCTCTCTCCCCCTTCTTCCCCTCCTTCCTTCTTCTTTCTTTCTCCTTCTCTTCCTTCCTCATGATCTGAGCCCACATTTTGAGTACAGAGAAGTGATGATATTAACCATGGTATGTATTTTAATAGGGTTTTATCAATTCCCTCATAAAAATGCTACTTATTTTCTCAAATTATAATAAATTGGCCAACTTAGTGTTCTGGAGATACTTACCAGGAATTGATTGGACTGCTAAATTAGAAGAAAAAAACCCCCAAAGGTATTAGATCATGTATCAGTGGGATAGAGCTGACTTTACCATTAAGTAGATTGAAGCAGCTGCTTAAGGTGTCACAGATAGATAAAAAAAAGTTAATTACTTAATTTATCCTTGTATACTGTAAATTAAAGATTCCTTCATTTATTTATTTATTATTTTATTTTATTATTTAGATTTGTATGCCGCCCCTCATGCCCAGTAATCAAATGTGCTCTTCTATTTTTTTCATCAATGCCCACAGAAAACTGAATAGCTTTCAAGCGCTCATATTTATTGCATGTGGAGCTATGTTACGGTATATTTGCCAGCATTAAATACATTCAGTTAATGTAAGTTAAGAAAGATAAATTAAGAAAGATAATGTGCCCAAATTCATAATCTATGACTCTCACTAATGTAAAAGTAAAACCCCCCTCCAAATTAAACAAAACGATAATATAAAACTCAATTAACAAATCACAATCACATGTCAGGACTCAGAACACATTTAATTATCTTCTCAACCTAGTAAGATTTTTTTTTAAAGGCTCTGGTATTAATTATTTGTCTGAATGCTTTAAACTATTCAAATTCTGCTGATTAATTTGTACCCTTCTGTAATTCTGAGAAGCACACCTGTTAAAAGGGTATTATTATTTTCTTTATTTTTTAGACAGTTGTTTTAGGACAATTTTTATTTCACTATATTTTATAAGGGTAAGTATTAAGATTTCTAATAGCTTCCTTCTTTCTATCTTTTCTATGATATCTTTCTTTTTATGATGTTTAACAACTTTTTTGAGAAACATTACAAAGAAATAAATACTATCCCTCAAAGGCAAGTAAAATTTTGTTTTCCAAGCTTGTTTCACTGACCAAATAAATTTTCTTATTTTATTCTTCCAAGCAAATACAAAGATTTCTAAACAAATGTTTAATCCTCTAGTCTCTAATTTAACCCTTACAAACTACTCATATTGAGTTATTAAAGCTGTTATTATTCACAAGATGTTAAATTAATTAGGTATAAGGTATCTTGTAGGATTGCAAACCTCAAAGAAAATAAGAATCACAAATTGCAATTCTCCAGGACTGCCTTCTGCCACACGAATCCCAGTGACCAGTTAGGTCCCACAGAGTTGGCCTTCTCCGGGTCCCGTCGACTAAACAATGTCGTTTGGCGGGACCCAGGGGAAGAGCCTTCTCTGTGGTGGCCCCGACCCTCTGGAATCAGCTCCCCCCAGAGATCAGAATTGCCCCCACCCTCCTTGCCTTTCGTAAACTCCTTAAAACCCACCTCTGCCATCAGGCATGGGGGAATTGAGACATCTCCCCCGGGCCTATACAGTTTATGCATGGTTATGTTTGTGTGTGTGTTTTTGCTTTTTAATAAGGGGTGTTTTAATGACTTTTAAATTATTAGATTTGTTGTATATTGTTTTATTGTTGTTGTGAACCGCCCCGAGTCTATGGAGAGGGGCAGCATACAAATCTAATAAATAAATAAATAAATAAATAAATGAAAGGCTGCCCTTGGCTTTCAATTATGGTGCTCATTCGAACGTTTGGTGCAGATATTTCATTACACAAACTAGGTAACATTTGTCTTAAAAAGGAATGAGCTTGAAAGAGGAAGAGGGGAAGGAGGGGGAGACAGGAAAGGAGGAGGATGCACATAGGAGACTGTTTGCACTGGCAAAATGGCACTGCGTCTTTGCTCCTCCTTCTCCTCTCAGCCAGCTTCCTCCAATTTCTCCTGAGACCCTTGGTGCAGGAAGGCAGAACTAGGGAGGAAGAGAAGGGTGTGTTCCCAGGGGTGCCAAGCAAACTGGGAGGTGAGCGGTTGCTTCCCATGCAGAGCCCAGCCATGCATCCAGTCAGGCAGGCGCAGGGGAGCAACTGGCCAGAACTAGCTGCTGTGTTTTGGATTCCAGGGTGGTGCAGAAGGCTTTCCAGGCCCAAAATGAGGTGGGGGAGCAGGGGTGAATGTGCATGCACAATAGGGGGGGGTGTCATATACACATATGTGGGGGGTCATGAGCACATGTGTTGGGGATCATGAGCACATGCGTGGGGGCAGGATGCATTGCATTATAGTGTAAGCATACACATGTGCATGCACAACTCCCTTGCTCCTCCTACTTTTGGCATATGATAGCAAAAAGATTCGCCATCACTGGTCTATTCTAACTTAAATTTATATAATTGAAATATAGATATTATAAGGAGGGAAAAAAACATTCTCCCATAGAGAATATTCAAATATTCTTTCCAATACAAGCATTCTTGCATTAAATGCATAACAAAGCTAAACAAGTATGCTTGAAGATTTAATAAAGTGTAATAAAAGTATTACAAGCTAAAATGAGCTTTTAACTTTTAAGATTTCTTTCATTCTAGTATGAATAATTTTACAAATGGGTGTCTGATGTTTTCACCAGATGCGAAGAAATGATTCTAGTTGCTTACTACATTACCAGAAATTTTTAGAAATCAATCCATTTCAGCAATTAGAACTCACAACTAGTAACTTATCATTTTAATAGCAATAACATACAAAGTTTATATAACCTATTAGGTGTAAATTTAATACTCTTCTTCCACTTAAATTCCCACTGTTGCATATAATAGAACCAGAAATGCTATTACCTTTAAGAAATAGAAACTAAAATTGGATTCTACTCTCTTACCTTCTGTTCTGTCTGGGTCCCCCCAGACGCCAACACCAACCAAAAAGAGTATCCAGACACACTGGTAAAAAGCAAAGGCAGTTTATATACTGGAAAGCAAACACAGGTAACAAAAACTGTTCTTACAGACAGAAACACGATGAAGTTTCACAGAGGTTTCACGAAGGCCAGGCAATAAAACAGGATTCTTGCTGGCAAACACAACTCTGGAGATAATAAAACCCATGCCTTCCCCAAGTCTTTCAGCCTTCTAGGCCACAAGCCAAGATCAGAGATGCCAAGAATCGAAGCAAGGTCACAGGACTCCCAGTTGATAACTCTCCACAAGACTGTAAGGGCGGGCCTGCCTTTTCAACCCTGCTGAGGAGAACCACACCCAAACCCAGCTGTTGCCAATTCAGGGGTGGAAATACCTTTCTAATTGGCCCCTTCTTTGAGCTGCACGTCTCTGCCTCATGTCTATTATAGCCTGTGCGTCTTCATCCAATGAATCCAGGCTACTAGCTGGGGAGAGGCCCCCCCGGGGGTCTCAGGCTGCTCTCCCTCCTCCTCCTCCTGACGTTCCTCTCCCCCGTCTGCCTGGTCCTCCCCCTCCTGGTCACTGTCCTCCTCCTCTGGGCATGGATCCGGCAGAGCTCCAGCCGGTCCCTGAGCAGCCTCAGGCTGAATCACAACACTTCTAGCCAGTTTCCATGGTTGGAGTATCCCACCCTTGGGCTCTCTAAAAAGACGTGAGTAAGAAAGATTCAACACTTTGAAAGATTCAAAATTTCAATATTTATTTTTTCCCAATTGTGCTATGCCAACTCAGAGAGAAATTTAGAATATGTACCTTTATGCTTTCATATTGTGAGTCTAAAATTGGTAGTGCATTTAGGAATTAGAGAGACCCAGTTTGGTTAAGACACTTGGCTAGAAATCAGCTGTTCTGCCCTAGATAAGAATATAACAAATCTTAAAACTTATTTTTAATCAATAACCAACTACTGTCCTAGTAGAGGTCACACGCACACAAACACAAAGGCAGTATTTTCTTGCAAAAGCTCAGCTGTTAATTAGTTGCCGTTAATAATTAGCATAAGTTCAGAAAGTCTTAAATCATAGGATAGCATTTTTAGAATTTTAGCTTTTAGCTTTATATTAATTATAGTAATTTTAAATTAATTTTAAATTAATTTTTTAACTAATTTATTGTGGGTTTTAATGATGGATGACTGGGAAAGGTGGAATGGTGGGAATGATACATATGAGATGAATGAATGGGGGGAGGGTTCAGGTTGGATGAATGGGGTGGGAGGGCTGATTTGTATGAATTAAAGGAGTGGGGTAGATGGGATAATATGCATTTGAATAATGAGAGCAGTATGAATGTAGATTTTAGCCTACCTAGCGATAGAGAGACAGGAGGGATGGGGATATCTATATCCAGGGTGACAGAGATGTTAAATCATTTATTTATTTATTTATTTATTATTTAGATTTGTATGCCGCCCCTCTCCGCGGACTCGGGGTGGCTCACAACAAGGCATAAACAAATCATAACAAATCCAAATAAATTTAAATATTTAAAAAAGTTTAAAAAGAACCCCAATATACTAACAAGCACACACACAAATATACCATACATAAATTGTACATGCCCGGGGGAGATGTTTCAGTTCCCCCATGCCTGACGACAGAGGTGGGTTTTAAGAATTTTACGGAAGGCAGGGAGAGTAGGGGCAGTTCTAATCTCCAGGGGGAGTTGGTTCCAGAGAGTCGGGGCCGCCACAGAGAAGACTCTTCCCCTGGGGCCCGCCAACCGACATTGTTTAGTTGACGGGACCCGGAGAAGGCCCACTCTGTGGGACCTAATCGGTCGCTGGGATTCGTGCGGCAGGAGGCGGTCTCGGAGGTATTCTGGTCCAATGCCATGAAGGGCTTTAAAGGTCATAACCAACACTTTGAATTGTGACCGGAAATTGATCGGCAACCAATGCAGACTGCAGAGTGATGGCGAAACATGGGCATACCTAGGTAAGCCCATGACTGCTCTCGCAGCTGCATTCTGCACGATCTGAAGTTTCCGAACACTTTTCAAAGGTAGCCCCATGTAGAGAGCGTTACAGGAGTCGAACCTCGAGGTGATGAGGGCATGAGTGACTGTGAGCAATGAGACTGCTTCAGTTCAACAGGTTTATTAGGGCCAGAATATTCCAGTCTTGCTGGGGAGAGGTAGATATGGCGGGAGTCATGGGGCTAGCCGTTCTGGAAGAAGAAGGGTTTTTTTATATAATTTTTATTATTAGATTTGTTCCATTGTTATACTGTTTTTTATTACTGTTGTGAGCCGCCCCGAGTCTTCGGAGAGGGGCGGCATACAAATCTAATAAATTGAATTGAATTGAATTAAATAGCAATTAATCTTTGATAGCTCACAAAATGTGGCAAAATGCCCAGGACTTGGCTTCAAATAACAAAGTGAAGCAGATAAGCAGAGAAAAGATTTTCCAGACACAAGTCCACATGACACATACAAGAATTTCAAATGTTGTTTTCTGCAGAGATTCAAATGCTCCAGCTTTCTTTTACTAGAGGAATGGCCAATTACCCCAATTTTAAGTTCCGAGGAGCCCTCCTCTGGAGTAACCATTTCTGCCTTTGGCAGCTTGTGCATTAAGAAGAGGAGAAGCCATATGCACAACATTGGAAAAACGAAGACGTTCCAACAAATCTAACCATCATTAGTAAAATTATGGAATGTGCTGAACTAACAAAATTAACAATGGAAATTCAGAACAAAAATGATTCAGAGTTCTACAAGGCCTGGGAGAAATGGCTGAGATGGCTATCCAACTCTAAAGATGACAAAGCGAAAAATAACCAAAATTGCTTAATGTGAACCAAAATAAAGATATGTATAACCAAAAATCGGATCAAAAATAACTCAATCCCTGTCTGAGTTCAATCCTTTTGATAACTATTAGAAATCTACTAATATTACAACCTATGATTAAATTTTACCAAGAAAAACAATAAATATAATCCATCTAAGTCGTCACAACCCAAACGCCTGCTTGCTTGTAGGTACTACCTCTCATCTTGCTATCTCTCTCTTCTTTCTCTTTTCTCTCTTTTTTTCCTCCCTTTTCTCCCTTTCTATCCTTTCTTTTCCCACATTACTGTTGGATTATCAAATATTACAGCTATAAGATATTTAAATAAGAACTCTGAATACGAAATATTTACATATGGACAACTACCCGAAATGTATATACAATAATATATATAAGCTGTGATATAACAATATTGTTTACCCCACTCCCCTCCCACTTTTCTTTTCTGTATTCCCATCCCCCTTTCCCCCTGTTTTATTCCTTTTTGTATAAATTAATAAAGTATATTTTTAAAGAAGAGGAGAAGCCTCTTCTTCCTCATCACTGCTATCAGATTCCAAAGGCCCTGGCGGAACCTCTGCCTCTGGCACCAAGTCTTCGCCAGCCTCCTCACTGTCTAACTCAGGTGCCAACTGCACAGGCCACTGACGCATCACAAAGTCAATCTCCTCTCAAACGGGCCACAACAGCAAGAAGCCATGAGTTCAATGGCTGCCTTGGCTATGAAAGCCAGCTGTGTTATCTTGGACCAGTCACTTTTTCTCAGTCCAACTGAGCTCACAGGATTGTTGTAGGAAAAATGTGAGGAGGAAGAATGTTGGCTGTGTTTGCCACTTTGAATTATTTTTAAAAATAATGAAGTTGGGATACAGACAAATAAACTAATAAATGTGTGTTGTGAGGCTAGAATGCTCTGACCAACAAAATTTGACGTGTTTTGCTTACTTTTAAGCTTCTATCTATTTACTTGGTTGCAGTAAATGAATTCAGATGCTGCACCTGAATACTAATGAATGCTATATTGCTTCTTCTACTGAATGAGCGTCTTTGAATGAGCCAGACTGAACACAGCAGTGTTTACTTGCAGATATGTGTAAAATTGTACCCTACGTGGAATTCTACATGGTGTGTTGCTAATTACAAAGTTCCATATGGGCAATTAAATAATTCATGATTTGCATCACCACAGCGACTGACGGGACATCCACTGGATTCTTCCTTCCCTGTCTAATGGATGGACACAGTTACTCTGCAATCTATAAGAGCAATTAATTTTTAAATGTGCTTTAGGCTGATTTGGGAATAGTGTAGTAGATTACAAAGTTTCAATAATGTATGATCGCCATGTGGTATGATGTCACTCAAATTGACATTTTGTAGAACCTCCAGGGGATTTTTTAAATATTTGAATTGGTCCACAGAGAAGCCTGAACAAAAAAAAGGAAAGAAAAAGAAAGGAAAAATCTTTTTTTTTCTTCCATTAGTTTCAATATGCCAATGGCAGTAAGAGCAATTAACTTGTGCATCTCTGATGACATCAAATGCAATATAATTATAAGCAGCGCTATCCATATTTATTATAAAACGTATGACAATATTTGTAATAATTACTCTGAATCATTAAGTGTAATTGTTACATATATTAAAAGATTGTTGAGATTCCTATCCGCTCCCAGGTGCAAAAGCTCATTTCTGAACATTGAGTTTCCTCCCTTTTATTAAGATTGAAAGGAAAGTGTTCCTTCTAGAATCATTTCTGCTTTGCAAATCATTCCTTTTAAAAGTACAGTGATACCTCGGTACTCGAACATTTCGGATAACGAACAAAATTTTCGGCAAAAATTTGCTTCGGTATCTGAACAAAAATTCAGATACCGAACAGCCAGAGAAAATTTTGTTCATTATCCGGCAGCTTCGGGGGGCTGAGGAGCTCTATAAGAGCTCCAAGCTGCAGGAAGGCTGGGAGCTGCTGCAATCCCACTCCTTTCTGCTCCTTTCCTTTCCTCAATGCTTCCTCTTATTATCTGTAAGCAGCTGCAAAAAGTTTCTCCCTCCCGTCGGCTGCAACGGCTTCCCTTCGAGGAACAACAGCGCCGGGAACGTCATGTGATGAAGGGAAGCCGCCGGAGCCATCTCAGCAGTTGCCACCGCAGTTGAACCCTGCATATCTTTATAAAATAGATAGAAGACAATTCTTTATTGGCCAAGAGTGATTGGACACACAACAAATTTGTCTTTGGTGCATATGCTCTCAGTGTACATAAAAGAAAAGAAATATTTGTCAAGAATTGTAGAGTACAACACTTTATGATTGTCATAGGGTAAAAATGGTCACCCCCCATCTTTAAAAAAGGAGACCCTTCTCTTGTCGATAACTACAGACCAATATCACTATGCTGTGTCCCATGCAAAGTCATAGAATCAATTATAAACCAATCAATTACCCTCCACCTTGAAACTAATAATCTGCTCTTTAACAAACAATTTGGATTCAGAAAAAACTATCCTGCAACCTACAGCTCTTTCACTGCAAAAATATTTGGACTATTCATCTTGATCAAGGAAAATCTATAGATGCAATTTATATTGACTTCTTCAAAGCCTTTGATTCAGTGGTCCACGACAAACTACACCTAAAACTCAAATCATATGGCATCTCAGGAACCCTCCACAGCTGGATTACAACATTCATGTCAAATAGACAACAAGTGGTTAAAATAGGAAGCACCATGTCTACCCCTGTCCCTGTTAAAAGCGGTGTCCCCCAAGGTAGCCCACTGGAACCAGCGCTCTTCATTCTCTACATCAATGACCTTTATGATCTCATTACAAGCAACTGTGTTCTCTTTGCAGATGATGTAAAACTCTTCAACACCACCGATAACCCAACTACTCTCTAAAAAGACCTAGACTCTGTTTCTGATTGGTCTAACACATGGCAACTCCAAATCTCAACCAGCAAATGCTCTGTCTTGCACATCGGCAAAAAGAATCAGAACTCCAAATACAAACTGAATAATCAAATTATCACAGATAACCCCCACTCAGTTAAGGACCTTGGAGTACTAATTACAAAATACCTAAGTGCCAAAGCCTACTGCAACAACATCACCAAGAAGGCTTCAAGAGTTGTTAATTTAATCCTACATAGCTTCTGCTCTGGCAATCTCATGCTATTTACCAGAGCTTACAAAACCTTTGCCAGACCCATCCTAGAATACAGCTCATCTGTTTGGAACCCATACCACATCTCAGATATTAACACCCTTGAAAATGTCCAGAGATACTTCACCAGAAGAGCCCTGCATTCCTCCTCCCGTAACAGAATACCGTATGAAATTAGATTTACAATCCTGGGCCTAGAAAGCTTAGAACTAAGATGCCTTAAACATGATCTAAGTATTGCCCACAAGATTATATGCTGCAATGTCCTGCCTGTCAACGACTACTTCAGCTTCAACCACAACAACACAAGAGCACATAACAGATTCAAGCTCAATATTAACTGCTCCAATCTTGACTGTAAAAAATATGACTTTAGTAATAGAGTTGTTGAAGCATGGAACTCATTACCAGACTCTGTAGTATCATCCCCTAACCCCCAACATTTACCCCCTTAGACTGTCCATGGTTGACCTCTCCAGACTCCTAAGAGGTCAGTAAGGGGCATGTATAAGTGCACTAGAGTGCCTTCCGACCTCTGTCCTATTGTCTCTCCTATATCCCATATATCTTCTCTTCTATCCCTATATCCTTCTTCTATTCTCTTATTGATTTATTTTATCCTATATTCTCTCTTCTCTTCTATTCTTTCTCTAATTCTATTCCTCAAAGGTATCCTCTATTACCTTCATTGTGTATTATTGTGTATTGGACTAAACAAACAAACAAATAAACAAATAAACAAATAAACAAATAAACAAATAAACAAATAAACAAATAAACAAATAAACAAATAAACAAATAAACAAATAAACAACAAATAAACAAATAAACAAATAAACAAATAAACAAATAAACAAATAAACAAATAAACAAATAAACAAATAAACAAACAAATAAATAAATAAATAAATAAATAAACAAACAAACAAATAAACAAATAAGTAAACAAACAAACAAACAAACAAACAAACAAATAAGCTATTAGGAAACAATCAATATTATCGTATTTTTTGGAGTCTAAGACGCACCTTAATTTTGGGCAAGCAAAACAGGGGGGGGGGGTTTTCTGCCTTTGCCTACCAGCATCAGGATCAGCATAGTCCTCACTTCCATTTGGGTTTTGATAACGATCAGCACAGGTCTCCCTGTTTTTAAAGAATTTGGTTGTACACAAGCTCCTATTGTTTGAAAATAAATTGGCATGTAGTCAAGAACAGAGAACATAATAGCACATCTGCTTTATCCATTTGTAGAGCAAAGATTTATTAAGTGGTAATGGTGAAACTTTTCTTAGTAGCTGCTCTGTACAAAACAAGCTGGGACAGAGAGAAAAAATCATTGAAATGCCAGTTGTGGAGGATGAGCGTTTTTCTAAACTGCACGTAGGGATTTTGATTTGGATGCCTATTTTATTTTGTAGTCAGCTGGCACAAAAAAAAACCCAATTAAAATGAAAAATAAACATTCGCTTTTTAACAGGAAATGCAATTTTATTCTATAAATTCCTTGAATCTCTTGGTTGAGTTGCGTGGCTCTAGGAGTCAAATAAAAATGGAAGGAATGAAGGGCGGGAAGGAGGAAATGGAGGAAGGAAAGAAAAGGGAAAGACAGAAGGAAGGAAACGGAAAAGGAAGGTAGGTAAATGGAAGGAAGGAAGGAAGGAAGGAAGGAAGGAAGGAAGGAAGGAAGGAAGGAAGGAAAACTTTCTATTTTGAAAAGCATAAGGGAATGGAGAGTTCTTAAAGAAAAACCCAATGGCTCATAAATTTTATTTATTTACTTTCCATTTCAATTCTGCAACATCTGAGATGTGGAAAATTAAAATCTGTAGGATTTAAAACAGCAGTAAACTAAATCATAAAATTAAAAGACCATATAGTCTAACAATAAAAAAAGCAGAACCCGAAAGCAAAAAAAAAAAAAAGTAAAAAAAGATGACACAGTGAAAAAACATCACTGCAACATTCTCTATCTCATTTTAACTACATGTTAAATGTTGGCATGGCTAGATGAAGTGACAACTGATGGGTTGGGTCTTTGAAATTCCCAGGTAGCTTTTAAAGAGGCCAGCATTGCTAAAAGAACCGTGATCTCGTGTCCTTCAACTTTGCTGCCAACACATTTGGATGCCCATATTTGGAATCAGGGAGGAAAACATTTTCAGGCAGCAGCACCACAATACCCTCCTCAATTCCAAAAAACAGAGCATCCAACTGTGTCTTGAAAGATATGCAATAATAAATCATCACAGCTTTTTTACTTTAACAGGAACTTGGAAAAAGACAATGGTCCTTTGTAGTGTTGAAGAATTGCCAAGTGGCACATAGTGTTAAGTGTTTGATCTCACAGGGTTGACGCATTGATTTAAATTCCCTCAGAGATAACAGACAGGAGTCTGTGTTCCACAGCAATTCATCTTTTAGCATGAAAAATAAATCTGAAGAAAACAGTTAAGACACACAACACTAATTGCCAAAACAACAGAATAAAGAATAAGTAATATATATGTTATTATTTCTGTGGGGATCAATTACCTTTGATTTCCTTTTTTTAAAAATTCAGTAGAATCATTTATTTATTTCCAGACTATGAGAAAGCCGCTACCACCACTGCTGACTGCTGAGAGAAGCTGCTGCCATCACTGGCTGCCACCATACCACTTGCCAACTCTCCCCCACTCATGCAACATTTGTTGTATAAGACGCACAAAGTTTTTGGCATATTTTTTTGAGGAATAAAGGTGCGTCTTATACACCGAAAAATATGGTAATTTTTAAAATCTCAAGATAGTAGTCTGTTGTCTGTGTTTTTTGCAACATAGCAGGTTAGTGATAGCTTTTATAGAGAAGACAATGAATATTTTTAAGACAGCTGAGTTGCTTGTTATTTTTAGTTGATTATTATATGAATATTATATGAAAAATTAACCCCCAAAGAGGGAAAACTACTCAAAAATATTGAGATGTAAAGAATTGATGGTTTTTTAAAATATATGATGCTTCAGAAATTCTATTAGGAACTTGAGAATATTCTCTAGAGATTGTGATCTTTGATGTAATATTGTTTGATGTAATCCTAATATGCTTTATGTTCAAAAAAGCCATAAATTGGGTCCTTGTCTTTCGTAAATTACTCAAGACCCACCTATATCGCCAGGCATGGGGGAACTGAGACACCTTCCCCAGGCTTTTCTATTTTATGTTTGGTATGTATGTGTTGTTTGGTTTTAAATGATGCGGTTTTATATGTTTTTTTTCTCTTTTAATATTAGATTTGTTCCACTGTAACATTGTTTTTATTATTGTTGTGAGCCGCCCTGAGTCTTCAGAGAGGGGCAGCATACAAATCTAATAAATTATTATTATTATTATTATTATTATTATTATTATTATTATTATGTCAATACAACACAGCAAATGAGATCACTATGCTGGATTTCATATTTCATCACCAGTCGGGCACTTCCCAAGCACCTAGGACTGCGTGATGTAGCGGCGAATTATGTTTGCCAATCCCAGTAAAGCGGCCTTTTGTAACTGACAGATGGAGATTTTGTCATTTCTGATGGTTTTCAAATGTCCACTGAGATCCTTTGGCACTGTGCCCAGCATGCCAAGTACCACTGGGACCACTTTTTATTATTATTATTATTATTATTATTATTATTATTATTATTATTATTATTATTATTATTATCTGCAGTAAACTGAATGTAGCTCCTGATGTTTAGGACTTCATAAATTCCAGTTAACACTGTCATTGGTAATGGATTAGGAGAGTTATGGCTCTAAATAACCGAGAACAGTTTTAAAATCTCAACACTAAAACTTGTCTAACATTAATCAAAGTAAAGGTCAAACACAACAGTAAAATGTGATAATATACTTTAAAAACAGAAGCTCAAAAACTTTCAATCTACTTGTAACTGAGCCAGTAAATTAAGAGTGAGTGCATTAGCCTTAGGCTTGTTTCCCTAACTATAAACCACAGCTCCATTTGAATAAGGTTACATTCTTATTTTCATTACTTTTGGCAGCAGTAACAAAATGTTACTCATGTATTGTTTTATAACTTTAAAAATTATTCAAATGGTATTGTCTTCAAAAGCAGTGAGCAGCCAGAAGATGTGGACACATAATTTTTATTTGCAACTTATCCTGTTCATTGGAATTGTTGGAAATTGGTAGCAGAGTTTAATGACATTTTAGATACAAACACCTCAAAATGAGAACAATATAAAATAAGGAATTTGAAGGCATAATATAGTTTAAAAATAAATGAAATATACACTTTTTTCTCAGAATGTACAAAAGTACATTGTATATTGATCTATTTGGTATACTGTATTATCTTTTCTCCAAATGAAAAAATGTATCCTTTTGCTTTCAAGATCACATATGCTTGAACTATAGTTACACTCTATACAAATTTATTTGGACTGAAAATGGAAGGAGAACTGATAATGACGGGAATTTAAAATGGATGTAAAGAAGAAACATAGCACTTTTCATCCATGACATCAATAACTCTCAGTAGTATTTGTTGATAACTTTTGTGATTGATTGATCATAATTTTCCAGCTTCTTGTTACAGTGGTGGGATTAATTTTTACTACCGATTCTGTAGGAGTGACTTGGTGGGAATGACTTGGTGTGGCTTAGTGGGTGTGGCTTGGTGAGCATAGTAGGGGATAAAATCACCATTCCCTCTCTACTTGAGGGAAAGGTTACTGCAAAATCCCCATTTCCTCCAGATCAGTTGGGATTCTGGAGGTAGATAATAGGTGAGGGCGGGCCCAGTTAGAGGTGGTATTTACCAGTTCTTCAAACTACTCAAAATTTTGGCTACCAGTTCTACTGAACTGGTAAGAACCTGCTGTATCCCATCTCTGTCCTTGTAGCTGAGTAAAACAGCCACCAGTAGTATAATAAGTAGAATTATTGAAAAAGTTTTTTTCTCCTCAATGGGACTTTTGAATATAAATCTAGAACTAATGAAAAATAAAATGGAATAATTGAATAAGTAATTCAATCATCTTCATCCTGATGTTTTCCAACTTTTTCAGATACATCTGGCTATATTCTTACATAACAATAACCATGCCAATTATGGACAACTGCAGTTTTTAATCCAACATCTGAAGAGCATTAAACTGAGGAATTAATTCAATTCTAAATTTCCCTGAAGTCAATATTTTCCAAAAAGGTTTTTGTGGTATCCTTGTGATAGCATTTTATTCATAGATTTTGTTTACTTCCTGAGCATTCATTTTTGCTGATGTGAGTGAATAAGGAATGAATTCAACACTCAGAGCTTTCCATTCAGATTATAAATAAATAGTGGGACACTGTGGAGTACTTGATGGTATTGCAAAGAACAATCATCATGATATGATGTGATCATATGAATGGAACTAAATTTACAGAGGGATTTAAAGGCCTTCTGTCTTGCATTAGTGAATGGAATTAATCATAATTTTATGAGGAAAATCAAGGTTATTTTTTTTTCTAAAAACCAGACGTTATTTATTTAAAAGGATGCTATGGATAATGTTTGTATTTATTCCTCTTATACCTGTAATAAGATTATCTATTGAAAATGGTAATTTTAATGCTTTGAGTAGATAACTGAATTTGGATATAGGTTCTTCAATTTACAGCATAATCCTATCCATATGTACTTCAATCTTTTCTATTTATAAAATATTATTTTCAGCCAAAATCACCTAAAATACATTGTGTAGAACAAATAAAAGTGGTAAATGCTTTAACAGTTATTAAGGATAACTGTATCTTTTCAATTTAATATAGAATCTGGTATGAAGCTGAAGAAATGTCTTAACCCCAAAGATGGCATGCCCCATGCCTTCTATGCTGGCAGAAGGGATATGCTACAGATACCATCAAACAAGGAATGCCAGCTGACAAGGTCCTATGGAAAGGCCTGTTCTGCCATGGCTTCTGCCTTCTAGTGCTTCCCAAGGTGAAATCTGAACCCACCTTTTTGGCCTTCAAAAAGGGCCTAAAGACCTGGTTCTGCCAACTGACCCAGGACCCCAATGGGGATGTGTCATTCTGGAGGTGGTTAATGGAATAAATAAGACCCTAACATTTTCCTGCATGGTCAAAATTTCCCCCACCCAATCAGAACTAATGAAGCATCTTGGATGAGAAGTGAAATGTTTCCTTCTTTTTCCTCAAAGAAAAAACAATCTAATTTCCTATTGGGGAAAGAAAAGCATGTTTGAGACAACTGAATAACTAAGAATTTCCAAAGGAATTCGTTAAAAGTATGGCTGAGATAATTATAACTGAAGAATGACCTTGGTTGGCCAAAATCAACCTTGGGTTTTTAGAAAATGAATATTAGAATAGATTTGGAAAAATTCAATCACAGCATAAAAGAAAATGAAGATTTAATTGTAAATTTGCTTATCTCCCAGGCATATTCATTGTCTCTTGTACATCTTAATTTTAGGCCATACTCCTCCCTCTTCTCAATTTATATCTTTACACCGTTTTTAATTCCATCATTTCTAAATGCCCTAAATATCTTTCTTTCAACTTTATTACTCATTTTTAAAATTTTAACTCATTCTCCATATTTAAACAAATTCTAATCTTATCACTACACTTCCATCCATTGGTTAATAACATTATCAACTTCCCAATGTACAATAATATATAGTTGCCTTGAGTCCCACGGGATTGGGCAGCATAGAAGTTGAAGAAAGAAAGAAAGAAAGAAAGAAAGAGAAGGAAGGAAGGAAGGAAGGAAGGAAGGAAGGAAGGAAGGAAGGCAAAGGAAGGTTGTGGACTTTTTAAAGAGCAACTTTCATATCAGGATTCCAGGAGGTTTTGGGCGAGGGCTATTCTTTCTGGAAAATTCTGAATATTGAAGTTTTCTTATTTAGGCAGGATGCTGAACAACAAAAGCTTGTGTTCCTTTGTTAGGAAAAGACCATAATTGTAAGGTTTGATAGTACAAGTAGTGAGCAGAATATTTAGTATGGGAAATTACAATACGTCCCACAAACAAGGTTGTAATTTTATTTCACTGTCAACAAAAAAGCTATATTAGATGTGTATTTGGACGTATCACTACTGGTGATCTGCAGGAACCTAGAAAGAGTCAGCAACAAGGAACAATTAAATAATTTTTTTGTTTGCAGACATCTTTTACTTTTCTTGCATCACAATTCTTTATTTTAGACAGTCTCCTGTTTTTCAAAGTATACAAAAAAGGCTAGTGGCATTTGAGGGGAGAATGTTTTGTATCATTTCATAGCAATAAATCCTGTTGCTTTTTTGTTGATTTCTGACCCTCCAGATTCCAAGCATTCTCTTCCTGGAAAGTGTTCATAAAAAGGCTCACAACCTTACCTTTCCCCTGATGGATGGCTATAGTGCTGAAACCAAAGAAGTAGTGGAGATAATGCTCCGAGGAACAAATTGTACTCAAAATTATTTATCACTTCTGTGACAGGAAACCCCATTATAAATAGAATGTTTACTTTGAGAAGAATAACTTTCTGTGTACTGGTGGTTTTTGTAGGTCAATGTGATTGCTTCATGTGTGACAAATGCCAATTTCCCCCCTAGGAACAGGAAATACCTGTTTGTTTGCTTGGCCAGATCTGAAGGTGACTTTGTCAATTGAACCTTGATGACTGTGCATCCAACACCCATAATATTGGTAGATGTCTTCATGGAATAAATACCTTCCACTTTGGATGTATGTATACTTGGCTTCTAGGCAGGGTGGGCTACTGCCCGGATGGGGGGGAACATAGTGGGGTAGCAAAGATAGAATTCTGCCCCAGAGCCAATGTTCCCTCTAATTTTTTTTCTGTGTGGGCAGAAAAGTATAGTGTATAGCGGCATAGAAAAATAAATAAATAAACAAACAAACAAACAAACAAATAAATAAATAAGAAAAAAAATCCCTTCTTTTTTATTAAAAGAAATTAATAATAAAACAAAACCAAAATCTATTACTATTATTACTATCTTCTCCTCTTTTTCCATCTCTGTCTCCTCCCCCCTTGTGTGTGCGTGTGTGTATGTGTGTGTGTGTGAACTCTTGAACCAAGGTGAGCTATTGGAAATGGTTCAAGAGTTCACACACACACACACACACACACACACACACAAACGGCTGGGTTTTTTTCTCTCTGTTATTATTTGGGTGCTTTTTACCATATGCTTTAAATCAAGAGTCATTTCTCTCTCTTTCTCTCTCCCCCTCTTGCTCTCTCTCTCTCTTTTTCTCACTTTCTCTCTCCCTCTCTTTCTATCTCCCCCTCTTGCTCTCTCTCTCTCTTTCTCCCTTGTTTTCTTTCTCTCTCTCTATTGCTTTCTTTCTCTCTCACTCTTTCTTTCTATCTCTCTTGCTTTCTTTCTCTTCTCTCTCTTGCTATCTCTCTCTCCCCCCTTTCTCTCTCTCTCTCTTTCTCACTTACTTTCTCTCTCCCTTTCTCTCTCTCCCTCTCTGTCAGTGAGGGGGCTGCGAGAGTGCTTTCTCTGAGCGCTTCGGGAATGCCTGCCCTGCCTCTACTGCAGCCCCCTTGCGGAAAGCGCTCCCAGCGAAGGGGCTGCGATAGGGGCAGGGCGGGCATTCCCGAAACTCATGGAGAAAACCCTCTTTCGCAGCCCCCTGGCTGGGAGCGCGGATGAGGAGGAGGAGGAGAAGCCGCAGCCACTGCCGCGGGAGAAGTCGCACCCCAAGGCAGGAGGCGGAGGAGGAGGAGAGGGGGTGGATCAGAAGGGCGGGGGGCAGGGCCGAGAGGCCAGGGGCGCAAGGGGGCCGGAGGCACCGTGGGGAGGCAGGGGCGGCCGCGGCTCCATTTCCTTCTACTGCTGGCGCCTCCCCGCCCCCTGCCCCCCCATGGGCTGGCAGGGGGATGGGGAGCGCGCGCCCTTGGAAAAGGATGTGCGCAGGGGTATTTTGGGGGACGTGTGTGCACATGGGCGCAGCTTATGGGGAACGCTGCCCAGAGCACCCAATTTGTACTGAAAGATGTTGAAAGAAAATACATAACCCATGCCCACAGTGTGGTAGTAAAAAATGTTGGTAACTCTTCACTGCTTCTAGGTGTTTGCCACTTATTTTGAATTTATCTAGCAATAACTCAATTATTTGCATAACTTCATGGTTCAGCTTACTGTCATATTTAATTAGCCAGAACAAATATTTATGACAATTGCTTTCTGAGTTAAATCTTAATATCCTCTGAGCAGTAAGCCAGAGGTCAAAGTGAACAAAGTTTAGCTTTAAGCTAATGAATGCAAAATAATTTTTTAAAAAAATAGGTTGAAGATAGTCATTTGCATGTCTTCTCAGAGGTAAGTTCATTGAGTCAGGATATTTTCAGAATACAGTGGTACCTCGGTACTCGAACGCTTTGGTTCTCGTACATTTCGGATACCGAACAAAATTTTCGGCAAAAATTTGCTTCGGTATCTGAACACAAATTCGGATACCGAACAGCCACAGAAAATTTTGTTTATTATCCAAAATGCTACAAGATCTGAGGGGACGGGGTGAGACGGAATGGGAGTCGGAATCCGACACGCCCATCCTGGCCGCCCACTAAACAGCCTCCCATGTCTATAGTCTAAACGCTCCAAGCTGTAGGAAGGGACCTGAGGCGGCGTTAGACTCAACTTTTTTGCCTAACTTTTTTTTTCCGCTCTCTTCCCCCGACCTCGCTGCTCTCCATTTCTGTTCCAAACTCGGCTTCTAGTCCGCCATGAGGCTGTGGCGCGCGGCCCGCGCTGCACAGTAGTTAACTCACCCCGCTTCCTAAGTCCGGATGGGCCATGGTGCCTCGAGCCCCTCATGGAGTACCTCACCACCTTCATGGGCAAGAGTGGCTGCCTGCTGAGGGGCACTGCCAACCGTCTCTGGGGCACCGTCCCCGGCGTGGGGAGCCTCCGCCAAGTCCACTTCCAGGATCCCCAACACGACAGGGTTCCCTCGCTGCCTGCTTGGCAAGATAACTTGGTCCCAGTTGGGCCGGCGGGTTTCGGGAGGGAGGGAGTAGAATGGTTTCCTTCATAGCTGGTCAGTCAGAGAGAAACAAAACATCCGTCCCTCACTCCCCCCTCCCTCGTGGGGGGACCCAGAATGCGCGACTCCTAAAAAGTTGTGTTTCCCAGCCTTTTGTGGAGGGCACTCAGCAGCGCCAGGAACGTCAGCAGCTTCCCTTTCTCATGTGACGTTCCCGGCGCCGCTGCTGCTTGAAGGAAAGCCGCCCTCGCTGAGAAGGAGAAAGTTGGTGTAGCTGCTTAAAGGGAAGAAGGAGCCCCCGAAACTGCCGGTATTGCAGCTGCCTCCACCCTTCCTACACCTTTCCGCTTCAAGCTGTAGGCAGTTTCGGGGGCTCCTTCTTCCCTTTAAGCAGCTACACCAACTTTCTTCTTCTCGGCGAGGGTGGCTTTCCTTCGAGCAGCAGCAGTGCCGGGAACATCAGCAGCTTCCCTTTCTCATGTGACGTTCCCTGCGCTGCTGCTGCTTGAAGGAAAGCCGCCCTCGCTGAGAAGGAGAAAGTTGGTGTAGCTGCTTAAAGGGAAGAAGGAGCCCTCGAAACTGCCGGTATTGCAGCTGCCTCCACCCTTCCTACACCTTTCCGCTTCAAGCTGTAGGCAGTTTCGGGGGCTCCTTCTTCCCTTTAAGCAGCTACACCAACTTTCTCCTTCTCGGCGAGGGTGGCTTTCCTTCGAGCAGCAGCAGCGCCGGGAACGTCAGCAGCTTCCCTTTCTCATGTGACGTTCCCGGCGCTGCTGCTGCTTGAAGGAAAGCCGCCCTCGCCGAGAAGGAGAAAGTTGGTGTAGCTGCTTAAAGGGAAGAAGGAGCCCCCAAAACTGCCGATATTGCAGCTGCCCCCACCCTTCCTCAGATCTTTATCCCATAGGAAATAAAGGAAATAGGGGCTGGAAACCAATTAAACCCATTTCCATTATTTACTATGGGATAAATTAATTCGGTACTCGACCAAATCAGTTCTCGACCACACTTCTGGAACGAATTGTGGTTGAGAACCAAGGTACCACTGTAATAGGTATTTCTGCCACATACCTCCCAAAGGTCAATTAGATCCCACAGGGTTGGCCTTCTCCAGGTCCTGTCGACTAAGCAATGCAGTTTGGTGGGGCTGTGGGGAAGGGCCTTCTCTGTGGCTGCCTGGCTCTCTGGAACAAATTACCCCACCGATGTCTGTACTGCTCCCACTCTACTGGCCTTCTGAAAGACCGTGAAGACTTGACTTTGCCAGCAGGCCTGGGGGCCATGAGTGTTAACATCAAGTCATGGCCAAACAATGATTTGCCTGGTATGTATATCTATATGATTGTTTAGTTTAATTAGTGGGGTTTTATCATTAGTTTATTGGGTTTTTTACTGTTTTTACTATTAAAATTCATCTTCAATTGTAATATTGTATTGTATTATTTATTTACTATTTATCCATAGGATTAGGTGGCATATAAATCAAATAAATTAAATTTCAAAGTTAAATTATTTCATTTTGGTCTTTGTACATCCACTTCACACTCATGATGCTATTCTTCTGTCACTCAGGAGAGAAAAGTGAACATTATTTTCACTTTTTTTCTATTATTAACATTATTATTTTCAGGTCTGAGGTCTTGATTTGGTTCTAGAATGTACTCCATTTTGCATTTGATTAAAAAATTTAAAAATATTTCTTGGATTTTTTTACTTTATTAATTTTTTTCTATTTTTTTCCTCATTTATTGTAATAGCTCAAGAATGTAGAATTTAGTTTTATGTATATTCATAGTATTAAATATTTTTATAGCAAATATTAAATGAATTATTCTGGTAAGTATAACCTATTCTGGGAATATAACCTTTTAAATATAAGTCTTACAATAATGCTGACATTTCTTTTTTTCTCAGTCTGTGTAGCAATATACTGCTAGGATTCCAAAGACATCACTCTTTCTTTTTAATCTTACAGATATTCCCCCAAATGTCATTCACCAAGCCAAGAGCACTTCATTAATTTCTGCAGGTCAACTTCCTTTAGCTTCAGATGCATGAATCTCATATAAAATAGCTATTGCCAAGCCAGTTTATCGTGGATTAGGATTCACTACTATAAACATCAATTCTGACACCGCAGTGAAAGATTTAACAGTAAACTCCATATTAGGTAGTTCTGTTAGGATTAACACTTTCTTTCCTAAGAAAACCACAGAGGAACAAGACGTGGCAAGCATAAATGATCAGTGAACCATTATGAATAAAGAAAGATTGATGAGGAAAATGTAGTGACAAATTTTTAAATCCATTAGACAGTTATGAAGAAATTAGTCTTTTTTGGGAGATTTGATCCAATTTCCAAAGAACTTGGCCCAGAGACGTAGTTTTAATGGGTATTCCAAGATTATTAAGCTGTGCTGATTTATTGTTTCCTTGGCATTCAATGTGAGTCAAGTCATATGGCAGGATTCAGGTATGATCATTATTTTTTGGGATTGTATAGAAATAATATAATTTGTAGAAATATAAACACTTAACAGAAATGGTAGACTTCTGTGTTATAGTAGGAAGGAAAATTTTCTAGTAGATGTGCCTAACTTGAAAAAATATAATATGCTCTAGGTCAGGGCTCTCCAATCTTAGCAACTGTAAGACTTGTCGACTTCAACTCCCAGAATTCCTCAGCCAGCAATAATAATAATAATAATAATAATAATAATAATAATAATAATAATAATTTATTAGACTTGTATGCTGCCCCTCTCCGGAGACTTGGGGAGATTTCTGGTAGTCCACAGTATTAAAGTTGTCAATGTTAGAGCCCCCTGACCTAGAGCATGGATTAAGAAATAAAAGACTTATAATGTTAGGACATGATTTACAAACAGGATGGCATGCATTAGCATGGTATGGAAGACAAAAAATACATGACAACTTCCAGAGACATAGCATAAGGAATTTGTTATTTGCAATTTGGGAAAAGATAAAAAATAAACATTATTCAAAAGTACCATATTGGATTTTAACAATATAAAATTACAATAACAATGACAATAATAAAAAGAAGTCAAGGAAGAAATGAGCAATTACTAAAATCCTAATTAAAATGTAATTAAAATTTAATTGCACTCTAATTATTGCAACAACTGTGTCTCACAATCTTACTTATAAATTTGCTTGATTAGATTTCCAGGTTACAACCTATTGCAATTTCACAAAAAAGAGTCTAAACTTTTTAATTAGTTTACAACTTGGTGGAAATTTTCTTTCTGCAAGAGTTGTAGTAGTGAATTATACAATATTTCTATAAAATATCATAGTGGTTTTATTATATGTTGGCTTTGATTAAAAAATTGATATGCGTGGCAGCACCATCTGAGACAGACTTATTAATCTTATTTTCCCTATTAATATTTAATAGGGTTTTTTTGGGGGGGGGTGCTACAGGAAGCATCAATTAGCCACCCCGAGCCTACGGAGACGGGCGGTATACAAATCTAATAAATAAATAAATAAATTGTATAAGTCCAGGTGTTTGCCAGCGCAGATGATTCAGATATAATACAGGTACTATATGTTCTGGAGAGACAAAGTCAAAAAATTCAAAATCTCAAACAGTTATATTTTAATTCATTAACTCTGAAGTATAAGAATTCAAAAATAAATCACGTAAGGTGAAGGAAGTCACTCTAAAATGCTTTGATAAGGCATTACATCATTTTCTTAAATTACTTGTAGATTGACTTCAAAGTCAATTTTTTTTAATCTTGTAATTATGAAGCAAATGTTTTACCATATCCATGAATCCCAGGTAAGATATAATTGTCTTATTAGTGGGTTTTTTAGCCTTGCCCAATTTTAAACTCTATTTAGATATAGTCCTTCTAAGAATTAGTCATGTTTTTGGTTCTAGACAAGAAAACTGTTTGTATGTTAATCATAGCTCCAATTCTAGGTACTATGGGATTGCTAAGTGAACATATATTTAAAGGAGAAATTTTGCAAAGGGACATGGTTTATTTTCATTTGTTGTGCCATAAATTTCCAAATAATAATTGAAAGTAAATTATACTTCAATTATTCTGCTGTTACAATACTGAGTTTTAAATAGCATTGCATGAAGTAAAATGAAATAACTTCATAATTCCTGATTGAATATATTTCCATTTAACATCTTATGTAGGAATAAGCAACCTACCAAACCTCATGGGCATTTTGTATTCAGCTAAATACTTGTCGTTATCCAAGTTTTTGGTGCTTATTTAAAAAATGATAATTTTGTTATAATTTAAAAACAATAAAATGGTAATTTAAACTGGTCTTCCTCTCTATTCTCTTTCTTTAAAATAGTGCCAGTAAAGTGGATTAAAGTTTGGAATTTATAGTGCTTGCAGTAGATATGAATAATGTGGTTCTGCATGAACTAAACAAGTTTTGAATTGCTTCAAATGTAAAGTGATCAGCACTTTCCTCCCCAGACTGAAGATTTACATATCCTTTTGATCCTTCCTTATTCTGATCTTATTTATGGTTTGTAGGATGGAAAATGTAACCCTCAACTTTGATAGGTCTCTGGAGGCTATATACTGTATCTTCTTAATGACAATGGACAGAAGCTCTCAAATATTGATCTGGAAAGATATTCCAGAGAACAGAAAGCAAGCAAGTACAGAGAATGGATTTGCAGAAACATCTTGCCTATCACTACTTTGGGCTCTTGTTTATAAACAAATTTATATCAATAATCACCAATTTTTCAATTATAAGAATTAAGCAGAGTATGCCTTCACTGTTACTTATAACCTTGAAGGAAATATCTGCGTTTTATCTTCTTGCAATAGATCTGCAAGCTCCTAAATCAATTTCAGTCTAAGTCTTTATGAGTGTTTGAAGATTAAGGCTTTGCATGATGCATTGTGAGTTTCTTCTTGTGACCTCCACAAACCTCCATTATTCCGACAAGCAGGAGCTCACACAGATGCAAGTCTAACTTTCCTTGATAAGTCAATACTGAGGTTTTTAAAAAAGCAAGGTTCACAGAAAGAAGAAATCAATCAGTCATGCTTATATCCTTCAGAAACCCATGCTTCTAAAAACCAGAGGTTCAAGGTTGGCAAACCACATGTGTAAATAATCCTGCTAATCCTCCATTCACAGGTTTTCTGTCATGGACAAGCAGGTTCTTGTCTTCTGCTGATATAGTCCTGATAAAGACTGAGCTTTTTAGGATATGTAGGAGAGTCAGGACTGAATTAGCTCATGGCTTGCAAGAGGATTACTGATGTTTGTCTACATAAGTCATAACAGCTTTGAACTGTTTTTTCTTAGTTATGGCACAATAAGGCAACATGTTCATATTTATGATAAGCTTGGCAGAAATGTTGGTACTCTGCAAAATGAGTATTGTTCATCTGCTCAGCTATATAACTGCAGAATCTATTTTTCACTGACGCAAGGACTAAGAAGATAGAATACATTTTCTATAGTAGTAGTTTTTGTTGTTAATAATTTTATTGATGGTTTTAATAAGTATAGTAAAAAAAATTAACAGGTAGAGGAAAAATTAAAGTACAGAAGATGGAGAAAAAAGATAAAAGCAATAAAAATAAGAAAGTAGATTCCAACCTTCATCTCATCTAGAAAAAGATTATCACTTTTCATCTTCATTTAAAGTAACAAGTTTAAAAAAAGTCTTCTCCCCATAGTTAACATTTATGTGTACGCAATCCAGAAATATAATTCTCTTAATCCTAGTTCAGTAAAAAGTCAATTAGGTGTTACCAGAAATATCAAACAAATAGTTTCTCCCTGATCAAATAGTCTAACTTTATATTCCTTCTTTTTGATCTTCACAATCTTGACCTTTAGATCCTTTCTAAAGCACCAAAGGATTTTATCTTCCACCACTCTTTGGTATTTAAACAGAGTCTTCAAAGCTTTAAGTATTTTGTAATTCCAGTAAAAAGGCTTTGTCAAGGATTTCTTGTTGCAGCTGTTCCAATGTCCAGATCTTTTTCTTGATTTTTCTTTTGAATTTCCATTTTTGTCAATTTTGAATCTCAATTTTGTTGTATTAAATACCTTAAAATTCTATAATGTTTTATATTTTTTCTCATCTTCTAAAAGTTGAAATCTGCACACATTTTGAAATATTAGCTATTAATATTTCAATCCATTTTTCAAAAACTATTTTAGATAAAGAATTGACATATTAATTTAAATTCTTTTTATTAGTTAAAGAGTTAAAATTATCCACAATTATGCAGTTTCACAAATCTTCATTTAATTAAAAACTAGTTTACCTTTATAAACTTTCAAATTGGACATTTTCGATTGTTATAGGTCTTTAACATCTTTCCTAATAAACCACTTTCAATAGGAAAATTGAATTATTATAGGTTTTTTAAACATCTTTCTTGGGAAACATTTCACATAAATATTGCTTGCATTTCAGCATCAGAATAAAAAATTTCAACAGTGTGTGGCAGAAACACTACATACATATATAGCTCAAAAAAAAATAAAGGGAACACTTAAACAACAGAATATAACTCCAAATAAATCAAACTGTCCACCTAGGAAGCAACACTGATTTCATGTTGTTGTCAGCACATTCAACTTTGTACAGAACAAAGTATTCAATAAGAATATTTCATTCATTCAGATCTAGGATGTGTTATTTGAGTATTCCCTTTATTTTTTTGAGCAGAGGTGTGTGTGTGTGTGTGTCAATCTATTATATATACCGCATATAATAGATCTATCCTAGTCTCCTTTAATTTTCAAATTCAGCAAAAACATATGATCCCCCCTCACACACACACACACACATGCACACACACACATTATTATTTTAAATTGCGTTTAATAAAATATTTTATTTTTAATACACTACAGCTTTAATGAGAAACATTTCATAACTGATGTTATTGACTGGTCATAAGACAACTAAAGTTCAGTGGGGGGGGGGAAACAATGAATGAAATTGTGACAAAGTCAAAATCTTTAACAGTCAGCAGATGGCGCTGGATGCAAACAGGTTTCTTTTCAAAAAAATAAAGGAAAAAAATCTAAAGAATCTTGACAGACTCTAATATTCAGTTGTAATTAACAAATCAACCATGTTTTTAATTGGAGATCCCAGAAATCAAAGTTAATTTGAAACATTGTGATTAACGAATTACCAGTTCAACCAAAACAATAACCTCATGAAATCAATGAATTTAAAAAATATATATTTTGGGGGAAGAGCTACTACCATACTAAGAAGCCTATGCATAATTTCCAGGATCAGAAGAAACATGATTAAGTGTAAGCAGTGCCATGGAATAATGGTATCATAGGACTGTTTATTAATGCCTTTTTCCCCTTAAGTATCTGATTGAAAACATAATTATGAAATAGGAAATATTCATAATAGTTAATCTGAAGTGCTTTCTTCTATTTAATTCTGAAGTTGAATTAATTCTGAACAGCCAAAAGAAGACAATTTTTGCATTGTTAGTTTTGAAAGTCCACAATGCTCTTCATTTTCCCTGGCATTACGGTACTAGCATGACTTCTTCAGTGAATAATATTCAAGGTTAGGCTTCAAAACTGTTTGCAAAGGGTTCTTTGCTAGTTGCTGAGCAGCCATGGCCTTGGTGGGCCTCAGTAATAGGACTGGTGCACAGCTTCAGTTGGAAAAGTGGGAGCTATGAATGCATGGCAGCCTTTTCCACACCCACAACAGCCTTGGAGGGCATATTGGTAGGGTCAAAGCCTCCTGCACCATGGGGGTGCATATTTCACCCTCCCCAGGCCCTGAAGGCTTTCCTTCAGCCTCCAAGAGGGCAAAAAGCCCTCCGGAAACTAGAAATGGGTCTGTTTCTGGCTTTATGGAGTCTCCAGGAGGCCTGTTTTTTGCCCTCCCCAAACCTCCATGTGGGCCCTGCACTTACCTGACATTCAAAACATGCCACATGGAGACTCCTGGAAGGGGAGGGTTGAGCAGAGAAAGGAAACAACAACAGGGCCAGTCAGGAGTGGGATTTGTGGTTTGTCGAACCGGTCAGAATCTTCACTAGAGAATCCCTTGAACCCGGGCAAATCCATGGTAGCCCTACCCTCATAATATTTATTGAGAACTATTAATTGTTGAGGGATTTTGGGGGTGGGGTGGGGACATGGGAATGTTGAATGCTGCTTCAGAGTAGTCCATTCCCACTCATGAATTCAGTTTTTAAAAATGAGATTTAGGAAGGTACCTCTTCACAGGGTATGTAGTTTTTAAACACAATCTAAAAAGCAAAGCACTCTCCTTCTTAGAGAGGAAAAAAAATCATTGATTGTTCTAAAGCAGTGATGGTGAACCTTTTAGGCACTGAGTTCCCAAACTGCACACATAATGCCCAAACTGAAAGATGTATGCATATATAAACACAAAAATGTACAAAAATGCACATGTGCAGACATGCACACAGATGCAGCAGAGCAAAGTTGCCAAAATTAATTTATTACAGCCTCAGGGTTTAAAGAGACCCAAAGACCAGCTGGCAGGCAGGAGGCAGGATATCCCAACATGAGCAGCACGGCAACATCTTTCTCTTTCATAAGCTTCTATTTCGTTGTTGGTGTCTGCTCTGGAAATCTCACATTACTTACCAGAGCATACAAAACTTTTGCCAGACCCATCCTAGAATACAGCTCATCTGTTTGGAACCCATACCGCATCTCAGACATTAACACCCTCGAAAATGTCCAGAGATACTTCACCAGAAAAGCCCTGCATTCCTCCTCCCATAACAGAATATCGTACCAAACTAGACTTACAATCCTGGGCCTATGAAGCTTAAAACTAAGATGCCTTAAACATGATCTAAGTATTGTCCACAAGATTATATGCTGCAACATCCTGCCTGCCAATGACTACTTCAGCTTCAACCACAACCGCTCCAAACTTGACTGTAAAAAATATGACTTTAGTAATAGAGTTGTTGAAGCATGGAACTCATTACCGGACTCCGTAGTATCATCCCCTAACCCCCAACATTTTACCCTTAGACTGTCCACGGTTGACCTCTCCAGATTCCTAAGAGGTCAGTAAGGGGCGTGCATAAGTGCACTAGAGTGCCTTCCAATCCCTGTCCTATTTTCTCTCCTATATCTCCTATATCTTCTCTTCTATCCCTATATCTTTCTTCTATTCTCTCATTGATTTTTTTAATCCTATATTCTCTCTTCTATTCTTTCTCTAATTCTATTTCCTCAAAGGTGTCCTCTATTACCTTCATTGTGTATTATTGTGTATCGGACTAAGATAGGTAGATAGATAGATAGATAGATAGATAGGTAGGTAGGTAGATAGATAGATAGAAATTAGATAGATAGATAGATAGATAGATAGATAGATAGATAGATAGATGATAGGTAGGTAGGTAGGTAGATAGATAGAAATTAGATAGATAGATAGATAGATAGATAGATAGATAGATAGATAGATAGATAGAAATTAGATAGATAGATAGATAGATGATAGATAGATAGATAGATAGATAGATAGATAGATAGATAGAAATTAGATAGAAATTAGATAGATAGATAGATAGATAGATAGATAGATAGATAGATAGATAGATAGATAGATAGATAGATCGATCGATCGACCGACCGACCGACAGACAGACAGACAGACAGACAGACAGACAGACAGACAGACAGACAGACAGACAGACAGACAGACAGACAGACAGACAGATAGATAGACGATACTCACAATAAAAATGCCATGGAGATCTGACCTGGGGCAACAGTGTGTGTTCCAGCAGAGGGACATGTGTGCCATAAGTTCACTATGATTGTTCTAAAGCAATGTTTGTTAGAGAATGCTGGGAGTTGAAATCCACATGTCTTAAAGTTGCCAAATTCAGAAAACACTGTTCTAAAGCATTCACTATTGCAAGTAGCTGGGTAGTACAATAAGACGATGACCCAATAAAGCTCACTGGCCTATTTGAGAGCTAGAGGAAAAATCAGTATAAGAGGATTAAAGTCCTCAAGCTCACACTGCCTCCCTATAAGTTACTATAAATTATTAAATACTCTTTCTCATTTAAGCTCCTCTATCTCTGGCATTTACTACTCATCTGATGACCCATCTATTTGATTCCTAACATCAAATGTTTTGACTCTACAAAATACTCTTTGGGGGGAGGGGGTTACAAATGCCCTATTTGTGATTGCCTCCAAGGAACAGGGGTGGGGGTGGGGAACAGTTTTAAAAAACTGTTCAATAGACACTGCAGGGATCTGAGAAATACTATTTTATTATTAGAGAGCAGGTCCAGACACTTGCCCCTGTTTCTTCCTGTCACATTTATACTAAATGCAATCACATAAGTGATAAGGAAGATTTTTTTTGGGGGGGGATTTCTTTCTCCTGCTTGCTTCAGTCTCTGGATTGTGTAATCTTTTCTTCAAGACACTCAATGTTACTACACATTTTTCCCAAGGTCACCTCAAAATTCATTTATTACAGCCTCAGGGTTTAAAGAGGCAAGTCAGCTGCGTGCTGCTGCCCCAATCTTGTCATTAATTTCCACTGATCTTTTTGTAGAAGCCACCTCTGTAATGATCATGTACAATTAATACATTGCCAGCTATGTAAGTTTCAAGCAGTTAGAGCAATAGTGATAACTACAGATATAAGATATGCCACTTAATTATGAAAGGGATTGGTTGCTTCTCTTTCACTTAGAAATAACTTAGAATAAACAAACGAATGAACAAACAAACAAATAAATATAACAAATTAGAATACATTATCTTTGTAACTCTGGGAAAATATTGAAAATCATGAAATCTGTGTACAAGGCTTCTAGCACAAAAACATTGTAAAATTCTTCCTTTTTTCCCTACTGGCATTTTTGGGAGAAAAATATGATGAGGAAAGCCTGCAAACATGACTACTTGAATTCTTTCTCACCTCTTTACCAATAGTTGACATTGAAGGTGCCTAGATTTTCTTGAAAGAGAAATTATTGAAAGAGTATGTTACATGTATGGCCCAGGAACTATCTTGTGCATGTGTAATGTGCCTGAATGTGATTCTGATTTTCTTTCATATAACATCCACATGTATGTATACATGAAAAGTATGATTCAGGCTGACTTGCCTCTTTAAATCCTGAGGCTGTAATAAATGAATTTTGAGGTGACCTTGGGAAAAATGTGTAGTTCAAGTGACTATGAAGAGGAAGAAGCCACTAAGTCACTGCCCAATTGTCAGATTTCTGGTATGCTGTTTTACAATATCTACCTCGTGCATTTTCAAACTCAGTTGTTTTGTTTTGTTTTGTTTTGGGGGGGGGGGGGGTTGGGTTTCTGCTGGATTATCCTGCCACATACATACATACATACATACATACATACATACATACATACATACATACATACATTTATATATGATTACAGGCAAAGTATAAGCATGATTGTTAATACGTAAGAATACAAATATCTGGGGACATTGAGTCAGGGGCAGTAGGCATGCTTGTGTGCTTATGCACACTCGTTACACACCTTTTAGGAATGGTGTGAAGTCAACAGTACTAAGTCTGAGGTTAAAGTTTTGGGGGGTTGGAGAAGAAACCACAGAATCAGGCAAAGTATTCCAAGCATTGACTACTCTGTTGTTGAAGTCATATTTTTTGCAATCTAGTTTGGAGCAGTTTAAGTTTGTATCTATTGTATTGTTGCAATTGCAGCTGAAGTAGCCAGGAAGAACAGTGTAGCAGACAATTTTGTGTGCTACATTTAGGTCAGATCGAAGGCAACATAGTTCTAATTTTTCTAAGCCCAAAATTTCAAATCTGGTAGCATAAGGTATTCTGTTGTGAACAGAGGTGTGGGGGGCTCTTCTCATGAAATATCTTTGGACATTCTCAATTATATTAATGTCTGATGTGCAGTGCAGGTTTCAGACAGATGTGATGTACTTGAGAATTGATGTAGCAAATGTTTGTTTGTTTGTTTATTTATTTGTTTCTTTATTTATTTATTTGTTTGTTTGTTTGTTTATTGTATTTGTATGCCGCCCCTCTCCTTGGAATCGTGGCGGCTATATGTTCTATATGTTGTGATTAAAAGTACAATATTGCCAGAGAAGAAGCTATGCAAAATTAGGTTAACCACTCTTAATTTCTTTTTGGATATTAAGACAAAAAGGAAAGGGGGGGGGGGGGGAAGGGAAGAAAGAAAAAAAACCTTAATCTTAATTTTATAATTTTATTTTTATATTTATACTTCAATCTTTTTTAGGAAAAGAAAAATGAAGTTTTAAATTTTATCTGTATATAATATTTTTTCCAATATCAAATATGTATAAACATTAATCTTATTTCATGAAGTAAATGAGATAAATTAAGTATAAGTGATTGTATATATAAATTATTATATGCAGAAGTTTATAAATATTTACTAACTAAAATGAATCCTTGAAACAGCCAGAGTTATATTTCCTCTATTTTTGTTTTAGTGGCAATATCTTCATTAAAGCAGTCTAACAGTTCAGTCTAAAGTTGTTTCAGATCTTCACCCCAATAATGGCTGATTTCTTCGTTCTTCCTCTCAATCCAATAATAATATGTTACCGTCCCTTTGTTTTACTGTTCTTGTTAACATGTTTCTCCCTCTATCTGTTCACACTATTCCCCAATCCAGTGCTGAAAATAGTTCCTTTAGAAGATTTTAAAGTTTTTACAGTGATCCCTCGATTAGCACGGTCTCGATTAGTGCGAAACGCTGCAACGCGGTTTTTCAAAAAATATTAATTAAAAAATACTCCACGGTTTTTTTTGCTATACCACGGTTTTTCCCACCCGATGACGTCATACGTCATCACCAAGAGTCACTTCTCTGTCTCTTTCTCTTTCCTTCCTGTCACTATGCTTCAATCATTTTCTCATTTCTCTTTTTTCTCCCCTTTTTTCTATCATTTCTCTCTCTCTTTCTTCCTCTCTCACACTCTCTTCCTCCCTTCTCTCTCCCCCCCTCCACTTGCCCACGAGAAGAAAAAAAGCAACCTCTGCCGGGCAGCTCCCCTTGTGCCCCCGCTTTGTGCCTGCCTCTTTTGGGGATTTCTTTTTCTTTTCTTTTTTGCGCTGGCAGCGGGAGCTGTTGGGGAGGGCTCTGCCGGGAAGGCCTCTCAGCTGCAGAGCCGAATGGGGGCGGAGGCAACAGCGGAGCCCGGCGCTGGGGCCATGCGAGGCTGTTCATCCAGGGGGGCGTGGACTGGCAAGTCGCCCTCCTTTCTCTCTCTTTCTCAAGATCGCTTGCCGCTTGCCTATTGCAGCGAAGGAGGCGAAGCAAGGCTCCAAGCTGCAAAGCGGCAAGCGGCAAGCGATCTTGGAGTTTCCCCTTTGCCTGGGCGGCAGGAAGACCAAGGGAAGTTTCCTTCAGCCGCCCAACACCTGATCCGCTCCGCAGCGCGGCAGCAGCGAGGAGCCGAAGATGGGGTTTCCCCTTTGCCTTTACCCCATCTTCGGCTCCTCGCTGCTTCCGCGCTGCGGAGCAGATCAGCTGTTGGGCGGCTGAAGGAAACTTCCCTTGGTCTTCCCCGCCGCCCACACGCAAACTCCACCATCTGCGCATGTGCGGCCATGAAAAAAATGGCGCACATGCGCAGATGGTGGTTTTTACTTCCGCATCCGGTATAACGCGGAAATCGGTTAGCGCGGGAGGTCTTGGAACGTAAACCCCGCGCTAACCGAGGGATCACTGTAATACTATACAAAACCCAATACAGTGATCCCCCGATTATCGCGAGGGTTCCATTCCAAGACCCCTCGCGATAATCGATATTTCGGGATGTAGTGGTGTGGAAGTAAAAACACCATCTGCGCATGCGCGCCCCTTTTTCCATGGCCGCACATGCGCAGATGGTGGAGTTTGCGTGTGGGTGGCGGGGAAGACCCGGGGAAGACCCAGGAAAGGTTCCTTCGGCTGCCCAACAGCTGATCTGCTCCGCAGCGCGGCAGCAGCGAGGAGCCGAAGATGGGGTTTCCCCATTGCCCAGGCAACGGGGGAAACCCCATCTTCGGCTCCTCGCTGCTGCCGCGCTGCCGAGCAGATCAGCTGGTGGGCGGCCGAAGGAACCTTCCCTGGGTCTTCCCGCTGCCCAGGCAAAGGGGAAACCCCAAGATCGCTTGCCGCTTGCCCGTTCGCCCGCCCGCCCGGCTGCTCGCTTGCCGCTCACTTGCCGCTCGCTTGCAGCGCGGCAGCAGCGAGGAGCCGAAGATGGGGTTTCCCCATTGCCCAGGCAACGGGGAAACCCCATCTTCGGCTCCTCGCTGCTGCCGCGCTGCTGAGCAGATCAGCTGGTGGGCGGCCGAAGGAACCTTCCCTGGGTGCCGCCCGCCACTCGAGAGCAAGAGGGGGAGAGATAGAGAAAGAGAGAGAAGGAAAGAAAGAGATGAGAGAGGGAGGAAGAGAGTGTGAGAGAGGAAGAAGCAAGATAGAGAAAGAGAGAGAGAAAGAAAGATGAGAAAGGAAGGGAGTGACGTCATCGGGTGGAAAAATCGCGATATAGCGTTTTGCAATGATCGAGATCGCGAAACTCGGGGGATCACTGTAGTTCAAAACCCATCAAACTAAATGTTTCTTTTTTTTCTGTCCACACTTTCTCTCACTGCTGTTCTCAGAGGTGGGAAATCAACATAGTCCACTTCCTCTTTCCTTCTCAGCCACTTCTCACCTTTTTTCCAAGGAAACCTTCAGGCTGTTTTTTTTTTTGCCCCCATTTATATCCACTGGATCACCAAGATCATATTTGACTGAATTTGACTGTCTGTGTACCACTAGTCTAATGCTTGCTTCACCCATCTGTTGGTTGTCATTCTGCTGCAGCTTCCATTGCAGTCGCCCTCCTTTTTCCGCTCACCTTTCTTGAAGCTTTCCTGAGGTTGCAGGCAGTGTTCCCTCTAATTTCTTTTTGGGGTGGGCGGAAAAGTATAGTGTCTGAGCGGCAGTCCCTTCGGGACTGGGCGGCACAGAAATAATAAACAAACAAACAAACAAACAAACAAACAAACAAATAAATAAATACTGTGTGTCTATACCAGTGAGCTCATAATAGGGCAACTCTATCAATATCAAAATGCCACTTAAATAGTTGAGCTAGTTTCAAACTAGATTTTGATTTTCTTTCTCTCTTCCTTACTCCCATTCTTCTTCTTTCTCTTTTCCTTCCTCTCTTTTTTCTATCTGTTTCTCTCTCTTCCTCTCTTCCTCTCTCTCTCCTTCCCTCTCACTCTTTCCCTCTCGGCTTCTGGGCAGGTTTGGAAAACTCTGAGTTGATGATGATTTTTAAGTGAGCGATTGCTCACTGCTCAGCTTAGAGGGAACTATGGTTGCAGGTCTCAGCTGCTGCCTCCAATCACTCCTCCAGGTGCCTCTCTCTTTCAGTCCCCCTCCAAGAGGCTTAAGACCACCATGGGTCCGACAAGAACGGGGAAAAACTGAAACTCCAGGATGGAGAATCGTCTCTCACACCCGTTCACTTTGACAGCTGGCCCATAGTTGTCCTAAGATTATGTTGATTTTTATAATGATGTATATCGAGATAAAAGTCAATCATACTGTGATTACTTAATTACATAGTAGGCAAGAGAAAAATCAGTAAAGGTGAAACGAAACTATACTAACAAATTTGGAAAATAATACAGTGGCCAACAAATTGGAAGAGGTAAAGCTATTTTCCAATACCCAAAAAGAATAAAACAGTACTACATAATTTTGAATTTGGAAGGGATTCTCTAGGTTTAAAATCTCCATTAAGCAACAAACTTTTATGTCTGACACCACTAGAAATAATTCCAAATGATTGAAGCGGTATTATTATTATTGCAGCATTATGATTGATATGTTCAACTCCTTTAAAAATGGGATTCAGAATAATTATCCTCGTGACATCCCAAAGCTGTGTACCTGAAGCACGAAGAACTCATTCCAATGACAAAGATGCATTTTCTGTCATTATGACATCCTCCCTCGGAGCTCACTGGAAAAAAATAATGAATCCGAAGCTTCTTCAGAGCAGCAGTGTAGAATGATGAATTATTCCAAACATTATTCTCTTTCAATATCTAATTGTCATAGAAACCTTCAAACAGTATTTTGTAAAACAGAGAAGCAATTTATTATACTATACATAACTGGACAATACTTGGTGTGTTTTTGTTTTGTAAAAAAAAACATATTTAAGATACTAAACCAGCAGGCCCCAACTCTTCTGGAACCAGGTACTGGTTTTATGGAAAACATTTTTCCCACAGACCGTTTGGCCTGTATGTGATGGATTCAGTTTCACTCACCCATTTGTTGCTCACATCCAGCTGTGTGGCCCAATTCCTAATAGGTCCTGGATTAGTACTGGTCTGTGGCCCAGGGATTGGGGACTCATGCATTAAACAAATGTATATACTATCTTGCTAACTTCAATTCAGGAAAGCAGACCTCCATATCTTTCTCTAATGTTTTCCAGGTCTATAATTTTATTTTCTACTAATTGCAAGCAATACACCAAAAATACTTTACATCAGTCAGCCTTTGCATCAAGCCCTGTGGCATAATTATAACCAAAGACTGGTGACTTGGAAACCATTACTTCAAACATCTGCATTTGTATTGTTTTGAGGGCAGTGGAAGGTAGAATTCAAAGAACCTTCTTATGAGGATTAAATTTCTTTGACGTCCATAGGAGAAAATAATTATGGTGACAAGCAATGCTCTTTTATTGCCTCTTTCATTTGTTATTATTTTATTTGAGTGATAATTGTGTTTTTGTTATATACCATATTTTTGCTATTAGATGTCTATTACATTTCAAAAGCAAATGATTAAATAAGATTCTTCCACAATGAGTTTGCAACAGTTTGCAGTTTTACAAGTAAATGCTTGCATCTTAACATTAAAATCTATTGGGAAATATCTAGGTAGGCAAGGAGGAGGAATCAAGTGGGGAGTTAGCCTTGAATCACTGCACAACTGCAAGAAATCCAGGACTGACCCCACCAAACCTTGCTGTTTCTTAAGCTCCATGGAATGTTATCTGTTTCCAAGTAATACGGGGAAATTGTATGTTTATACAAATTACCATCCTATAATTGTCTGACAAATATAAACAAACAAATAATGAAATGTATACATAAATTCTGTATATGTAGAATGGCAAAATAATCATCTTCAATTCCTCAAATGTTGATGTGTTTCTTAGGCCTAAGAAAATCATATTTACCAAATGATGTTTATCTAGGAGTTCACATTTAACTTTCAACATTCATGTATCCCAGCAGCTAGTCAGGGCCCGCAAAGTTGGTCTTCTCCAGGTCCCGTCAGCCAAGCAATGCCAGCTGCCGGGCCCATGAGGAAAAGCCTTCTCTGTGACAGCTCCAGCCATTTGGAATCAACTCTCCCCAGAGATTTGCACTGCTTCCACTGTCCTGGAAGATGTTAAAGATACATCTTTGTCGGCAGGCTTGGGGCTGTTGAACACATTGCTCCAGCCCATGTTATGACAGACTCAGGGATGAATATGAATGAATGGTTCTAAATGACATGGGCCTTTTAGTTTTGGTAAATTAGTTTTTAGCATGTTTTACAGATTTAGTTTTAAATCCTTAGTTTTAATTTTCGATTTCTACTGTCTAGGGCTGTTCAAAGGTAAGCTGCAAATTTAAAACTAAGAAAATCAAGAAGAATGAAAATGCCCCAAATGCCAAAAATGGAAAACTCACATAAATTCACATGAACATTGGAAAGACCCTATGGCAGTGATGGCAAACCTTTTTTTCCTCGGGTGCCGAATGAGCATGTGTGTGTGTGCTATCATGCATGCGCCAGTGCCCACACCCATAATTCAATGCCTGGGAAGGGTGAAAACAGCTTCCCCCACCCCCGGAGGCCCTCTGGAGGCCGGAAACAGCCTTTTCCCCCAACTTCTGGTAGGCCTAGTAGGCTCATGTTTTGCCTCCCCAGGCTCCAAAGGCTTCCCTGGAGCTGGGAGAAGGTAAAAGCACCCTCCCCCATCCCTCCAGAGGCACTCCAGAAGCCAAAAACGCCCTCCCAGAGCCTCTGTTCAAGCCATAAATCAGCTGGTTGGCACACACATGTACGTTGGAGCTGAGCTAGGGCAATGGCTCGCGTGCCAGCAGATATGGCTCCATGTGCCACCTGCGTCACCCGTGCTGGAGGTTCGCCATAACTTCCTTATGGTCATTATTCCTTTTCTACGTCTATTGAACATAAGACATTCTCTGGCCCTATAAGTCTGATTGCTCATGTAATTCACAATTGTCTATTCCAAATCTTCCCATTCAGTAGGAAAAGGGAACTGTAAAAGACACCAAACACAGAAAAATCTATCCTTCAGTTCTCAAAGCACCTACTATTATTATTGTCTGAAAGTTTGTGTCTTTCCATCTGAAGAGAGTGATACAAATGTTTTAAAAAGTAAGCAAATTACAGTGACCTAAATAGAAGTTGCCCTTACAGTACGTAGTGAATGGTTTAAAATGGTTTAAAAATGGTTTAAAATGGTTTAAAAAACACGAACCATAGTCCATAAAGAGTACATAATTTTCTATTATGCTTTAATCCTAGTGCTCTATAATTCCTTCACCAATTTACAAATTATGTAAAGTTAATAAACTGTTATGATAATATCTTTCTCCTTATCTTTTTTATATATACCTTGTGTAGCAAAAAAGTGGGCAAAGTATGTAGAGGATGAATATTAAAAAGCTGTGCATTTATATATTTGCCTTTTCAGTGCATTTATATATTTGCCTTTTCATCAGGAATTGAGTTTTGGTTATATGATTCATGACGTATCTTCAGAAGTGGCAAAAAGTATTTGCTAATTGTGCTGATTGTCTTCAAATACAAGACTATCAAATGGAATAAAAAAGCTTAGCTGAAGAATATAAACTACTCCAATAATTGTTTTAACGATCTGGGACTTTTGAATTAAACAGTTAAATAAGTCAATGAAGTATGGTAATTCTCGAATACTCTAGGAAAATATCAGCAAGGAGCCACTAAACCAGAATTAAACAAGGAGTATATAGCAATTTGTGGTTTTTCAAATGTGAATTAAAAAGGAGAAATGTGGAAGGTAGAGAGGCTTCAGGCTTCATTTCACTTTTTTTCATAGAGATCTAGCTTCACAGATGCAACATTTTGGCAAAGAATATCGACATAGAAATGCTTTAATACATTATTTCTATCTCACTTGTTCAGAGAATACAGATAGAACCAGACTGCGAAACAGGCAATTTGAAGCACTTGATAGGGAATATGTGTGATAGAATAAAGTATTTATCCAATGAAAATTGACTTTTCCTCTCCACCCCCCTTATCTTCTTTGCTCCTTCTTCTTTTGCTTGAAAATCATTTTTCCCCTGCCTGAATTGGCAATTTATCATTTGGTGATCATTAATAATTTAGTTTTTGAAAGCTGCTGCTAGTGGCACATTTTCTTTTACAAGTATCTTCTCATTTAAAATGCAAAACTGCCTTCCAAAAACATGCTTTAATATTTTTAGTTGAACCCAAAAAATATTTGAAAAGAGATAAAATAATAATTCATGTGTATGAATGACTAGTACGTGTGTTGCTGAACTGTTTTCTGAGTTTTAATTAGGGTTTTAGAAATTAGTTTGCTTTTCTTGACCTCTTTTTATTGTTATTGTTACTTGTAATTCACACGGTTGTAAGCCACCCTGAGTCTTTCGAGATTGGGCAGCATGGAAGTCAAATTAAATAAATAAATAAAATAAATAAGAGTTTGGGATATTGTTCAGATGTGTGGATTTTAATTTCCAGAATTCTCTACCTAGTTTGGCCATTAATAATAATTTTGATAGTTAAAATTCACACTTCTGGATAGCATCAAGAATGGGGAAAAATGCCAAACCTACTATAATTTACTTAATAGCCTGAGATTTCAGGGTTTTATATCCTGGAAACCACAGCAACTGCAACTTTTTATACAAGGAATCAAATTACATTCTCAGTCAACACTTTTCTATCATTATTCCTTTTATGAAAACCATCTAGGGGCAAATGAAGTTCAGTCTCCAGCTTTTACTTGAACAAACAGTAATTTTAACACATGCTAAACATGAGCTACAGTGAAAATATGCTGAGAACACTATTCTTTAAGGTTCTTTTGTGACTGACAGTTAAAAATGGACCCATCTAACAAAGAAATAGCTGAAAAATAGCCTATTTTGAAGTACAGTTGCTAAGATGATTTTGCACAAATTATCTGACAGGTTTAGCTGGTTGTTTGCTCATGCATATTTCATTAGCTGGTCCTGATTTCCATGTGTTTGCTATCTTCAGACAATTTTCAGTTGGAGGGTTGGATTTATTATCCAACAATGTTATGGATTATCCTGAGAAGCAGGTGATCACAATTTTACTGGCTGCACTCTTCAATTCACAGTGATAATTCTGCTCCTTGAATTCACAAACAAAATATTTTTAAGGTAGAATGATGAGTGCACTTCATAAAAATAGTGAATGTCAAACACTAGTCTCTATTACATAAAGAACAATCACCCTCCAAAGGCTCATGTGTGAACAAAGTTCATTTGAATCAAGGATCATGACTTTTAAAAAAGATTTGAGACAATTTAACTAGTGAAATAAATGCCAATTATAAATATTGGTGGATATGTAACACACTTCTACCGTGCATTGTTAAACTGACATTTAAAAAAAAAATTCCATTAGATTCTTCTTTAAAATATTTATAATTTATTTATTTATTTATTCGATTTTTATGCCGCCCTTCTCCTTAGACCCATGTTAGCAATAGCACTTTTTAACAGAGCCAGCCTATTGCCCCCACAATCCGGGTCCTCATTTTACCCACCTCGGAAGGATGGAAGGCTGAGTCAACCTTGAGCCAGTGAAGAGATTTGAACTACTGATCTACAGATCTACAGTCAGCTTCAGTGGCCTGCAGTACAGCACTCTACCTGCTGTGCCACTCCGGCTCTGTAATAATGTAATTCTCTTCAAAATTCTCATTGAAATGATATACTGCAAAGAGTTATTGCCTGTTTGTTAACAGAGAAATAGAAATGGATTTACAAATGTATATAGGTAGTTTCATCCAAGCGGGTCAATTACCAACCATTTAAAGTTATAACAGGTCTTCCCAGAGCTAATAGCAACCTATTTTGAGTCAGCTGCAAACACAGGCACAGCAGTCACATAATTGCATTTTTCGGCATTTAACTTGCATTTATGGCTTTTTTTAGGGGCCTACAACCACATGATTTTCCAGCTTTTCAAATATTTACTTTTTGGTTCCAGCAAAAGTTCCCTTCGTGGAAAACAGGTTCATATAACCATTTAACAACTGCAGCATTTGCTTGACAACATAGTGTTCATTTAATGGCTTAATGACTAATAATTACAAAAAGTTGTAAAATTGGACATGGTCAGATGGTGGCATTTTAAAAAATAACCATGATTTGGAATCATAAGTCCAGCCTCAATTACACTTTAAGTGAAGAATTACCTTTAGACAAATCCACTCCCCACCCCAAATGTGGTTTTTAATTTTTTTTAATCTTTTAAATCAAATTTTAATGGATTTTTAATACTTTTCAGCTTTTTATTACATTGTGAGACACCCAGAAACATTGTATTATTTTATTTATATTTATATTTTACTTTTATTTATTTATTATTATCCCACCTTTTACAAATAAATCAAAGCGTGAAGACGTCCAACATACCTTCCTTTTCCTAGAATTGACATAATATCCACACTTTAATAAGTTAGGATCTACTTCATACCACCAATAAGCAGATATCCAGAAATTAATTAATGGTCTTTTAAAAAAAAAATACATATTTTCACTTACACTTGATTTAACACTCTAGAAAGATTATTATGAAGAGGAAACGAGAACTGTTGTATAGCATGTAGTAATTAGCTTCCATTGCCAGCCAAAGCACTGGGATTCTCTTGAGCCTCCCCTCGCTGGGATACCCCACAGCCGGACTTCCGTTGCCAGCCAAAGCGCTGGGATTCCCCTGAGCCTCCCCTCACTGGGATTCAAAACAGCGCCGGCAAAAATGAAGAAAATCCCAGCGAGAGGAGGCTTAGGGAAATCCCAGCAATGCAAGAACAGGCACTTCGGCTAGCAACGAAAGTCCGGAGGCTGGGATTCCCAGCAAGAGGAGGCTCAGGGGATTCCCAGTGCTTTGGCTGGCAACAGAAGTCTGAAGGCGGGGCATCCCAGTGATGGTGGCTCAGGTTTGTAAGTTGAAAACAGTTTAGAAGAGGAGGTATCAGTGTATACATATATAGGTCCACAGATAATCCAATAGTGCAATAGGGATATTTAAAAATTCATAAGCACTACTATAATATTATAAAATGTATTAAAATATACTAATATATATAAGTATATAAGAATATATTAGAAAGCTAAACCAGAACAATCCCTCAAAAACAGCAATGTACAAGAGTATTTGAAGAGAGACCAAAAATCAAGATAGCAGCCATATCCTGGGACTGAGCCTTATCTGTTTTTTATATGAGCAGGGCTTTGATTATAAGATTGTGGCCATAATTTTGACTTTGTTTATCCCGACAGAAAACATTGTGTGGTTTACTATTGGGAAGTTAAAAGGAGTAATAAGAAGCAAGTAATGAACATTATTTGTGTAATGTTTCTAAGAAAAATGCATACAAACCACCAATAGGAACGGAGCATGACTTGAGGGCATCTTCAAAACAAAACAAAATCTCAAAAAAATCACATAAACACTAGACAGAGCAATTTGTTCTCTCACAAGAGGTCACAAGATTGTCAGGCCAAACGCTGTCAGTCTATCTCTGGTATTATTAGCCTAAGATATTGCTCAAGGATAGAAAGGTTATAGGAGTAGCTGTGTACATTTCCTCTTTTAGGGAAAACTCCCGACTGCCTCTACAGAAAAAAAAAAGGAAAGGCATGCAGTAGTTGATTATTTCCTATTATGCCAGGGTTGAAGGTGATTTCATTCATTTGCACTCCATTTCAGCAAATACGTAGTAAATAGAGATGGAGCCCATCTGACTCTCCAAATGCTGTAGGATTCCAGCTCTTATCAGCTCTGGCCAGCTTGCCCAGAGGTTAGAGATAATAAGAACTCTAGCTCAATAACATCTGAAGGGCTGAGAGCTTTGCACCTCTGAACTACAACACACAAAGGCAAGTCTTCATCCACATCAGAAAACTGCCAATTGGATTGCACGTAGATGCCAGAGCATAATTTCAATGCAATTATAGCCCATTCTTTTTAAAAGCATTGAAATTCTCTTTATTATGCAAGGTCTATTTGAGTGGTTAGCAGCATCCAGTTGATCGCCATCCTGTTTAGGATTTATTACACGAGTCTATGAAAAATGACACCATAGATTACCAGCATTGATCAAGCCATTTTTTTCCTTAGCCTAAACATATATCATAGCTTGGAGATAATGACAGTTTAGGGCAGCAGCTGTCTTTAGTCCACACAGGATAACTGATCAATCTTGTAATCCATTTGAGCAATACTGTATGGCTTAAAATATAATGGGCAACTACTGTTATCATTCTTTCATGAAAGCAACTAAATGGTAACAAGTTATGAATGCTTGTTTAAGTATCATGGGCCGTTTTCTACAACATATAGAAAAGTAAGGGTTTTGTTTGTTTTTGTTTGGTTGTCAACATAGCCAATAAAGATTTATGGCTCAGACAGGATTATTTTCCCTTGAGACCCAACAGAACAGGCATACTTGATTAAACAATGTCATCTTATGGAATCTAGAATCTGCACCTTTTATGTTTTCCTATGTTTTAGAAGAGAGGTGTAAAGCTCCAAGCCCTTCAGATGTTATTGAACTATAACTCCTATTATCTCTAACCTCTGGCAACTATGGCTATTGCTGATAAATGTTGGAATCTAACAAAATCTCAAAGGTCAAAGGTTCTTTAATATATATATGCACATATGTCTATATACACACACACTGAAAATCCATGTGGAAGTGAATAACCCCAAATTTCAGATGGCTCTGATCCTGATGATTTTTCACAAGGTACTAAAGTATATGCAGAAAGCCATTTTAATATTTAAAGTTGTGGAGATGTGCCGCCATAAATGTGATGTATTTCAATTTTGATTGATGTTTTCTGTTTTAACTTGCTGTGCACTGAGAATGCAGCCATGCAAACACAATTAATTAAATAATTAATTATGTAAACTTTAAAGGTAGTTTGCTGCATCTATCTACAACAAATTCATAACCCAGGTCTCAACAATAACACATTTTAAATAAAATCCAACTATTAATAAATTGTTAAATTGATTGTGATGGAAATAAGATGAAACAACAGCATACATAACCTGAAAGAAAAAATAACATAAAGAGCTGGTGTCAAGGTTACAGGTAGCATCCAAACTTAAATCAGAGTCCAAGTCAAAGTATTCCTCAAAGTTCCAATTTATTGCCAGGCCCATACTGGCACCTACACTGGGAAACACGAATCTGAAAGTTCATATTCCTTGCTCCGCCCCCCCCCCTGCAAACTTGTCACGTTGCCCATTCAGGTTGTGCCAGCGTGGCAACTCCTCCTTTCACTTCCGCTCAGGTGGTGGACAAAGGATAGCCTTGAACCCTCGAAGGAATGCTTTGTGGCTGCATTTGCTCCCTTATGAAAATCACCCCTTCCAAATTCCCATAAACATCAGGCCTTCTATAGATAGTGTGGCAAGCCAGTATTTTATCACCAACTTCTGCACCAGCTTGACAGCTAAATACTATAATATTTTGAAGGGACCCAGTATCTTTCAAGTCATTCTGACTATTTATACAGTATGTAGACATTTTTGTTCCAGGAATGATTTACAAGTGATAACTATAGTTTGAACAATACCTAGAAGAAATTAATAGCATACCAATTCTTCAGTAAAATGTCTTTTATCAACTGAAAATTTTGCCAGATATAAATATTAAGAAAGTATGGATTAAAGTACATTTAATGCTTTGAATTTGGCTCAAAACTTTTATTACTGTCATTTACCCAAAACTAGCTACAGTAAATCTCTTTTGTAATATGTATTTATATTAGAGTTCCACAGCTAAAGATCACAAAGGAGAACAGCATACAAGGTCAAGTTTTTGAAGTCATAAATGAATGCAGTCTATATGTTCAAGCTTCTAAAAAAAAAAGCTAAATTCAGGGGGCGAGGGGTAGGTTATTTGTTACAGAGGAGAAAGACAGCAGGTGTTTGTTGAAATAGAACAAAAATAATTATATTGAACAAAAGCAGAATTTGCATTATGCAATAGGTAAAATTTACATCTATTACCACTCACTAAAAATAAAAATCCTCTTTCTTACTCCGCTATTTATATACTACTCTTTCCAGCTTCTTTCTCATTCTCATGCTTAGCTTCAGAAGTCGAACTCCGTCATGTTTGTTAAATCATACAATTAACCTGCATGGATATTCTATGCTTTGCCTTTTAAGGGGAAAATAAGTACTGTATCATGACTGCTGGAACATTTTTGCAAATGCACACAAAAAAAATTGTAGTTGCATTGACCTATTGATTTACTTTTATTATAAAAAGATTGGTGCAAACATTAGATTATAGGCAAGGCATTCAACATTCATGCTATAAATTTTATTAGGCTCTTATCTTTCAGAAACATTTGGTAACATTACATTAAAATGCTTAAACTCTAAACAAAAAACTGCCCATTACTGGACAGGGAACTAATCGTTGTTAAAAACAGACACATAGTTAAAAGTAGCTTCATCTCTAGAACAAACTCCTTGCAGAGATACGTACCACCCCCTTCCTCCTGATCTTTCACAAAGCCCTGAAGACATACCTCTGTCGTGGGGCATGGGGTCCGTGAGTAGCGAAATTGTCCAGCCGATGTTCTGAATTATTGGAATTGGATGAATATGGATAACTGTACATGGGGTTTTTAGAATCTTTTATTAATTTTGTACATTTCTTTTTAAAAAATAATAAAATTTCTGCACATTTATTAAAATTTCACATGCACAGGAGTGCCAGAAACCAAAAGAACAACCACTCGATCCATGGCATATACATTATTATTATTTTTATTATTTTATTATTTTTATTATTATTATTATTATTATTATTATTATTATTATTATTATTATTATTATTATGTCAGTACAACACAGCAAACGAAATCACTATGCTGGATTTCATATTTCATCACCAGTCAGGCACTTCCCAAGCACCTAGGACTGCGTGATGTAGCGGCGAATTATGTTTGCTGATCCCAGTAAAGTGGCCTTTTGCAATTGACAAATGGAGATTTTGTCAATTCCAATGGTTTTCAAATGTCCGCTGAGATCCTTTGGCACTATGCCCAGCGTGCCAAGTACCACTGGGACCACTTTCACTGGCTTATGCCAGAGTCGTTGCAGCTCGATTTTTAGATCTTCGTATTTCACTAATTTCTGCACCATTATTATTATTATTATTATTATTATTATTATTATTATTATTGTTGTTGTTGTTGTTGTTGTTGTTGTTAATTAGATTTGTATGCCACCCTTCTCCGGAGACTTGGAGTGGCTCACAACAACAAAACACAGTACAAATCCAAAACTTTAAAAAAAAAGATCCAAGATCCAAGCCCAGCTCAAGGCTGTTGCTACCTTTTTATCTATTTTCTCCTCACAGGTAGAAGAAAAATGAGGATTTTGAAAGGCCGAATCTCTAATCCGACTGCTCAGAAAATCATATTATAAAACAGGAAGTGCAACCAAATTTGAGCTGTAAATCCCTAAGACTGCTATTTATCAGCAAAGAGCTAGTCTTCGGTATTGAAGTCTTCCCAATTTTTGCAGCCCAGATCTTATAGCCCTGAATGACAATAGCTACTGGTATCTTCTGCATTATATGCTCGAAGTGTTAGCATGGCTAGAATATACATATATTTATGGAAGATTCTGCGCGGCTGTATTTTTCCAGTTACAGTAAGGTGTAGAGAAATAAATAAATGGGATTTGCATTAAAAGGATTATCTGGGGAATGGAGGATGATTTAGCAACTCTCCAAACAGGTAATCATATTCAGTGTATAAAGCACAGAAGAGTAGCTGCACTCAGCATAAATGTTGCCCTTTCTTAGGAAGGGTTGTAAATACTGTTCAGCAGTTTAAATCGGCTTAGGGCAAGAGAAAGAGAATTGTAAGCTCTTAAAGAGTATGAAAAGCTATATTTAGTATTGCTTGAATTCAAGCAAGAACACATTGCTAAAACAATCTAAATTATTCATTTATGGGCTTAGTTCTTTAGTATTCACTGCTCCAACACAATTTAAAATTTTTTGTTCTTTTGACATTTTCAGTCTTGAATGGCCTGGACCCTTCATGCCTCTCATAGTAATATTTCATTGTCCCTAAATTGTCATGTTTTGAAGTTTTGATTTGGTGTCCTGCTTAGTCCTGCTTTCATTCTCTTCCCTACCCCTATGATTCCTAAAATTTTCCATAATTTATATTCTATATGGTATGCTTCTCCACGTATAAAACTACACCAGGGTTAAAGCTTACATTTCTACTATAGTTTTCTTTAAAAGGGTATTCTATAGTGTCTGAGCACCGTAATTCACATTTTCCAAATCTGAAAATATCCACTATATCAAAATATGAAAGTAACTATTATACTTAATCCGAAAGCCACTGAATTCTGTAGTACTTATCCATTGGCACAGTTAATATTATTTGATTTGCAGGTGTGCTTCACTGCTGTGCTGTCTTTGCTCAATGTAAGAATCCACAAATCAAAGGGTGCTAAAGTAGATGCTTGTTTCCTATGTCTCAAATGCCTCCCTTCCCCAGGTGTTTAGTTGCGCCAGAAGCAGAATGACAATGCGCAGACAAGAGCTGGAATTTAAATTGGGTCACTTTATTTAAATTAATGTAACTTTAAATAACGTAACTTTAAATGTTATAAACAAGTGAAACAAAAGGACCTACAGAGGCCAATCAAACGAATGGGGTGGAAAATTACGTTAAAAACATTCATTGACAACTATGGGGCATAACTCCTTGTTCATCCAGGTGAAAGTAGCCACCATCTTTGAAAAGATGCCCAAAAGGAGAACGCACAGTTGCTACCACTGCCCATTTCTGCCCCTAACCTGCCAACCCCAGTGACCAGAGGGAAAGCCAAATTGACCAAATATATGGCTAGAATAGTGTCATACCCCCTAATGAGTCCATCCTTAACGCCGGTGTGGAATAGGTTAAAAAAACAGCCGCTAGCCCATTTAGACACACTGTAAGATAGAGGAGGGCAGGCGGGTGCCGTAAGATAGAGGACTGTGGGGGTGGATGTGGGTGAAACCTCCTATTTTGCTGGGCTCTCAGCACAAGCCCCCAATTAAATGCAAAGGTAGAAAAAGCAGACACACACACACGTGAAAAGTCAAGAATACTGTCTTTATCCAAAGAAAAATAGAAGCAAAACACCCTTTTGGTAGTCAAAGGGCTCCCCTTCAAAGCAAACAGACTTGAATGCAGTGAAAAAACAAAAAAACAAACTCAAAGCAATTAACACGTAGCTGTGAAGTCGTCACAGCTACTCTCCTTCAAACGTTTTCCAACTCACATGTTTGACTATGGTTTAAGTTCAGAGTCCTGATTTCAAAGCACAGAGTCCTTGGAGAATCCAGAGAGTAAAGCCACATCCACTATCACGAACAGATAATCTTCCACACTGAGAGGCCGGCACGCTGCCCATTTAACAGCAGCCTAATTAGTTGAACCACGCCCAACCATAGGTAAACTCTCTTATCTCTTGTAATACCTACATAGCTGCTCTTTTCTATTCATGGCCCTTTGCCTGAGTACGTCAATAAATGCTTCTTCATCAGAGTCCAGCGAAGATAAGGAGGAGGATGAATTGCTTCCTAATGGGATGTCTGCCATGACCCCCTCTGAGGGTCCCATTTCACAGTCACTCCCTGCTTCCGATGATACTTCACTGTCCAAAGCAGTCGGCAGTAAAACAGGCCTCTGACACTGGGTGGATTCACCCACATCCACCCCCACAGTCCTTGGGACAGGAGCTGGCCCAGAGCCAACCACAACACCTCCCAGCCTTTGGAGAGCTTATGGGGAGTGGGGGAGGCCATTTTCATCCTACCCAGGCTCCAGGGAAGCCTCTAGAGCCTGGGCAGGGTGAAAAATGGGCATACCAGGCCCACCGGAAGACAGGAAACAGAGGAACAAGGGATGTGCATGCATGCACATGAAGATGGGGCATGTGGGGGAAATTGAATTATGGGTGTGGACATGCACATGCGTGCAAGCTTTCAGCCCCATGAAAAAAAATAAGAACCATCACTGGCCTAAACTTTCTGTTGCTCCACTGGTTCATGGGCAGTTTGATCTTTGTTCATTGTTCCTTGCAAAATATTTTCCATTTTCTCATCTATACCATCAATTGAATCTATAATATTTTGGAGCAACAAAGTTATCTCATTGAAAGCTCCTCTCATTTCCACAGCTGTTCCTTCACCCCCAGTCATAATAACAATATATATGGTATCCCAAAGGTCTATTTTCTGGTGTTTGTTGGCAAAGCAATTGATTGTAAATAATGTTGATTTATTTACTCTTGTATCTGGATATTTGGAAATATTGATAGGAATTTAAGTGACGCTTTAACATCAAAACATTTTATATAACGTAGCTCATTGTCCGATCTATAAGTAATTTCTTTGGCCTATCTATCTATCAATAGGAACTATTTTGATATTATATGGGATTCTTATATGCACTACATATTTTGCTAATATGTATTGGCAGTATCTAGGTCAAAACTTCATTAGCACATTTCAAAAGGAAATTAATAACTGTGGGCATTTTAAAGAAAATGAAATCTCATGAACTTCAGGTGCCTATCCCACCAAACCTAAAATAAGGGTTTAACAGCTGATCAGTATGACAGTTGTACATTATAGAAAGTGTTAAACTGCAAAAATACTCAGGTTTACAAATATAGCAATGAATAGAATACAATAGAGTAGAGTAGAGTAGAGTAGAGTAGAGTAGAGTAGAGTAGAGTAGAGTAGAGTTTAATTGAATTGAATTGAATTCTTTATTGGCCAGTAGGTTCTGAAATCTCACTCTTCATTGTAATAAGTAGAATTTTAGTTTAATCAGTTACTTCGATAATACATAGGCTGAGGATAGAATTATAGTCCAAAATATATTGTTAAGATACAAATTAGATTTTTTATTTAATTAATTTCCAGATGTTTATACATGTACATACATTTTACTTTGAAGGTATGGAACATTTCTCTTCATATATTTTATTACTACTTTCAGAATATTCCATTTCAAGATAACAACACATAAAGCATGTTCAAAATAAATTTTAATTTATTATCACAACACGTTTGAAACGCACATCGTGACATCATCTAGAAAGAGAAGAAAATGCTTTTAACAACCACAAAACCTTAGTAATGCCTCTTTTGCAATGAGAGAGGAATGAAAGAACTAATAAAAGCTAGCATAATAGTCTCATTGAATTATGCATATCATTCTCTTCCATTTTCAAATTATATACAATATGTCTACACACACAAAAAGGGATATCATCTAAAATCAAATGCATGTCCTTACAGAAAGCTGCAGATATGTTTATCAAGCAATGTCTATATCAATTCTTTCACATTTAGAGCAGTAAGAAATGATGATAATAATTAAAGCAACTTTTTAAATTGTTGTTGCAAACCTGTCAATGAAAATATGAAAGAAAAGCAAAATATTTTTAATCCGAAAAAAATAGGTTAAAGTTCTTTGATTTGGTGCTTTCTAGATGTTTTGGACTTTATGGGAGGATGAAGTGGTTATGACCTATAAAGTCCTTCATGGCACCAGACCAGATTATCTCAGGGACCGCCTTCTGCTGCACGAATCCCAGCGACCAGTTAGGTCCCACAGAGTGGGTCTTCTCCGGGTCCCGTCAACTAAACAATGCCGCTTGGTGGGACCCAGGGGAAGGGCCTTCTCTGTGGCGGCCCCGACCCTCTGGAACCAACTCCCCCCAGAGATTAGAATTGTCTCCACCCTCCTTGCCTTTCGTAAGCTACTTAAAACCCACCTCTGCCGCCAGGCATGGGGGAATTGAGATTCCCTTTCCCCCTAGGCCTTTACAATTTTATGCATGGTATGTCTGTATGTATGTTTGGTTTTTTATATTAATGGGCTTTTAATCATTTTTAGTATTGGATTATTATTGTACACTGTTTTATGATTGCTGTTAGCCACCCCAAGTCTTTGGAGAGGGGCGGCATATAAATCCAATAAATAAATAAGTAAGTAAGTAGGTAGGTAGGTAGGTAGGTAAGTAAGTAAGTAAGTAAGTAAGTAAGTAAGTAAGTAAGTAAGTAAACAAACAAACAAACAAACAAACAAACAAACAAATAAAATTCCTTTATTGGGAAACAGGTAAAAATGAACTCAAAATTAAAGGCTTTTCCCCCCTATTTGTCAAAACCATACAAAATATCATTTGGACACCAGATGATTCTTGACAAATTAAAACCAGTGCAAGCAGGTAAGTCTGCCTTTTAGTTAAAATATATACAGGGGAAATATTTTAGGCATCAGAGGACAATAACAATTAGACATGGGTAGTGTGGCATTTGTGCTTTGGAATGGACATATTATATGAATATTTTATTTATTAATTTATTAATTTATTAATTTATTAATTTATTAATTTGCTAATTTGCTAATTTGCTAATTTGCTAATTTGCTAATTTGCTAATTTGCTAATTTGCTAATTTGCTAATTTGCTTATTTATTTATTTACTTACTTACTTACTTACTTACTTACTTACTTACTTACTTACTTACTTACTTACTTACTTACTTACTTACTTATTAGATTTGTATGCCGCCCCTCTCCGCAGACTCAGGGCGGCTAACAACAGTAAAAAGACAATGTAAACAAATCTAATATTAAAAGTAATTTTAAAAAACTCAATTTAAAGAACCAATCATACATACAGACATACCATGCATAAATTTTATAAGCCTAGGGGGAAGGAATATCTCAATTCCCCCATGCCTGATGACAGAGGTGGGTTTTAAGAAGCTTACGAAAGGCAAGGAGGGTGGGGGCAACTCTGATATCTGGGGGGAGTTGGTTCCAGAGGGCCGGGGCCACCACAGAGAAGGCTCTTCCCCTGGGTCCCGCCAAATGACATTGTTTAGTCGATGGGACCCAGAGAAGGCCAACTCTGTGGGACCTAACTGGTCGCTGGGATTCGTGCGGCAGAATATAGTCATTGGTAGTAGAAGAGGAATCTTCATCAAGAACCAAGCAGGATCAGAAAACGATCTGCAGAGCAAATTGAATGCTGAATTGCATTAGAAGGGCAGGCAGCAAGTTTGTAGTAAAAAAAAAAAAAAGTCAGGTTCATAGCCCCAATGATACAACTAAGGATCTATCTATATTTTTTAAAGCTTCTATCAGAGGTAGATTCCTCCCACTTCGGATTGGTTCACCTACACCAGTAGCGATTTTCTGGTGATGTCATGAGACACCACCAAACTGGATGAGTCGGTGCCAATCGGTAGGCGCTACCATCTTTTTTTGTTTTTAGCATGTGTCACCACTTTTATTTTTGGCTTATTTTGGGGTTTCTTTCGGTGTTTTTAATTTTTCAGGAGTGGTTGCACTACTCAGGCAAATGCAACATGCACACAGCGCGGGAGGAAACAAACACAGCAAGGTAAGCTGGAAACACCCCCCCCCCCCCAGCTTTTATGGTACTGTCCTGGTCACCATATTTAATAGGTACACATTTCTGGTACTGGAATTCCAACAGGTTCGTTTTGTTTGTTTGTTTATCTTCTTTCCCTCTTCTTCTTTTGACTAAAAATCAAGGCTGAGAAGTACAGAAAGTCGTAATGTAAGTGACCACATCAGAGCTGTGATAAGAAATCCGTGTAAATAAAGGAGGTCGTGAGACAATGAAGAAACTGTCAAATGCACAGTTCAGACATGCATGTAAGGTTTGTTATGCTAAAGCTGATATATTGAAAATACTCTAACAATAAACAGCAATCTAACTTAGAAAAACCCGTGTATGTGTTTCCGAAAAGTTCCCATCTCTTTCACACTATGTAATATTGCTGTATAATGCAGTGTTTCTCAACCTTGGCAACTGTATGCACTTTAACTGCCAGCATTCCCCAGTCAGCACGAATAGAGAAACACTGATAATGCCTGAAAATCTTATGATTGGTATATTGCTGGATGATGCAGGATTGGAAAAGGGTACATCCTTCCATAGGTGAGAATGGCAATATGGAACAGGAAGGAAAAAGCAGTGCTATAGAATATTCTTTCAGAAGAAATACAGTACAGTGATACCTCGCCTTACAAACGCCTCATCATACAAACTTTTTGAGATACAAACCGTATAGTTCTGGTTACGGCACCTCAAGGAGGATGTAATGAAACTGGAAAAGGTGCATAAAAGGGCAACAGAATGATCAAGGAAATGGAGCACCTCCCTTATGAAACCAGGTTGCAACACCTTGGTCAGTTCAGTCTGGAAAGATGGCATTTAAGAGGTGACTTGATTGAAGTGTATAAAATCATGCATGAGATAGAAAATGTGGTTAGAGGAAAATTCTTTTCTCTATCACACAATACTAGAACGAAGGGGCACTCCATAAAGCTCATAGGAAAGAAAGTGAGGACAAATAAAGGGAAATGTTTCTTCACTGAGAGAATCATTGGTTTATGGAATTCAATTCCAGAACAGATCATGACAGCTGTCTGTCTGGAAAGCTTCAAGGCAGGATTAGACAGATTCATGGATGCCAAGTGTATTGGTGGTTATTGAAACAGATCTCCAATTGCCAGTAAAATGAGGACCCAGATTGTTGGGGGCAATATGCTCATTCTGTAAACTGCCTAGAGAGGGCTATAAAAGTATTGTGAAGCAATACATAAGTTTAAGTGATACAGTAGTCCCTCACCTATCGCTGGTGTTACGTTCCAGACCCGGCCGCGATAGGTGAAATCTGCGATGGGGAATTTATCGACTGAGAGTACTTATTTAAGTATTTATATTGTAATTGTTTGGTAAATTTTCATTGTTTTAAGTGTTTATAAACCCTTCCCACACAGTATTTATTTTAGATACAGTATTTAAATACAGTATTTACAATTTTAGATATTTTTTTTTTGAAAAACCTGCCGATCGAGTTCGGCGGGCTGTTTAAATCTGCCGATTGACTTCCTCAGAAATCCGCGAACCAGCGAAGATCCGCGAATGATTTTTCTCATTAATATTTCTTGGAAACCCGCGATGAAGTGAAGCCGCAGTAGGTGAAGCGCGGTATAGCGAGGGACTACTGTATTGCTATTGCTCAGACTCTCAGCTGATCCACACTGTAGTGTACTAGTAGACTTCCTACATCTTGAGCTAATCAAAGTCTTACAAAAACAGTTGAGCAATATCTTTTAAAAAAATTATGTCTGTGTTATAAGCTACAATACCCTTCCATTGGGCTTTTTTATTTTGCTGTTGTAGCTGCCCAACTTTCTGTCATTAAAAAAAAGCAATGGTCAATTATTTTCCTTACTATTTCAACATGATTTATATTAAAATTAAAACAAAAAGTGTGTGTGTGTGTGTGTGTGTGTTTGCAAATACATTTTCAGAGGAAGACAATTCAGATCATCTTGTTACTACAATCCCTTACCAATGAAGGAAATGGTTAATATGAAGTGCAAGGCTCAATTGAGTCTAAATTAAGCAAACAGGGGCACCATATGTTCTGTAGAAATTAAACTGGCAGGGAGAAAGTGGAATTGGAAGCAATCCACAGAGGCTTATGGGTTAGTCTTTAAGCATTAATTTTATTCTCTGTCTGACACTGATTTAGTGATATCATAGATCTTTAGCAATCAGATCTGGGTATTTCGTTTAGATGGATAAAAAGCCTGATTTGCAAAAATACAATTGTAACATAGTTTAGGTGCATTAAACCAGATGACATATAAATTTGCAGAGTAATAATTAACTTTCTCTAGGCAGAAGCAAAAATAAAATAAATTAAACTCATTGCTGTTTGCTACATCCTGCTCTTTGGCTGTTGCTGGAGATGATTCCCTTGATTCTAGTCGCTCTTTACCCAGCAGCTTCTGCCTGCCCCTATTCCCCCTTGCTCTTTCTTGCATTCAGAGTGCAAAAAAACAGCACAACGGAAAACCAGAAGTGCGTTTTTCCGAACTTCCGTTTTTGTCCATTAGTCATATTTTTTCACCTACCAGGCTTCAGAAAGGGGGCAGCACAGGAGGGTGCACATGTGCAGGGGGAGGGAAAGGGTGTGGGTACATCGTGTATGCTTGCACACACACACACACCACACACATACTCTTTTGGTCCAGGAACCAAAAAAAAAGGTTCATCACTGACATATGATATACCTTAGTTTAGTCACAATATTAAAAGTACAACACTTTTGCAAGGAAGTTCACAATTCTTTACATTATACACCTTTATTTGTTCTTATGGTTTCAGAAATAAATAGTTATTTTTGTAGCACTAAACAATAAATAAGGCTTCCAAATGCTGTCTTTGTAGGCTTTCAGTAAAGTGCACATCAGTAATATGTACAATAAGATACTTTGTAGATAATCAAAAATACACATTATTTAAGAGTAATTCTACTGTATATATAAAAATTCATCATACAGTATTCACTTTTAGAAAGAGTACCAGGGAACCTGCAGCACTTACAAGGTTCTTTAATGTATTTTTGGATATATGATTTAAATAAAACTATTGAAATTAATTATTTTAAATGTATTTAGAGGAGTGCAACTTTTTTATACAAATTAAATATTAGTACAGTTATGAAACTTATCCTCAAATAATGCCCCTACTTAGGATAAAAAGGCTTATTAAAAGCCTTCTGGGGGTGTGTGGGTGAAATCTTTGCCAAAATATGATACTGCTTTTTAATATAAATGCAGGAGTACCTTGGTATTCATTGTTAATTGGTTCCTGGGGGCATAATGAATACAAAAAACAATGACTACCAAACAATTTTTTCCCCATAAGGAAAAACATAACCAAACTCTAGCTTGAGCTTTGAGTACCAAATGAACAGAGTATCAGGACATAGTTTTCACATCAGAATTCATGAGTTTCAAAGCAGTTGAGTATCAATATACTACTGATTTTTCCAAAACAAAGAGCATATCCAAGCAGCTACTGTAAAAATTAGCCTCTATAATACCTAAATACTATATAGACACTGAAGTGTAGTAGTCATACTATATAGTGAGGCAAGCAAATTGAGGTTCTTTAGATGTTTAGACGGTAACTTCTACAAACGTCAACTAGTACGGAAATTGAAGAGGGGCATCTAGAGCCAGAGCCATAGAGTTTCATGTGAGGATCCATCTTTATTTTGGCCATTTAAAAGAAGCCATTTTTCTTTAAATGCTACCACTATTATTTCTATAAATAATACAAGATACCCAATATATCTAATACTTCCTGCTCATATTTTTCCCAACAACCAAGTTGTGAAATGAGTTGGGTTGGATGTGTGCGTCTGGCCCAAAGTTACCGCTGCCTTTGAAAACTTGCATTGAATTAGAATAAGACATAATATGGTTTGACTAATGAAATTGCCTGTGACTTCTTTTCCAACTCCTGTCCATGTTGTATCACACCTCTTCCTCCTGTCCTCACCCTGCACATAACATAAAACAATTTTTAAGAACCAAACGTATTATAATTGCTGAGTTATGGGAAGATACGGGGTCAATTTTCTATCAGGTATTAACATTAAAAGTTAGAAGGGATCTTGAAGGTCATCTAGTCCATCCCCTTGCTCAAACAGGGCACCCTGAACAATTTTTGACAATTTTGTGTCTTTCTCTACGATAACTGGTTTTTGAGGTAGCTGTGGGATGGTTGCTTCTTGCAGCAATCACCTTTTATGTGACTCCAGTGCTGCTTTCATATTTATTTATTTATTTATTAATCAAATTTGTATGCCGCCCCTCTCCACAGACTCGTTGATATGTTGATCTGCATTCGGCTTTGAGAGTTCCTGCAGCTTGATGGGTTTCTGATTGCCCTGTTTATTTCCTGTATTCCTAGATTAATCGTATAATAATAAAAGAGATGGAAGGGACCTTGAAGGCCTTCTAGACCAGTGTTTTTCAACCAGTGTGCCGTGGCACACTAGTGTGCCGCGAGACATGGTCAGGTGTGCCGCGAAGCTCAGAGAAAGAAAACAAGAGAAAGAGAGAGAAAGAGAAAGCAAACAAGAGAGAAAGCAAGCAAGAGAGAGAAAGAAAGCAAGAGAGAGAGAGAGAGAGAGAAAGAGAGGGAGGGAAGGTGGGAGAGAGAAAGACAGAAGAGGCAGGGAGAGAGAAAGAGAGCAAAAAAGAGGAAAGAAGGAAGAGAGAAAGAAAGAGGGATGGAGAGAGAAAAAAAGAGGAAGGGAGAGAAAGAGGGAGAGAGAAATAGAGCGAAAGGGAGGAAGAGAGAGAATTTTTTTGTCCAATATTTTTTTAGCCCCCCCCCCTCAATGTGCCCCATGGTTTTGTAAATGTAAAAAATGTGCCGTGGCTCAAAAAAGGTTGAAAATCACTGTTCTAGACTAACCCCCAGTTTAGACAGGAAACCCTATACCATTTCAGGCAAGTGGTTATCCAACATTATCTTAAAAACTTCCAGTGTTGGAACATTCACAACTTCTGGAGGCAAGCTGTTCTACTATTCCATTGTTATGTCGGTTAATTTCTCCTTAGTTTTTAGTTGCTTCTCTCCTTGAACAGTTTCCTGTTCTTGTTCTACCCCAAGAATAGTTTGACTCTCCCTGTTTTGTGGCAACCCCTAAAATATCAGAACACTGCTATCATGTCTCCCCTAGTCCTTCTTTTCATGAAAGGTCAGAATGACTTTGGGCTAGTTAATCTTTCAGCCCAACTTATTTCACATTTTTGTTTTATTTGCAAGGAAAATCTGGGAAAGTCCAAGTGCACATTCTTAAGCTCCTGTAATTTAAAGTAATCTTTTTTTCTCTGAAGTTGAGACATTGCATAGTCTCTGAGCTATATAATTATTTCTTTTGCAATGTCACCTCTGATGCCTTACTAACACAACTAATCCATTGATGAAAGGTTTTTAGAGGTTCTAATGGGAGTTCTAGTTCAATATAGGCTAATAAAATTCCTATAATTAAAGAGTACATAAAATATATTCATTTATGCTCAAGGTAGAAAACAATCTAATAGAATTATTCATATAATTTCATTGCATTCATAGCATTGTGTCCTTCTATATCCTTAAAAATGTTTATTTCTGATTAAATTGACTCAGTTCTAAGACAATTATACAATACAACTTTGAAATGATACTATTTTAGCCATTCTGGAGTTATGTCCAAAACTCACAATATCATAGATATTTAATTTTTCATGCTGCCAAATATTTCAGTCTGCCAGTGTTACAGAACCAAAAACAATTCTCATCATTACAAAAAGAGTTACCACCTTTTAGAATTCCTAGACATTAATTATACACATTTTTATAGAATGAGCATGCATGTTTAATTAGTGAGGATTTTAAAAATGAAGTCAATTCAATAAATTAATGTTCTAATAAAAAGTATCAACTAAGCAGATGATAAAACAGTAATTGTCAGTTATTTCTTTGAAACAAGTTGTAATATTTTTTTTATAATTTTGTATAATTTTGTAAATGCATTTCTGCTCCATAGGGGATATGAAAGGGTTATGGTAATATTTCCAATTTAAAGATAACTTTAGATTCGAAGTGTTACCATAATCCTTCCTAAAGATAATTGTAGAACCAAGACATGCAAGACACAAATAAGATTACAATAAACAACTCTTTTCCCCTTTCAGCCAGGGTTTAATGCTATTTGCATAATCTTCATAATTACTTGTTTTCTCCAAGTGTATCTTCACACTCTCACAATTCCATTTCTGAAGAATTTGACCTTTTTCTATCTCAAATATGAAGCTAAATTATGGCAAGGACCTTGACCATGTAACTGAATGGTCTAAGAACTGACAACTGCAAATCTCATCCAAAAATGCTCTGTTCTACACATTGGTAAAAATAATCTGAATACTAAATACACACTTGGACAAAGTGAACTCGCAGAAGACCCTCAGTCAGTCAAAGATCTTGGAGTACTCATTTCCAATGACCTAAGTGCCAGAGCCCACAATGACCTAAGTGCTAGAGCATTGCCAAAAAAGCACTAAGAGTTACAAAATTAATTCTACGCAGCTTCTTCTCCAGAAGCACCAATCTACTAACCAGAGCATACAAAACATTTGCCAGAACAATTCTTGAATACAGCCCACCTGTATGGAATCCACACTGCATAACAGACATTAATACAATTGAAGGAGTCCAGAAATACTTCACAAGAAGTGTCCTCTACTCCTCCTCACGCAACAAATTACCTTACTCCTCCAGACTTCAATTACTATGTTTAGAAAATTTACAACTACGCCGCCTCCGAACTGATTTAACTGTTGTTCATAAAATCATACATCACGATGTACTCCCTGTTAGCGACTACTTCACCTTTAACAACAACACAAAGAACATGCAATAGATACAAACTAAATGTAAATCGCTACAAACTAGACTGTAGAAAATACGATTTCAGCAATATAGTGGTCAACACCTGGAATTCACTACCGGACTCTGTTGTTTATTCCCCCAATCCCAAAATCTTCAACCTTACATTATCTACAATAGACCTCTCCCCTTTTCTAAGAAGTCTGTAAGGGGCATGCATAAGTGCACCTTTGTGCCTACCGTTCCTGTCCTAATGTCTAACCCTAACCCTATCTGTACTTTATACTTATATTATGTTAAACATACTACAACACTATATTTGTATGACAAAATAAATAAATAAATAAATAAATAAGTAAGTAAGTAAGTAAATAAAATAAAACTTCATTCAACTGAGGAGCTGCCAGTTATAAAATCTATAGAGATTCTCAGTCACCCAGGTCATGATTGCCCCAAAATTTCTTTTTCAGGAAGCAACTTGGCTTTAATTTTTTTCTTTGAAGATATTTTGCTTCTCATCTAAGAAGCTTCTTCAGTCACCATCCATTCAGAGCTGAAGAAGTTCTTGGATGAAAAGTTAAACATCTTCAAAGAAATAAAAAAGAAAGTCCAGTTGCCTCCCGAAAAAGCACCTTTGAAACTGCCAGTTATGAACTTTTCCTACTAAGGTTGCCATTGCTAAAAATTATGTAAAATTAGAGAGTACTGGGTTAGAACGAATTGCTTATTTTTGTGGAAAAGACAAATCCTAAACTTTGCCACATCCTTGTATGTAAAAGTTAAAATTTGTTCTTTGGGTGAATGAATTTAATCAAGCATATGTTTGAATAATGTACAATACAATTACAGGATAATAATGCAGGAATGTGTATTCCATAGATGTAAAATTCATAAGAATTTAAAAATGCAGAATAGTGCTATTATATAATATGAAATTCATTCATAAAATTTTGTTTTCTGAAATAAGCCTCTAGCCAATATAAATCATTAAGAAGTGCAAACACTATTGTATTTCAGTTACTCATTTGCTGGCTGTGATGTACCGTATTTTCCGGCGTATAAGACGACTTTTTAACCCCTGAAAATCTTTCCCAAAGTGGGGGGTCGTCTTATACGCTGGATACTGATTCCACAGCACCGTTCCCCATTGGCTGCGCCCGCGCAGACCAAAATACCGCCCCGCGCGCAGTCCCCATCCCCCTGCCAGCCCATGGGGGGCGGGGGCGGGTAGGCGCCGACAGTAGAAGGCGCTGCCCCCGCCCGATCCGCTCCCTCGCCTCCTCTTCCGCCGAAAGAAACGCGCCGAAGCTGCCTGCTTAAGCCTCGCATTGCTCCACCCTGCTTCGTCCTGCCTGTAATCCTCCGGAAAGCAAACCCGGCTTTCCTGGCCAGCACAGGGTTTTCCCGCCGCTTCCCCCCGAAAACACAATGGAGGTCCAGGATGACAGGCAAAGCGGGGTGGAGCAACGCGAGGCTCAAGCTGGTACCGGAAGACCTCCATTGTGTTTTCTGCTGGGGTTGGGGGGCAGGAGGACCTTCATGGCTTTTCCGGGCAGCTGGCTTGAGCCTTGTGCATGTCAGCAAAGCCGGAGACGTGGAGAGAAAGGAAAGAGGAAGGGATAGAGGAGAGGAAAGAAGGAGGGAGGGAAGGGAGAGAAAAATGAACGAGAGGGAGAGAGAAAGGGAGGAAGAGAGGAAGGAATGAAGAGGGGAAGGGAGAGAGGGAGGGGAAGGAAGGAAAAGAGAAAGAGAAAAAAGTGGAAGGAAGAGAGAAGGAAAGAAAGGGAGAGAGAAAGAGAGAAGACCTGAAGGAAGAGAGAGTGAGAGAGGGAAAGAAAGAAAGAGTGAGAGAGGAGAGAGGAAGGAAGAGAGAGAGAGTGAGAGAGAGGAAGAAAGCAAGAGAGAGAAAGGAGTGGAAGGAAGAGAGAGGGAGAGAGAAATGATAGAAAAAAGGGGGGAAGAGAAATGAGAAAATGATTGAGGCAGAGAATGACAGGAGAGAGAAATAGAGAGAAGTGACTCTTGATTTAAAGCATATGGTAAAAGCACTTAAATAATAATAACAGAGAAAAAAACCCCCAGCCCTCACCTGTTTTTATTAATAGTTATGTTTTTGGATTTGCTGGTTGTTTTAGTTTTAATAGTAATAGAGTTTTGTTTTGTTTTATTATTAATTAATTTTAATAAAAAAGTAGAGATTTTATTTATTTATTTATTTATTTATTTATACTTCTATGCTGCCCAGTCCCAAGGGGACTGCCGCTCAGACACTATACTTTTCCGCCGCTTCTTTCTTCTCCGCCTCGCCTCTGCTACTCCCGCTGTCACCTTTGCTCTCCCTGCCGGGGGTAGTCTTATACGGCGAGTATATCTCAAATTCTATATTTTAACTGGAAAAGTTAGTGGGTCGTCTTATACACCCAGTCGTCTTATACGCCGGAAAATACGGTATTAATTTTGCCCCCAATTTGTATCAATAAAAATAATGTTTTAAGTCCTGACATACATTTAAATGTAATTCCAAGACAGTTCTTAGACTGTTATTTTAGAAAAACATATTATATTTAAATTCTGTGTTTTAGAATTGTGTACTAGGCAATTTCAAATAATGGAATTGGATTTTGATACATTTCCCTAAATCAACTCAGTGGATATTTTGGTTTATTTCAGCTCATTTTCCATTCTACTAAAATGTGATGTATTAAAATTATGAAACCATTTCCAGGTAATGCTATCAACATTCTACCAAACTGAAGATTTGCAAAAACACACAATTGCAAGAATTTATGCAACAGTACTTTTAATTCAAATAATCATTTTACTTTGAATAACTGTGGTCCTTTAAAATGATAAAAAACCATTTGCTGCTATCTACTCATGTCTTCCCTCCTAAATGTTGCACATTTGTGACTTGCAAAATAAAACATAAATCCAATGAAACCTTTTGTTAATATAGTGATGTATAAATCTTGAAGTTATCTGTTTAATTTCTGACATTTCATACTTGCTTGTGTAATTAACAGAATGCTATTTTCTGTGCTAATTTAAAAATGGTACTAATGGTGATAAAAATTCACGAATCAAACAAATGAAAAAATTGTTTGTTGTTAGTAAAGTTTTCTTTCAAAATTAAGTTTAGTAACTTTTTCCATTAAAGAGAAGTATTCGGTAACCATGAGAGCACCAATTAGTGAGGTTGTTTTTTTAGATTTAAAGTTCAAACTATTAGCTTATATTTATTTCATGCCAGTGAAAGCTAGTTTTATGATTTCAGTAAATCTATTCATGAATGAGTTGCCAAAAAAAGTATTAAAAATTATTATGACCTTTCCCATTAACAATTGCTAAATGGGATGGATAATTATGCTACTCAATACCATATTGAACAAAGGTGATATACCTGTTAGGAAAAATGCATAATAACAAAATCAGATTTAAACCCATGTAAGATTCTTTCCAGCATAGATTATCAATTATTTTTCCTACATAAAAAATATTGACATTATTATATGCTCGGCTACTTTGTCTTTTCAGGGACATTCTATATGTTTCAGTGAAAGGTTGTCGTGATGTACCGTATATACTTGAGTATAAGCCGAGTTTTTCAGTCCAAAAAATGGTCTGAAAAACACAACCTCGGCTTATACTCGGGTCATTGACAAAGTCACCACACGAGGGCGCCATTGCTTGAGCCAGAGCGAGGAGGCACCAGCTTTTGTCCCCTCTCGCACGCCGTAGTTCCTCTCCCTGGCTCAAGCAAAGGAGGCAGCCATTTGCTCCAACCGAGAAGGGAAAAAAGCAATGGGAAGCCGGTGAGGTCGTGTGTGTGTGTGTGTGTGCATGCCCCCTCTCCCCCCCACCGTGAAAAAAGCCAGCTACCTCTTGCTGAAACCCAGAGGCTTTTTTTTTTTACTCCCTGTGTGTATTTGTTAACAGGTTTACAGTAACTATTCCTTGCTCTCTCTGCATTACCCTTAGTTAGATTAAAAAGGCCCCCTGCTGTCAGATTCTCCTCCCCCTCCTTTGAAAGGATTTAAACTGTTTAAAAAATGGTATTTTGTGGTAGTTGCTGTCCTTGCTTGGATAGGATCTAATAATGTGTTATGAGGCAGAGCTAGACAGAAATTCTTTTTCTATCTGTCTATCTTTCTATCTATCTATCTATCTATCTATTTTTCTATCTGTCTGTCTGTCTATCTATATCCATCTGTCTGTCTGTCTGTCTGTCTATCTATCTATCTATCTATATCTATCTGTATCTATCTATCTATCTATCTATCTATCTATCTATCTATCTATCTATTTTTCTATCTTTCTATCTATATATTTTTCTATCTATCTATCTGTCTGTCTGTCTGTATTTCTATCTATCTATCTATCTATTTTTCTGTCTGTCTATCTATCTTTCTATCTATATCTATCTATCTATCTATCTATTTTTCTATCTTTCTATCTATATATTTTTCTATCTATCTATCTATCTATCTATCTATCTATCTATCTATCTATCTATCTATCTATCTGTCTGTCTGTCTGTCTGTCTGTATTTCTATCTATCTATCTATTTTTCTGTCTGTCTATCTATCTTTCTATCTATATCTATCTATCTATCTATCTATCTATCTATCTATCTATCTATCTAACTATCTATCTATCTATTTGGTTTTCTATGCTGATAACCTCACAGCAGCTAATGCTGAAGCTCTTCTTTGGATACACTTATTTATTTGTTTGTTTGTTTGTTTATTTATTTAATTGGATTTGTATGCCATCCCTCTCCAAGGACTCAGGGTGGCTCACAGCATATATAAAAACAGAACAATAATGTAAATCCAATTAATGATGAGAAGGAATCCAGTTTTGAAGGATTTTAACTCTTAGGTTTTAGCTTTGTTGCTGATCGAGCTACTTTTTTTACTTTTTAATTTATTGTTAATATTGTTAATTTGTTTACCCTCTTTTAAATTTACAGAGCTGGTTTACTGGTTTTCTTTAAAATAAATATTCTAAAACATGTCTCAATTAATGTAATTTTATTGTTTTCCATTTTTATAAGTTACCAGTAGCCACTGCATTTTCTAACCTCGGCTTATACTCGGGTCAATACGTTTTCCCAGTTTTTGTGGCAAAAACTGGTGCCTCGGCTTATACTCGGGTCGGCTTATACTCAAGTATATACGGTAAGTAAAAAAGAAAAGAAAAATAGGTCTATGTTAAGTGTTTTAAGATAATCAAATATAATAAAATATTTTCATAAAGTCAGCCTTTGAGACATGTGCACTTTCAATAGTTTTTAATAGGTTTTTTTGTATTTTTAACATTTTAATTTTTTTTCTTTTTATTCTGCCGCACACACCAAATGTGTCTAAGTCAAGTGCTATTCTTCCAAATCCATCCAAGTTTTCAAGCAATTGGACCTTGTGAAAAATAAAAACCTCCCACCTGAAAAACAATTTTCAACAAACAAAATGCCAGCAATTTAAACATTGATCTGTCCTAAGGTTATTTACACAAGCATATGTCATCTGATGCTACAATGGGAATGCTAAATATTTCTGTACAATAAATATTCAGATTAGACTTCAATTATAACAAGTTCTGAAATTACTTTGATTAGTCTAAAAAATACAAAAACATGTGCTGGGAGAGTAACATAGCCTTGTTTGCATATAGGCAAATATTCATGGATATAAGATATTCTCTATCTCTCCTGCTACCCTCAGTTTAATGGACTGACACAGTATTTTCACATTTAGTGTAGAAAGGTGCAAGTTATTAAGTGTGGATATATACAGTAGTGGGGTTTTTTTTGTTTACATCACAAAAAATAAGGAACCCTTTCAACCTGCTACTTTATATACATCAACCTCTAAACAGTATAATGTATAATTAAAATTTCAACTTGGATGAGAAATGAAAAGAACAATAGTCATGGGTTTTCCCCCCCTTTCTTTCTGCACATTCAATTTCTGGTCCGTTTACTGAAAAGGCTGAAGAACATTTAGATATTCAGTCTGTCCCAACTTATAAGATGTATTTCCACCGCAGTCTACATATTGGTATCGTTCCTGAGATATTTGTTCCGAGTGGCCAAAGTAGGAAGTGGTCACAGTCACTCTTAATAACAAAATAGAAAGGGAGAGATGTGTACATATATTATGCATCAGGAAATATTTTAGAACATGTATATTTTTAAAAGAAAAGTTCACAAATGCTAACTTTAAATATTTACTTGTAAAAAAATAATAGCCAAAACTACAAATGTACAAAAGCTGACATAACTCTATTTTATGACGTCAATATAATAAAGACTCATGTTGAATAGAAGACTATTGCGTTAGTTTAATGATAAAGGGAGAAACAGAATTGTAAACAAAAGTTTAGGAATATTAGCAGATAAGAAAGATTACAAAATAAAGATTATTTTCTCAATTCTGGTGCTCCAAAAAGCAGCCATATTTATGTTATCTCTAAATTTTTCTGCTCAGAAGAAAGAATTCCAATTCAATGCCAATTCAAAGCCTCTATAACTTCACTGGTGACGTTCAGCTTGTCATTAATCCTTTAGGTTAACCTAGTTCCCAATTGTTTCATGTATAATACAATAATAGAGGGCAGAGAAACAGGAAGAGTTCAACGGCTGCATGCACCTTTAATATATGTGGCTTCTTTAATGATTTAGAGAGAGAGGCTTCATTACCACTATTAGATGTTGTGAAGCATTTTTTTTTTTTACTCACGCATAGATCTTATTTCTGTTCATGAAAACAGGATAAGAAAGGAATCTTAACAAAATGCCAGACTCTTTAAAAATATCCTATAGTAATGCAGGTGTTTTGGAAGTTAACTTTTCCCATAAATGAAAATAATATACATACTTACTGCATCATAACAACTATATTATGCACTTTGATAGAGATTAAAGTACAGAAATCGCTGTAAGAAAAATATTAATATTAGCGTACAGCATAGTAATTACATGAAAGCTTTCCTGAAATCAATTTCAAATGGATTTCCTTAAATCTATATATATACACACTTGATCTTAGCCAAAAGATCAGTAAACCTAACTGTTTACTGAAACAACTCACTTGCAAGTTTGAAAGTTGACCCGTTTTAATAATTCATATTTAATCCTGTTGTCTAGATTAAGACACTATCCTAACCTGTGTGTTCCTTGTAGATGCATTAAAGAGGAAAAACAGACAAAGTTTAGGATTCTAGCTATGCTCTTCCTCCCAAACACCACCACCTCCCAAAAAAGGAAAAAGAAACATATTTTAAAAAAATTTCTGAGCTATAGCAACCCCAATCTTTCGAATATCAATATAGCATTTCAATGCAGTGCTAGTAGCCAGATTTTGAATCCTTTAGGTATACACAGCACCAGAATGATAAGAAAGCATACAAATCTAATAAATAAATAAAGTATTGTTTAGAAAAACATAAATCAAGCTGTAAAGCCTGAGATATTGGATGTATATAAATTCAAATTTATTGGCTGCTCATCTTAACACAGGATAACTCTGGATGGCTTACAATATTAAAACATACATTGAAACTGAAAGCACAGGTTACTTACTACATGTAACTCATTTCATCTTGTATTACAGTGGGTACCATATAATCAATCTGAAAGGAAAACCAATAACAGAAACAGTCAGGATAAATATTTAGAAAACTACTATCAAAAACATATGATCCTTGCTGAATAACCACTCATTCAGCAACCATTCAAACTTGTGATGGCATTGAACAAATGGAATACAGTGATACCTCATCTTACAAACACCTCGTCATACAAACTTTTCGAGATACAAACCCGGGGTTTAAGATTTTTTTGCCTCTTCTTACAAACTATTTTCATCTTACAAACCCACCGCCGCCACTGGGATGCCCCGACTCCGGACTTCCGTTGCCAGCGAAGCGCCCATTTTTGCATTGCTGGGATTCCCCTGAAGCTTCCCTCCATGGGAAATCTCACCTCCGGACTTCCGTGTTTTTGTGATGCAGCAGGGGAATCCCAGTAGCGCAAAAACGGGCGCTTCGCTGGCAACGGAAGTCCAGAGGTGGGGTTTCCTAGCGAGGGGAGCCTCAGTGAAATCGCAGCATCGCAAAAACACAGAGGTCCGGAGGTGGGGTTTCGAGAACTTCGGTGTTTTTGCGATGCTGCGATTTCACTGATGCTCCCTTCGCTGGGAAACCCCACCTCTGGACTTCCGTTGCCAGCAAAGTGCTCATTTTTGTGATGCTGGGATTCCCCTGCTGGGATTTCCCTGCAGCATCGGAAAACAGAAGTCTGGAGGTGGGGTTTCCCATGGAGGGGAGCCTCAGGGGAATCCCAGCAGCGCAAAAACGGGTGCTTCGGCTGGCAAAAGGGGTGAATTTTGGCCTTGCACGCATTAATCGCTTTTCCATTGATTCCTATGGAAAACATTGTTTCATCTTACAAACTTTTCACCTTAAGAACCTCGTCCCAGAACCAATTAAGTTTGTAAGACAAGGTATCACTGTATTTGAGTTGCTTCAGAGTTCTGGAGGGAACAGCATTCCTATAGTCACAACTGCAATCTGAATTGTGGATCACAATTAAGCTATTGCAATGCCCCAATCAACATTTGCCCCCTTGTTTGCTGGCTTCCTACATGTTATAAAGAGCCGAGCAGTTCAAATCTCATCATCAGCTCAAGGTTGACTCAGCTTTCCATCCTTCCGAGGTGGGTAAAATGAGGATTCGGATTGTGGGGGCAATATGCTGGCTCTGTTAAAAAGTGCTATTGCTAAATTTTTTAAAAAATGAATAAATAAGTAAATGACCTTGTTTAATTATGGTAACTGGAAAGTGCTGGAATTGCTATCACTGAGCAATGCAGTCACATGACATCGCACTTTACAATCATATCGCTTAGCAATGGAAATTCTGAATCCTAGTTGCTGTTTACTGTAATTAAACTAGCTATAATTGTGATATGCTAATTCTTACCTGTTTCATATCCAGTGGTCCAATGTGAGTATTATTGTTCAGTCGTGCCTTTCCAATCACCGTCTTTGCAAACTGTACCTGGGCAGTAATGTTATCAACTTCAACAGAATAATAATTGTTGTTGGTTATGTTCAAGGTATTCTGCAAAAGAAATAATTCAGGGCTGTAGATTAAAAACAACCTTTAGCCTCAATATAAGTTATAAACCACTGAAGGAAGTGAAAGGTTTTCAGTTAAGATCTTACCGTAATATTTAAGTATATTATGCGTCTCTGTGCTTCATAATCGACATATACTGATTTGACTCCAGCATATTGTACATCGACAGATCGAGGAAATAAGAAAAATACTGCCAGTCCAGAAAGTAGTAAGCATCCAATTACAGAAGCAGTCACATAAAGTTTTCTGCAGGGAGAAGAGAGGCTCTTTTAAAGTCTCAGTGTTATCTTTATACCCTTCCTTTTCACTGCATGGATTTTTAGTTATTGGACATGCTCTAATCAGTATGTATTTCCAGTGCGCATTCTAAGGTTAATTGCAATGTTTTGAAATTTGCCTGCAGACACATATAGATGGGCATGCATGCATTCTTCATTCTGCCTAATCTCCAGGGAATTAATAAGAACAAAGCAAAGTTGCCAAGGCAAAAAGCAATAAGCAGCCCAATCAATGTTAACATAGTGCATTCTTTCCTTACAGCATCTACGATTTCCCCAGCAATCTCTTTGTTTTTATTATTTGGAGAATGAAGGCATGGGTATGGATTAAAAAAGACAGAAAAGGTGGAATTCCAGAATGCTGTAACCCATGGTAACCCTCCCACCTCAAACCAAATCAGTGCAATATGGCAAAGCTCTACATCTACTTTCTTCTAATAACAAGCATCAGCAGCTCCAGCAATGCAACCCAACCCGTTTTGTAGCTATGTTAACATAAAGCATTTTGATTATTAGTACAGAGCAATATTTTCCAAGGCTAAGAGGCAAGCATAAAAGTATTAATTTAAGCCTTCTGATAGTAGATTTGTTTAATCAAAGTCTAGCTTTAAAGGAATTTACCAGTGTCACATACAGTCATTACTATTGTAACTTACGTTCTTCTTGGCCTCAGTCTCTGATCACTATAGGGAATCAAGGCAACAAGCTGATTTTCCTGTCCTGGAATATAATCCAGCATCCTGTCATTTCTACACCCAATTGCAGCTGTTATAAAGCCAGTAAAACATGCCACATGATATGCTGATGAAGCTGAAATTTCTGTAACAAAGGTCTGCATAACATACACACTACCACACACTAAATTCAAAAACAGTAAAATTATCAAAAAGGCGGATACTTTAAAAGAAACTGTCACATAAAATATTTTATGAGAAACAGTTTTTTTATATCAAGCTATGAAATTACATCTACTAAACCACTGCCTACTAAATCATCTGCACCCCTTTTCAGCACCACTAATATACTGTATATTGATAATAAATGAAAGTTCCTTTTCATCAATGAATATTATATGGAGGTTAGTACATGTTAGTATAGGTAGACATCACTTAACAACAATTCTGTTTAGTAACCATTAGATGTTATGATGGTGCTGAAAAAATAATTTTATTATCATTTATATTATTCCATGATCATTTGATCGCCATTTGGGCACTTCATATGTGGCTTCCAACAAGTAGAGTCCACGGAGAAGGTAGCAAGTGGCAATCATATGATGTCTTGCTTAACTAACATGTCACTTAATACTTCAGTTACTGGTTTCATTATTGCCACAAAACAATACTGAGTATAGATTAAGCAGAGAATATGTTTAAAGCAACCCTGAAATATACAAGGTAATTTCTTTTTCTTTCTTCTTCCTTTTTGGCTTTTTGTTCTAGTATAGCTAATAGCATTATGTACATAGAAATAAGCTACATTCAAATTCTGAAATCTATCAAGTGTGTTCTCAGTATAAACTAATAGCAAAACAATTTTAATTTTCTAAAATAGTTATATTATCTGGAAATTTTATAATGAATATGACTACATAACTTGTGATTTTATATTGTTTATATCATAGAAAATAAAAAGAAAAAAGAAAAAGCTAATCTAAGGAAATTAAACTCTAAATTTTATATTAATATTATTATATACAGACAGGCTATCTTAAGAAAACAATATAAAGACTTGCAAATGAAAACAACATGTAGCTATCACAGAAATTTCTTCTCACTTTATACGTACCACGTGGTATTCTCCCAGTGCCCTGACAAGTGGGACATGTGACACTATCTCTTCCTGTAAATTCAACATATGGAAACTGTGACACATCTCCATTTTTTCCATCTTCACTATGAGAGTCTGAGTGCATTAATCCATTTTTCATGTTATCAGAGTTTGAAGCCCCATCATCTTTCAAAGCAGATAAAGGCATGGAAAGAGATTTCCCCATGTCTGTTGACAGAAAAAAAGTTAATAAAAGCAAACCGTAGACTTTAAATCCATTTATTGCAGCAGGATTTATTTTGAGAACTATTGATATAATATTTTGACAACTCTTGCAGAAAGAAAATTTCCACTAAATTGAAAACAAATTAAAAAGTTCAGACTAGTTTGTAAAATTGCAACAAGTTGTGATCTGGGAATCTTACCAAGCAAATTTATAAATAAGACCATGAGTTGCAGTGGCACAGTGGTTAGAGTTCAGTACTAAATCCTAATTTTGCTGTAAATTGCCTGCAATTTGGCAAGTGAAATTTTACTAAGCTCAGTCTTCCCTCCTTCAGAGGTGGGCAAAATAAGGGCCCAAATTGTTGGGGGCAATATGCTGACTCTGTAAACCATTTAGAGGGGGCTATAAAGCACAGTGAAGCAATATACAGTCATACCTCGTCTTACGAACCTAATTGGTTCCAGGGGGAGGTTCGTAAGACGAAAGGTTCGTAAGACGAAACATTGTTTCCCATAGGAAACAATGTAAAGTCAATTAATCCGTGCAACAACAAACACCCCCCCCCCCGCAAAAAACGCTGCCGCCCGGCTGTCACCTTTTAAAACAGCCGGGGGGCTTCCCAGCAGCCTCCTGAACCCGAACACCAAACCCGAACTTCCGGGTTCGGCGTTGGGAGGCTACTGAGAAGCCCCCCGGCTGTTTTAAAAGGTGACAGCCGGGCGGCAGGGCTTCTCAGCGAAAGTTCGGGTTTGGGAGGCTGCTTTGAGGAGGCGGGGAAGCCTCTTGCAGCAGCTGCCACAGCCACCGGCTTCTCCGCCGCTCGCCCGCCCAGAATGCTGACTTGATGCCTCGTGGGGAAGCCGGGCAAGAGCGATCTTCTGCCGGCCATGGGCGACTCCCCGCCGCTCGCCCATGGCCGGAAGAAGATCGCTCTTGCCCAGCTTCCCCGCGAGGCATCAGGTCAGCGTTCTGGGCGGGTGGCGGACGAGGAGGGGGGAAGCCTCCTGCAGCAGCTGCCACAGCCGCCAGCTTCCCCGCCTCCTCGCCCGCTGCCCACCTGCCCAGGATGCTGACCTGCTGCCTCGCCCCACGCCCGCCACCGGCCCGATCCTGCGCCTCCTGCTCCCCCCCCAGCCAAAAATACAAAGGCGGTCTGCCGCCGCCCGGGGAGCAATGGGAAGCTGAAGCCGCCAGCGGTTTCAGCCTCCCTTTGCTCCACGCTGCTCCGCCCTGGCTGGGGGGAGGGAGCAGGAGGACCTTCCTGACTCCCTCCCCCCAGCACTTCGCCCAGGACAACAGGCAGGGCAAAGCAGCGTGGGGCAAAGGGAGGCTCAAACCGCCGGCGGCTTCAGCTTCCCATTGCTCCATGCCGCTTCCCCTGCCTGTCATCCTGCGGCTTCCCAGCGGCCTCCCGAACCCAAACTTTTGCCAAACGGCGTTCGGGAGGCCGCTGGGAAACCTCGCCGCCCGGCTGTCACCTTTTAAAACAGCCGGGGGGGGCTTCCCAGCAGCCTCTCAAACGCCGAACCTGGAAGTTCGGGTTTGGCGTTCGTAAGACGAAAAAAGTTTGTAAGAAGAGGCAAATATTTTCTGAACCCCGAGTTTGTATCTCGGGTTGTTCATAAGACGAGGGGTTCGTATCTTGAGGTACCACTGTATTAGTCTAAATGCTATTGCTACTTTCTATGACACCCCCCCCCCATTATTATAGGCATGTTATTGATTAAGTAATGTTCATAATGGGGAAAAAATACAACTTTTCTATATAGTTGCAACCGGTTAAGTTCAAAATTATGATAGACCTCATAAAAGCTATTTATTTGAAATATTCCTGGGATTGAAAAACTATTCCCTTGTAAAGAATACAGCAATATCAAAAATCATTTGCTCAACTTGAGTTACGTTTGCTTCTATATTTTCAAACATGTGTTTTAAGTACATTTAATGGCTACAACAAAATGGCTAATTATGTGATTATAAGCTGCAACAAGGTCTGAAATCCTAAGTACACAGTTGAAAAAAGAGTATTAATTTAGGGGTTAATTTGCAAATGAGAACTCTTTAAGTTTAAGGTGTGCCTCTGCAGAATCTTTCAGTAGTATCTAAAAATAGAACATAACAAAATGTAGAAGCCAGCACATTTAAAATACAACTCTGTACTATAGTTTAACTGAGTTTCTCATCTGGGTCCCAAATAAATTAATCACTATTTTTCGCAAAATGAATTCTGCAATCTCAGATTTCAGAAAATATTGTGAATCAGTCCTGGTTCTCAATAGTGTCAAACATGCATTTTTCTGCAGCTGGGATTGTTTCCAGTAACTCTATTGAGAAAAATAAGTTTATATTTTAAATTGAATAAAAAATCACTTTAAAAGTGATTAAAAAGTGATTATCACTATTTGGCAATACAGTGATCCCCCGTTTATTGCGTCCCCAACCATTGCGAACAGGGTACTTCGCGATTTTTCAACCCGGAAGTCAAAATACCATCTACGCATGCGTGCCCGTTTTTTCTATGGGCACGCATGCGTAGATGGCAACCGGCTTCCCTGGGTCTTCCCCCTCTTGCTGGCGTCAGCGAGGAGTTTCCCCACCGCCCACGCAAACTCCTCGCTGCCGCCCGCCCTTCGCCCGCCCACGCGGTTCATTCTCGCCGCTTTCGAGCTGAGTCCTGAAGCGAATTCGCTCCAGGACTCAGCTCGAAAGCGCGGAGAGCCAGCGTGGACAAGCCATTCGCTAGCGCTGGCTATCGGCGCTTTTGAGCTGAGTCCGGAAGAGAATTCGCTCCCGGACTCAGCTCGAAAGCGCCGAGAGCCAGCGTGGACAAGCCATTCGCTAGCGCTGGCTATCGGCGCTTTTGAGCTGAGTCCGGAAGAGAATTCGCTCCCGGACTCAGCTCGAAAGCACCGAGAGCCAGCGTGGACAAGCCATTCGCTAGCGCTGGCTATCGGCACTTTTGAGCTGAGTCCTGGAGCGAATTCGCTCCCGGACTCAGCTCGAAAGCGCCGATAGCCAGCGTGGACAAGCCATTCGCTAGCGCTGGCTATCGGCGCTTTTGAGCTGAGTCCGGAAGAGAATTCGCTCCCGGACTCAGCTCGAAAGCGCCGATAGCCAGCGTGGACAAGCCATTCGCTAGCGCTGGCTGTCGGCGCTTTTGAGCTGAGTCCGGAAGAGAATTCGCTCCCGGACTCAGCTCGAAAGCGCCGATAGCCAGCGTGGACAAGCCATTCGCTAGCGCTGGCTATCGGCGCTTTTGAGCTGAGTCCGGAAGATAATTCGCTCCCGGACTCAGCTCGAAAGCGCCGAGAGCCAGCGTGGACAAGCCGTTCGCTAGCGCTGGCTATCGGCGCTTTTGAGCTGAGTCCTGGAGCGAATTCGCTCCCGGACTCAGCTCGAAAGCGCCGAGAGCCAGCGTGGACAAGCCGTTCGCTAGCGCTGCGGACTCAGCTCGAAAGCGCTGAGAGCCAGCGCGGAGGAGCCGAAGATTGGGGGCGGCGCGGCTATTTTAAAATGTCGCCGCCGGCATGGGGGGCTTGCCAGCACCCCCCGGACCCCCAACCCGGGTTTGGGGGGCTGCTAGGAAGCCCCCCATGCCGGCGGCAAACAGCCGCGCCGCCCCCAATCTTCGGTTCCTCGCTAGCGCTGTGGGAGTAAAAACACCATCTGCACATGCGCAGATGGTGTTTTTACTTCCGCAGCGCTACTTCGCGAAAACCCGCTCGTTGCGGGGGGTCCTGGAACGGAACCCTCGCAACGAGCGGGGGATCACTGTATTTCACTGAAACATTAACTGGTATACTTCCCTTAATTTTTCAGCAGCAGTACAGTAAGTTTCATGATTACACAATTCCCAAATCCCCTACAGAAGTAGACAGACATCTTTAATACTCTAAATATAAATATCAGCATTAAGAAATTTCAAAGTTCATAGGTGGCTAAATACAAGTTTTTTGTTCGACTTTGAAAATCTCCTTCAAAGTTCACTCAAGAAAGAACTAAGCAGGAAAGAATTATTAGAAGATAAATCTAGTATTTATCACTTATAATAACATGATATTTTATACTTTTATCAGCGTGTTTTTCCTACAAGACAATCTAGTGGCATCAAAGGAAGTGAATACAGTGGTACATTTACTTACGAACTTAATTCGTTCCGTGACCAGGTAGAAAAGTTCGTAAGAAAAAGCAATTTTTCTCATAGAAATCAATGTAAAAGCAAATAATGTCTGCGAACCCATTCCAAGTTTCTAAAGCGCTCCCCTTCCTCTCCCTCTCCCCCATGGCCCTGGATAGACACACATACTCATGTTCACATGCTTGGCCTGCACACACATAAACACACACACCTCCGCCATCTCCTCGTCTTCCCTCAGCTAGGAAGTGCCCCTTCCCTTTTTTTGTACAAAGCAGAGCCCATCCCCCAGACAGACCTAAGTGACTCCGGAGTAAGGGGAGTAAGGGGGGTTGGAAGTTTGCGATGTCCCTGCGGCGCTTCCAGCTCTCCCGGCATTTTGCCTGCCTCCCGCCAATCGTCTGCTTCCCCGGCTTGCCGCTCCAGTCAGCTTCCCATGTGCTGACTGGAGCAGTGAGCTGGGGACGCGGACGGTCAGCATAAGGCAGGCAAAACACCGGCAGAGTTGGAAGCACCGCAGGGACATCGTAAACGGTTCGCTCAAGCCAGCACCTGGGAAGCTGACTGGAGCAGTGAGCTGGGGAAGCAGACAGTTGGCGGGAGGCAGGCAAAGCGCCGGGAGAGCTAGAAGCACCGCAGGGACATTGCAAACAGTTCTCCCGGTGCTTTGCCTGCCTCCCGCCGACCGTCTTCTTCCCCAGCTCGCTGATTCAGTCAGCTTCCCATGTGCTGGCTTGAGCAAACCGTTCACAATGTCCCTGCGGCACTCAGGACAGGGAGAAGTGGCCGGGCTGGACAGGTTGTGCCTCTCCCCGCTGGCTTCTGCCAGTGCCTCCCAACCTCTTTAAAGCTGATCTGGGGGGGGGGGAGAAAAAATTTGTAAGTGGAAAATAGTTCCAGAGAAGAGTCAAAATAAAACACCCAGTTTGTATGTAGAAAAGTTCGTAAGTATAGGCGTTCATAGGTAGAGGTACCACTGTAATTCATTTATGGCATTAGATGGATGTTAGCCCACAAAATCATGACCTTCAAATTTTCATTTATAAACTGCATTTCTCTGTTCCCTTTTAACCCAGAATTTCTCACCTATAGCTATTGATCTCAAAAGCCTGCAAGGGTTGGATTCTTCCTCAGATTCACCTAATAATAATAATAAAAAAAATACTAAGGACTTTGTACAAAGCTGAAGCAGTCTGTTTTATTTATTTATGCGTGAGTACATTTATATTACACTTACACTATACTTAAGTATTCATAAACACTAATATACAAGTGCTATATTAAATATATTTATTGGCATCAACAATTTGGCCATAGAAGCCATAGACGTGGTTTCTTCAAGCATTGATAATTCTAGATAGAAGTTTGCTTTAACTGCAATAGGAAATTGGTTTACCTTCCCTCAAAAGATCACAATTTTACAGAGTAATGCTATAAGATTAGACAGCAGAATCCTGGGCATCAGTCATTCAAAAGTCACTCAAAACTATGTCCTTTGAGAACAAGTTTATGTAAGATTGAAGTTGATAGAGAAAACAAATATCCCTATCTACTGTAGTAAATTGTTATTGATTACACTCTCTTATATTTTTACCTGATCTAATTATACCAGTATCAATTACCACTGGTGCAAGCTTAGTTTCATAAAACTAGTTTTATGCGCCTGATCTATTTATACCAGTATCAATTACCACTGGTGCAAGCTTAGTTTCATAAAACTAGTTTTATGATTACTGCACCACTGAGGCTACTGCAAGCTATTCTGTTGATCACCTGTTACTAGCAGTTTGGCAGATTGAATCTCAGTAGGCTCAAGGATAAGGTTGGTAAAATGAGGACCTAGACTGTTGGGGGCAATATGCTTACTGTTTAGAGAGGGCTATAAAGCACTGTGAAGCGGTATATAAGTCTAAATGCTATTGCTAGTTTAAAATCCCATGCACACTACATATAGTGAAACTTTCTTCCGGATAAATATGCTAAGGACTTTAACAGCATATAGTGGTAGTTATAGGGGGAATAAAACAAAATATTCAATAATCCTATAAAAGGGTTATTCCATAATTTCCTTAAATATAATAAACTGTAATCATTTGCCACAAACTATGACTAAATCACTATAACTATAACTGGGATCACATGCAATTGTCAACAGAAACCAAACAAATTGCTTTGTGTTGTAACACAAAAGTGTGAACGCAGAGATCCCTATCTTGCTAATGTGAAAACACAATATTATAGTTGATTGTGATCTCTAAATCCCAAGCACTAAAGATTGATAAGGACATTTTCTATGCTCTAGGACAGCGATGGCGAAACGATTTTCCCTCAGGTACGCTTGTGTGAGCGCCCACACCCATGATTCAATGCCTGGATAGGGTGAAAACAGCTTCCCCCAACCCCCAGAAGCCCCCTGGAGGCCAGACATGGCCTGTTTCCTAACTTCTGGTGGGCCCAGTAGGCTCGGGTTTCGCCCTCCCCAGGCTCCAAAGGCTTCCCTGGAGCTGGGGAGGGTAAAAACGCCCCCTCCATCTCCCCAGAGCCTCTCTGGAAACCAAAAATGCCCTCCCAGAGCCTCTGTGCAAGCCAAAACTCAGCTGGCTGGCACACACATGCACATTGGAGCTGAGCTAGGGCAATGGCTCATGTGCCAGCAAATATGGCTCTGTGTGCCACCTGTGGCACCCATGCCATAGGTTTGCCATCACTGCTCTAGGACAAGGGTAGACACAGTTGGCTTTTCTAAGACTTGTGTATTTCAACTCCCAGAATTCCTGAATCAATCATGCTAGCTTAGGAATTCTGGAAGTTGAAGTCCACGTCATAGAAGAGCCAACTTTGTCTATGCCTGCCCTAGGACAGGGCCTCCAATCTTAGCAACTTTAAGAATTCTGGGACTTGAAGTCCATAAGACTTAAGTGGCTAAAGGTGGATACTCCTGCTTTAGGACACAATCCCTAACCTTTCCAGCTTTTGTTGTGTTGTTTTATATCGTATCTTTGCTAAGTTTATAAATACCGTAACTCAAGGTAGCTTGTGTGTTGGGTTATTTCTTTTTTGTCTGCCTTAACACTGCTGTGATCTTTTTATTTTTAATATTGTTCTCAATTTTTATATTGTGAACCACCAGGAGTAATCAGAATTGGGTGGCCTCCCACTTGCTAAAATAAAATAAAATAAAATAAAATACCGCCACCTGCGGACACTCAGCCTTATAATATCTTTAAATAGTATTAAATAGTATTCTTTTTAAAAAGGGGAGGAAACCATAGCTGCCTGAGGAATTCTAGAGTTGAAATCCACAAGTATTAACCAAGTTGCCAAGTTTAAAGACCTGTGATATAACCAATCCATATTTCTTTTGTAACTGGGGAGGTAGGTTTGCACTCTGGCAGCAAAAGTTTTTCTTATTGTTCCTTCCTTTCGTCTCTTTCCAGCCATCAACTACTAGAAGATAATGATATTGTCCAGGTTGATGCATGAAGTAAATGTGCAGCCAAAGTAGATTCATAACTAAATAAGCAGAAAAACATTATCTCCTGCTGTCTTGCAATGGGTGGTTATCTCCCCCCCCCCCTTCTACTTTTTATGTTCTGAGGGGAAGGTACGAACTCTGACATACGAAAGTGACCTAAGTGCAATAAAAAGTTAACACAAGGACATAAAACCATAAAATCAAGCTCATATCTGAAACATACAAGACTTCGGCGCAGGAGTGCCCAAACTTGGCAACTTTAAGATTTGTGGACTTCAACTCCCATAATTCTACTCCCAGCATAGCTGGCTGGAGAATTCTGGGAGTTGAAGTCCACAAGTTTTAAAGTTGCCAATTTAAGGGTCTCTGCCTCAGAGTAACTGAGGAAACCTAAAAATGACTTCCTTCGCTTTGTTCCATTGAAGTAGATAATTTCTGACAGAATTATCTTCCTAACTAATGCATTTTAATGAATGGAAAGCAATAATGCTATAATCACTATGACTCCACTTTGCAAACCCAAAACTCCCTTGTGGTTTATAATTATTATGAAATAATTTTAGATTTTTAAAATTGTCCCCAGTAAGAGAGAAGAAAGACCGCAGGAACCATGATTTCATAACCCAATCTACTAAGACCAGCTAATATACAAACTAAAATTAGAACTATATAAACCTCAGTCTTAACACACACATCTACCCCGAAGTAAGTCTTTTCTTTGCTGCAAAAATCTTCTTCGGATAACAGAGCTTCTTTCAGGTCTAAAGTCCAGCAAGTGACTCCCATTGCAAGTAAACAATATTAAGATGTACTGCTGGGAGAAGGAATTCAAGGAACAGGAGCCAGGGCATACAAATCTAATAAATAAATAAATAAACAAACAAACAACAACGGCCCTTTTTCTAAGTCAGCCATCGCCTCCAGAATTAAATCATCATAGGGGAAAAAATGGCAGATGTCGCCTGCGATGTCTTTTTTGCACGATGACTCAGAAATAGCTCTTGTTGCATTCACTGAGGATTATTCTCCAGGGTTTTGGGGCACGCAAGCTCAAATCCCCAAAGTGCTTTTAAGACTTCCCACCCCAGTACAGAGCCATTTTATTTGTATTTACGTGCCAAAAAGGCTGCTTCCACCCTTGTCCAGCAAACCACATTCACCTGGACCGCAGTTTCTCTCCGTACCTACCTAAACTGGGATTTCTCCCGAGGTCGCGCAGCTCTTTTCCCAATCGCTATCATGGCACGCGCGCCTGTGCGTAGGCACCCAATTCCCACCCCCACCCCCACCGCCACAATCGCAAACCCGGCTCGTGATTCCGCCCTGAGCAACACGTCGCCGCATCAAAACAAGACCTTACCAGCAGCGCGTCAAAGCAACACACTTCCACCGTATTTCCTACCGCCCAAGGTTATTATTAGGACTATATTTGCTCGGCAGGCTTTCTGGGCTCGGGGCTCACAAACAGCTCCCCATCAAGTTTCACCAGTCAGATAGGAGCGAGCATGCGCGGTGGCAGATTTTGAAGCCCTATACCTTTTTGCCCTTACTTGGGGTCCTTTCTCGCAGACAGACGTGAAACAAATGTAAATGCAGTAAAACAAAGAAAGGGCGAGATGGTCCTGGGTTATATTATTTACTGTTTCACATCAAAACACGGTTTATACTTGGGGAGAGAAAAGCTGCAATGTAATGCGAAGCGTGGGCGACAAAGCTGTAAAGATGAGAAACAGGCTTGGTTATGGCTAACAAGGAGCATGCTCAGATTCTCCCGCTTTGAAGTAGGCTGTCGCTTCGCCGGTAACAAACAAGCCAGGATAAAATGGGCCGCGGTCACTGTTCTATTTTTAAACCTGTTTTTAACAGCACAGTCAAGCACATCGCATTTCTTCCCCTTTTACAAAATATTGATTCCGGTCAATAAGAGTCAGCGTGTGGAATACAGAAATCTTCGCCCAGTGTGAAACAAACTCAATATTCTGATTGCAATTGCTTTCTGCTCCAAACCCAGGTTTTCTGTGACCAAACACTCTTTATAATTTCTAATGTAATTCTGTGTTGTTAGTCACGAAGTCGTATCCAATCCATCGCAAACCCATGGACAATGTTCCTCCAGGCTTTCCTGTCCTCTGCCACCCCCACCCCCAGTTTATTTAAACCCACATCGACTGCTTCAGTGACCTCATTCTCTGTAGTCCCATTCTTTTGCTCACAATCATTCCCATCATTAAGCCCTTCCTTTCATTAGGTGGCCAAAGTATTTGAGTTTCATCTCAGGATGTGGCCTTCTAAGGAGCAGTCATTATTGATCTCTAGGACTGACCATTTTGATCGCTTTGCAGGAGTCTTTGCCAGGAATTGAGAAGGCTGGATGCCATGATCTTAGTTTTTTTAATATTGAGTTTCAAGCCCACTTTTGCACTCCCCTTCACCCACATCAAGAGGCACTTTAATTCCTCTTCACTTTCTGCTATTAGAGTGGTATCATTTGCATATCCACACAACTATTATATTTCCAAGACCTTTAAAGTTTATTCCAGCTTCTCAATGTCTGGTTAAAACTAGTATTGGCAGAAAAGCCTTCTGCTCTTCTCTGTATAGTATTGAGATAGCTATGGAGATTCTCCATCAACCAAATTATGGTTGTCCCAGATATGCTTTTCCAGGCAACTGGACTTTGTTAGGTTTTTTCCTTGAAAACCTATCCTTTCTCATCCAAGAAGGTTCCTCAATTCTGAACCAAAGAAAGTTCCTGAATGCAAAACATTTTCAAGGAACAAACCAAGGAAGTCTAGTTGCCTTTTGAAAAAACATATTTGGGAGAAAAAAAGCCTATTGCCTTGCCTCCCCCCCCAAAAAAAAAACCCCCATAAAAACTATGCAGTTGAGCCATGACTACCAAGAGAAATGTTCAGCTAAACACATAAACTAGGTTAGATAATTATGTAGGATAGGGCTAGCTTCTTGGTTTAATTAGACCTACCAGGTAGACCAAACCAGGAAACTGACTTCATAGCATCAGTAGCAATATATTGTATTTAAATAGGAAACTGTATAGTAACAGAATATTGGAAGTCTGCCATATTTTTAGTTCCCTCTTCTTAAAATAATCTTAGTCTGCAATACTTGCCTTCAACATCAGATAAAATAAAAGCATCTCCGGCTTCTGATAGCCTGATCATCTTTTCAAAGCTTTTAATTTCCTACACCACTTATTTGTTAACTAACTAGCCGCTGTGAAACCAGGCGTGCCTGCAAGAAACAAAAAAAAGTTAAGATTACAATGTGAAGCCAAAGCATTTTTATATGCTTCTGCGCATGTGAAGCAGTGATGCTTTGATCATGATTGCTAATTTGATTTTTTCTGCAGGTGTTCTTAGTGAACTGGCCCCACACAGAGATTAGCTGATGTTTTTGGCCCGGAGGAGGCACTGTTGTAAAGATTAAGTTACTTCCCTCCAACTTTTGATTTGTTGTTTGTAGGTAGAACAAGGCCTGGCTTTGCACACTCAGATTTGTCTTTGTATTCAGTTTGGTGAAAGTAAACATTTGTATACATTTCTAAGTATTAAAACTAAGATTTCATGAATCAAAAATAAATTAGATCACTTGGGTAATTATGTACCAGCTTGTTACTAAATTATATATATTCAGTATCTTTTGAATCTTAAAAGACTTCTCATCAGTGGACTGCAAAAATATTCAAATCCCCCCAAACACATAAATAATGTTTGTATTGGTGTAAAAACAAATCCCTCAAATGCACCAATGTCAAACTTCACTATCTACTATTATGTGACCATCTCTTTCTCTTCCATGTTCTCATGCTGTTGCCTTCATCTGCCCTTTAGCTCATACCTAAAGCAACATTAAGTTACTCTGAATGATATTGGTATTAAAGTACCATGGTTCTTTTATTTTTTCAGAAGATAAAATCTTCATTAACAATAGCATAGATGGTATATATATTCTTCTAATGGATAGGATCAGTCTGGCATCTACTGTGCTTTTCCCTTTAAGATGCTTTAGACTGCTACAGGCACACCTGTAGTCTTGAAGAGTCCAGATTAAGGGCTTCTTTTCAGCCACTTTGTTGTCTGGTTTGAAGGTGGGATCAACCAGAATATCAATGATGGTTTGTTTCTCTGTATGTATATGTCTTGCTGCTGCATATCCATACAATCTCAACTACTCCAGAAATATTTATCAGTTTTCAGACTATCACACAAATGCATAATTTTCTAGGGTCTGTGGGGGAAAAAACTGTTCAGAAAAATCAATATTTTGTTGTTTTTCATATTGTGTTTTATTTGAGTGTGAAGTGGCATTTTACTTGGGACACCAGAACTGTTGGGAGTTAATGTAAAAATTAAGTAAATAAAATTTGCTTTTAAGACAGTAGTCATGTTTTTCTAATGAAAATGGCCAAATACAGTTTAAAAGTTTACATGCAGTGTCCCTTCTTTTCATAGGTATTCCAGGTGATCAACCCATAAAGCAGCCTATGCAAGACAATTTAAGGTAAATATTTTAGCTGTTGAGTTTATATTTCTCCAGATTTCTTAATATCTTTTAAATTTCTGTTTCTAATGATATGTCAGTTCCAGCTTTATCTCTTTCCACAGAGCTTTTGTGAATAGCATTTCTTTTTTGCTCTGGAATTTGTTGCAATATATATTTTACTTACCGGTAAATGGTTTTAAAACTTGATTGGCAAGCTGTTGTAAAACTGAGTTTTCGATGTTAAGAAACAATAGAATACAAAGTCCTGCCCCTTTTGTTAGGGGTGAAATCAGCGGTGGGCTGCTAGCCAGAACCAGTGTTCCCTCTAATTTTTTTTTGGGGTGGGCGGAAAAGTATAGTGTCTGAGCGGCAGTCCCTTCAGGACTGGGCGGCACAGAAATAATAAATAAATAAATAAATAAACAAACAAACAAAAAACCCACCCTGTTTTGCCTCAGAGAATTTCAAAATAAAATACTGTAATGTGTGTCTATAACAGTGAGCTCATAATAGGGCAACTCTATCAATATCAAAATGCCACTTAAATAGTTGAGCTAGTTTCAAACTAGATTTTCATTTTCTTTCTCTCTTCCTTACTCCCATTCTTTTTCTTTCTCTTTTCCTTCCTCTCTTTTTTCTATCTGTTTCTCTCTCTTCCTCTCTTCCTCTCTCTCTCCTTCCCTCTCACGCTTTCCCTCTCGGCTTCTGGGCAGGTTTGGAAAACTCTGAGTTGATGATGATTTTTAAGTGAGCGATTGCTCACTGCTCAGCTTAGAGGGAACTATGGCCAGAACGCTAAATTGTGCTTGCCACTGCGGCTCGTAGGTGCTTGTGGAGCCAGTACAATTTTGCTTCTGCACCTGTGGAGGTAGCAAAATCATGCACGGAGCCGTAGGTGCACATATGTTTCAGCATGCGCAGAAGCAAAAAAAAACCCTCACCGAAACACGGATGCACCTAAGGCTCCGTGCGCGATTTTGCTACCTCCACAGGTACAGAAATGCTCTCGTTCACTCATGCCTGTCAGTCGTTGGAGAGCTGGTCGCCAAGGCAGCATGAGGCTCCACCCACCCGCCCAGTCCCCGCCATTTTGGTTATTTTATCGTCTGCACATGCGCAAAGTATTCTGTGGATCTAGAGAGGGTAAAAAAACCCAAATGGTTGATGGGCGGAGCCTTGGCTAGCTTTGTGACCAGCTCTCCGACGACCAACAAGCATGAGCAAAACGGAAGCATTTCACCATTGCCTTTTTGTACATGTATTCTTATAGAGAAGGGAGACAGTCTGCTTTGAAATGATGTCTCAACCCTTCTTTCATTATTTTGGGCAAAGCCTTGAATTGTGCTGAGGTTTTTGAATGTTCTTGAGTATAATGTAATGTGAATAACTGTGAAAATTTTTAATTGACTAACAATGTATTTAATATGTCGGAAGCAAATATCCATTTATTTGGCTCTTTTCTATTAGTCGTGATTGCTTCAAAATGTAATTAAACTATGTTTGAGACATCTTTCTTTTCAATTAATATCCTGGAATTATTATTTTTGCAAATAATTCAAGGCAGCAAACATATGCAATATACTTTCCTCCTCCAATTTTCCCCACAACAACAATCCTGTGAGGTGGGTTAGGCCAGTGATTTTCAACCTTTTTTGAGCCGCGGCACATTTTTTACATTTACAAAATCCTGGGGCACTACGACACAGTACATATTATACATATAGTTAATAATATAGTTTCTAAATGTATTTATACTCACTTGGTGTCAAATATCTGTATACCCCATCAGGATAGATATAACCAGCTGAGGCTGAGGCTCCATCTAGTGGCGACAACATTTACCTCCAGTCCTGACCAGGATTAGAAATCGGGATCAAGGGGAGGAGTAGCAGCTTCAACTATTCCCCGCCGTCACACAATGACAAGTGTGCGGCAGCCTGAGCGGGGACCTTCCTGGGTGTGGATGAGAGGCGGCCTGCTATTGGTTCATCGCTAGTGGTCAGGATGAATCCTAGAAGGTGCTTGGTCAGTGAGTGTTCTCTGTGCCTCCACTCTTCCTGTCACTGATAGCTGGAGGGATTGTGAGGGGAATGTTTATGTTCGGATGGAGGCAGCTGGCGGCAGGCCCAATAAAGGGGCTCCGCGGGCCGTATCCAGCATGCAGGCTGTAGTTTGGGGACACATATTTAATTTCCCCATGGCACACCTGATCATGTCTCACGGCACACTAGTATGCCATGGCACACTGGTTGAAAAACACTGGGTTAGGCTGAGAGAGAATGATTGGCAAAGATCACTTCAATAAAACCTTTAGAACAAGGGTGTCAAATTCAAGGCCTGTGGGACACATGGCCCACGGGGTGCTTAAATCTGGCCCACAGGGACACCCTGGAAACAGCGAAGGGCCGTCCCGCGGTGGCTCTCGCAGCAAAAATAGAGCTCTACTAGAGCTCTCCGTTTTTAGCTGTGACAGCTTCCTTCAACTCTCTGCCAGCGAAAATGGACCTCCAGAGGGCAGCAGAGCGCTTCAGCAACCACAGGCTCTCCCAATATTAGTGATGTTGAACTGGTCATGCCCATTCTGGCCATGCCCCTTGGCTTCCCTGAGATCAAACACAACCCTGATGCAGCTCTCAATGAAATCAAGTTTGACACCCGTGCTTTAGAATAAACAGTAGAAAGCAAGTGAAACTAATGCAAAACCATTTAATCTTTTAAAGAAGTTGGGAACCACCCTGTTGAAACAAACTCAATTATCAAAAATTTCAAAAGCGTCAAGTCAAGTGTTGCTGATTTTCTCTTATTTTTATTCTTAAAGTGCACCTGGATTTTGATTTGTTAAGAGCTGATGCTGAAATTGGATGAATGGGACCAGCATATATACTAAATTGGAACCACATTGCGAAGAACCACAAAAATAAATATAAAGGATTAGCTGCAATCTATGAAATTGTATATATCAGGCAAAAAAAGAACTCTTAAAACTAATGTAGACTAATGTCTTGTATTTTTTTTTAATCTAGGAAGAGAATTTGGATTATATAGACTGATTTAATGTTGAATTTTAGCATTAATGAGAAGGTTGGTAGATAATAATGAGAAGAACCAACGATTTGCTGGATTTTTTATAGCTATATTTTGAGACAAAGAAAAAAGAGGACTAGGTGAAGCTCTATTTTTTAAGCAGTGCATTATGTGGTTGGAAGGCTGAATTAAGCAAATATTAAACACAATCTAGGTTTAAAGACCATATATCCGTGATGGTGAACCTATGGCACACAAAGCCATTTCTCCAGGCATGCGGAGCCATCATCCGTTGCTCTTCTGGGTTCTGGTACTCTGGCCAGTTGATTTTCACATACACGGGAGTGCCAGAAACCGAAAGAACAACCACTCAATGCATGGCATATTTATTATTATTATTATTATTATTGTTATTGTTATTGTTATTGTTATTGTTATTGTTATTGTTATTGTTATTGTTATTGTTATTGTTATTGTTATTGTTATTGTTATTGTTATTGTTATTGTTATTGTTATTGTTATTGTTATTGTTATTGTTATTGTTATTGTTATTATTAATTAGATTTGTATGCCGTCCCTCTCCGTAGACTCGGAGCGGCTCACAGCAATGATAAAACAATATACAATAGCAAATCTAATATTAAAGCCTAAAATAACAATTTTACATCAAAAGCCTAAAAACCCCATTATATAAAAAGCATACACACATACATTCCACACATAAAACTACATAGGCAAGGGGAAATGTCTCAGTTCCCCCATGCCTGATGGCAGAGGTGGGTTTTAAGAAGTTTTCGAAAGGCAAGGAGGGTGGGGGCAGTCCTAATTTCTGGGGGAAGCTGGTTCCAGAGGGTCGGGGCCGCCACAGAGAAGGCTCTTCCCCTAGGTCCCACCAGCCGACATTGTTTAGTCGATGGGATCCAGAGAAGGCCAACTCTGTGGGACCTAACTGGCCGCTGGGATTTGTGTGGCAGACACTGGGCGGCTGCTGCATTCCTACGTGCATAAAGACCAGCTAACCAGTGCACATGCATGCATTGAATCCCAGAAGGAGAGCAGAACTGCCACCCAGGATGGGCTAGTGAGGCTTCCCTCCCTTCCCACCTGAGCGAGCTTCTTGTGCAGCCCCAGCACCAATGCATGTCCAGAGTGCCTGGCCAGCTTGGGCACATGGGGTAGGGTTTGCTGCCTGGGCGGCCAGGGGCCTGCCCGTTGTTGCTGCCACTGCAATGGAATGGTGGTGGCTGTGGCTGCCGCTTCCAGCTGGGATGTTGGAGGAAAAGGAACCACGCTGCCTCAGGAGGGCTGGAGGAGAATGCAGCATGGAGACATTGCCAAGAGGTAAGAGGTGCATCAGCTGGGAAGTGACCAGGAAGGGGGCTGCACTGGCTTGTTTTCAGTGGTGGACTCGGGGGTGGGGGAGCTTTATCCTGGCCAGAATTGGGGCAGGGTTTGTTTATTTATTTATTTATTTATTGATTGATTGATTGATTGATTGATTGGATTTGTATGCCGCCCCTCTCCAGAGACTCGGGGCGGCTAACAGCGACAATAAAACAGTGTACAATAGTAATTTGGTATTGATGATTAAAAATCAATTAATATAAAAACCAAACATACATACATACATACATACCATGCATAGAATTGTAAAGGCCTAGGGGGAAAGAGGATCTCAATTCCCCCATGCCTGGTGGCAGAGGTGGGTTTTAAGTTGTTTACGAGAGGCAAGGAGGGTGGGGCCTGTTCTAATCTCTGGGGGGAGTTTGTTCCAGAGGGCTGGGGCGCCACAGAGAAGGCTCTTCCCCTGGGTCCCGCCAGGCGACATTGCTTAGTTGACGGGACCCGGAGAAGATCCACTCTGTGGGACCTAACTGGTCGCTGGGATTCATGCAGCAGAAGGCGGTCCCTGAGGTAATCTGGTCTGGTGCCATGAAGGGCTTTATAGGTCATAACCAACACTTTGAATTGTGACCGGAAACTGATCGGCAACCAATGCAGACTGCGGAGTGTTGATGTAACATGGGCATATTTGGGAAAGCCCATGATTGCTCTCGCAGCTGCATTCTGCACGATCTGAAGTTTCCGAACATTTTTCAAAGGTAGCCCCATGTAGAGAGCGTTACAGTAGTCAAGCCTCGAGGTGATGAGGGCATGAGTGACTGTGAGCAGTGACTCCCGGTCCAAGTAGGGTCGCAACTGGTGCACAAGGCAAACCTGGGCAAATGTCCCCCTCGCCACAGCTGAAAGATGTTTGTCTAATGTCAGCTGTGGATCGAGGAGGACGCCCAAGTTGCGAACCTTCTCTGAGGGAGCCAGTGATTCTCCCCCCAGGGTAATGGATGGACAGATGGAGTTGTCCTTGGGAGGTAAGATCCACAGCCACTCCGTCTTGTCTGGGTTGAGTTTGAGCTTGTTGACACTCATCCAGGCCCTGGGGCTGCAGAACTGGGTCATCAAGGATGTACCCACCACCCAGAAAGGGACCAGGTGGCAGGCAAGGGAGTAGATTGAGAGGTGCAAGGGCATCCAAAAGACCAAGCAGAGCTGCAACAAGTGCTACTCTTCATGTGTGCATGCATGCCAGAAACCGGAAGAGTAAGATCATCTACTTTTCCAGTTTCTGGAGCTCGCACTCTGTGCACACACCCATGCTTCAACTCAGTGTCAAAAATGCTCGTGTGCAGTCCAGTTTTGGCACTCAGTGCCATATATGAATGCATTTTTGTATTCATGTATTTAGGACATTACAATAACTGAACTACAAGTTCATTTACCATTTTGAATAGCCCAGTCACTATGATTTATCAGGTATTTGCTATAGCAGGATGTCAAACTTGCTGTCACAGGCAAGTCATGCCCACCCCAGCTCTGCAAAGGGGGGAAATGTTAAATAAATATTTAAATATTTATTGCTATTTGACATAGGAAAGCATTAATTTCATTAATTTCATCAATAACAATTAAAAGTAAAATGGTAGCTAGGAAACTTGACAACATTTCAGGTACAGTTTTGTTAAAAATTACTGTCTTTATGATAAATATTAGCAATCACAGAACATAATGTAAATCCTAATAGTTATTTCTTTAAATATTTTAATGAGGACTTTGAGAAACAATTCTTATTACTTTTCTGGCTGTTTTAGATAGAACTTTTGCTTTCGGACTGATTTACACTACTGTTCTAGAAAACCATTGCAGAACTATTACCAAAGGCAGGCATTTTTGTGTCATGAAAGAGTGAGAAACCATTATTTAATTTGTTATGGTTTTATTGGGAATTATGGGTCCCAAGGGCCAACATAATTTACTGAAATTATCTGGACTGGAGAAAAACATTTGTTAGTCTGCTCTAGATTACAAAAAGCTTTAGAACTTAACATTGACAGAGATTTAGAGAGTCTCTTCAGAGATACAAAAGACTAGAAATGTTCATTCATATTAAAATAAATAAAAATTAAGTGACTGATATTATATCTATTATAAGGAGAGCTGTTGTTGTGGCTTTGCTTAGAGCCAAGGCAGATTTATCTATTTACATACATACATACATACATACATACATACATACATACATACACATGCATGCATGCATACATACATACATACATACAGTAGTACCTCTACCTAAGAACCTCTCTAGATAAGCAGTGGGGGTTCAAGATTTTTTTGCCTCTTCTTAAGAACCATTTTCTACTTAAGAATCTGAGCCTGGAAAAATTTCCCAGGAAATTTGAGAGCAGGATGAAGGCCTGGCCAGTTTCCTGCCATTCCCCCTTTAATCCCAACCATCTCGGGCTTTTCTGGGCTGCCAGAGGAGCCTTTCAGTGGTGCTTAAAGAGGCTTTGGCAGTCCAGAGTGAACAAAGCATTTTCCTTTCTCTGGGCTCTTGGAGAGGGAATAAACCTCTGCCAGCGCCCAGATAAAAGAAATGCTCCCTTCGCTCTGGGCAGCCCAGAGCGAATGAAGCATTTTCCTTTCTCTGGGTGCTTGAAGAGGGAATAAACCACTTTGCTGTGGTGACTTCCTTGTGCTGCCTCCATACACTCAGCACAAGGTTGCCTCCCAGAGTGGGGGGGGGGGGGGGGGGCAAAAGGGGGCACTTTGCCCTGGCTGTATCAACTCAGCTTCAGCCAAATTGATGAGACACCACAGTGAAGGAAAGGCGCTGGCTACAAAGCGAGTGAGCAAGAGAAGAGGGGAGCCCTTCAGCATGGGAAGGAAGAGGAAGCAGTTAGCAGCAGCAGCAGCAGCAGCCACCTTTCTGTCAAAGGAACGGGAGGTTCCCCCCTCTTGTCCTCCTGGGTTTCTCTCTCTGGCGCAGTGCAGGGGAGTTAGCCTGGGCTGGGTGTGTGGGAGGCGCGTGTTCCTCCTTGCTGCTTCAGAGTCCATCTTTTTTTTTTTTAAGCCTTAAAATTTTGGATTTTTTTTTATTCCCTTACCTCACCTTCTTCCTTCAGCAGTGACTGTCCTCCTCGTTTCCCTCCTCCTTCTCTTCCCACTCAAATTCCGAGCTTTTATTTCTTTCCTAATGGGTTTGCACACATTATTTGCTTATACATTGATTCCTATGGGAAAAATTGCTTCTAGTTACAAACTCTTCTACTTAAGAACCTGGTCATGGAACAAATTAAGTTCTTAAGTAGAGGTACCTCCGTATATATATAATTTATTTTCAAGTATTTATAAATGCATGTGAGCTCAGTAAAAACAAATACATCTGTACAGTGCTATTTTTAAAAACAAACAAACAAACCAAAAACAAGATGGATACTGCATGCATAGTGCTGGAAACCTGGCTTCTGTGCATGTTTAATAGAAGAAAAAACTGATTTAAAAAATAAAAATAAAAATAAATAATTAAAAAATAAATAAATAAATTTCAAATAAAAGATGGCGGCACCCACAGACTGAGCCAACCAAACCAGTTTCATGACAACATTGTGATATCACCACTGGGTCACTACCCATGTAGGCGAACCAGTCCGAACCGGGAGAAACACACCCCTGTGCAGCATAGAGTGGATTGAAAGCAGATGGGTGCATGTTCCATTGTTTTTGCTTCTTAAAGAAAAGACTTGAAGAATAGGAGAAAAAGTAGATAGGAAACTCTTTATTTTTCAGAAAGTAAGCTGAGTAGGTGAATGGAACCATTTTTTATGTGTATGTCTATGTGTATGTGTGTGTGTATATGTATATGTACAGTGATCTCTCGATTAGCGCGGGGGTTACGTTCCAAGACTTCCCGCGCTAATCGATTTCCGCGTTATAGTGGTGCGGAAGTAAAAAACACCATCTACGCATGCGCACCATTTTTTTCATGGCCGCACATGCGCAGATGGTGGAGTTTGCGTGTGGGCGGCGGGGAAGACCAAGGGAAGGTTCCTTCAGCCACCCAACAGGTGATCTGCTCCGCAGCGCGGAAGCAGCGAGGAGCCGAAGATGGGGTAAAGGCAAAGGGGAAACCCCATCTTCGGCTCCTCGCTGCTGCCGCGCTGCGGAGCGGACCAGGTGTTGGGCGGCTGAAGGAACTTTCCCTTGGTCTTCCCGCCGCCCAGGCAAAGGGGAAACCCCAAGATCGCTTGCCGCTTGCCGTATTGCAGCTTGGAGCCTTGCTTCGCCTCCTTCGCTGCAATACGGCAAGCGGCAAGCGATCTTGGGGTTTCCCCTTTGCCTGGGCGGCGCTGGGGCCATGCGGAGCCGCTCATCTAGGGGGGCGTGGACCGGCAAGGTGCCCTCCGCTCTCTCTCTTTCTCTCCCTGTTACCGGTGTGGTATAAGAGAGAGAAAGAAAAAGGAGGGCGACTTGCCAGTCCACGCCCCCCTGGATGAGCGGCGCCGCATGGCCCCAGCGCCGGACTCCGCCGTTGCCTCCGCCCTTGTTCGGCTCTGCAGCTGAGAGGCCACGTCCACCCCCTCCTCGGTGTTCCCGGCACCCAGCGTCCCCACGCCGCCTCCACCTCCCGGTAATGCGCCCGACCTCTGCCTCTCTCTTTCTCTCTCATATACCACGCCGGCAACAGGGAGAGAAAGAGAGAGAGAACTAGTGCGGACTTATTTTTTAATTAATATTTTTTGAAAAACCGCATTGCAGCGTTTCGCGCTAATCGAGACCGTGCTAATCGAGGGATCACTGTATATTCAATGAAGGGCCCGGACTGGAACAGTGTGGAATGCTGTTCCAGTGGCGGAAATGGGGCACATAGCTTAGCTCCATTGCCACTGGGCATGCATGTGTCATGCATGCACAACTGGCATGATTCTGGTAAAAATTACCAGTATTTTTGCTTCTGTTCATGCGTGAAAACAAAGATATCATCAATTTTTTGCCGAAATCTCGCTGCCGCTAGAACGGCCGCATGAGATTTTGGCTGCCAAATCTCACTGCAGCGCCTACAGCGGCAGCTGGGATCAACAGCAACAGCGGCCTGGCTCAGCTCTGGCTATCTGGGCTGTTCTCTGCTCCCCATGCCATAGGCATCTCTCGGTGCACGTGGTGGTGGCGCCCCACATGAATTGTGGCCTTTAGGAGCAGCACTGTGATCCCGAAGTCCACAACTTGCTCAGGGCACCATCGCCATGCCAAGAGATGCCTGACAAACCAGAGCACAGAGCAGGCTGCATGGCCAGACTTGGGGTCATTCATTCAACCTGGTCCCTGCACCATGGTTCATTGACCTGCAGGAGATCGTGGAAGAGCAAGGTAAGGCCTGGCCGGGCTGCTTGTGGCAGGTGATAGCATAGTGGTGGGGTGAGCAGACAGAGCTGCCTCTCACAACGGAGCAGAGAGGCAAGGCGGGAGAGCGGAGTCAGAACGGGCAGGCTGCTCATGGCAGAGCTGCCACGAGTGGAGGGGTGAGGCAGGCGAGCAGACAGGCTTCAGGGAAGCTTCCCAAGAACAAAACAGCCTTTCCTAAGGCTGAAAATCAGCTATCCAGTGTGTGCATGCCCGCTGGAGCTGAAACATAGCAAAGTCTCGCATGCCTCTGATATGGCCCTACGTGCCATCTGTGGCACACATGCCATAGGTTAGCCATCATGGGTTTAGTCTATTTATTTATTTATTTATGTATGTATGTATGTATGTATATATGTATGTATGTATGTATTTATTTATTTATTTATTTATTTATTTATTTATTTATTATGCTGCCCTTCTCCTTAGACTCAGGGCGGCTTACAACATGTTAGCAATAGCACTTTTTAACAGAGCCAGCATATTGCTCCCACAATCCGGGTCCTCATTTTACCCACCTCGGAAGGATGGAAGGCTGAGTCAACCTTGAGCTGGTGATGAGATCTGAACCGCTGACTTTCAGATCTACAGTCAGCTTCAGTGGCCTGCAGTACAGCACTCTACCTGCTGCGCCACCCCAATGCATAGCTTTTTATTTCAAGCAGATTCCATGATGACCATGCATCTGTTTGTATTAAGTTACAAATGGTTTGCTTCTAATTATCCTGGAATCTAAAACCCTAACTCTTCCCAATGATGGAACTTTAAAAAAAAAAAAAAAAAAAAGGTTTATTGAATATATACATGTTAAAACAAGACAGTAAATAATCTTTCACTTAGTGTTGTATAATACAGTGTCTTGGGTTGAACATACAGAAAGAGAAAGGGACAACAAATACAGATAAAATAAAATACAACAAAAAACATATACAACCACCACCACCCATTTAGATAGACAGCTATCTTATGTTACGACATTTCTACAACATATAGCACCAACGGCCCATCTTCATTCTATGTGAAACCTTTTAAGAAATTATCTTACTCTTTCTTTTACATCTCGTTACAACCATTAATTTTATTACTTTTGCATCTAGTAAAAATATATTTTCTGTGTAGAGTTTTGTTTCTCTTTTCCATCCATTTATAAAATTCATTCCAAATTTAATAATATTTTCGTCTTTATTTCTTAATTCAAACGTTAACTTATCTAGTTCCGCACAATCATATATATATATATATATATATATATATATATATATATATATATATATATATATATATATATCATGATTCTGTCTGTTGGTGTTTCTTCTCTTTTCCAGTTTTATGCTATGCACATCCTAATCGCTGTGATGATATGTTGAATAAGGTAGTAGTCTTCGTTTTTCAGTTTTAGATCTATTATGCCTAGCAGGAATATCTCAGGTTTCAATTTATGCTTTTGTTTAGTTATTTCAAAAATCCACAATTTTAATCTATTTTTTTTTATTTGGGGGCATGTCCAACACATATGGAAAAAGGTCCAATTTTCATTATCACATCTCCAGCAGTTAGGTTTTAAATTGGGTTATTGCCTCCGTACTAGAGAACCACCTTGGTATCCTCCTGTAATGTTCCATTTTTATTTTGTTCCATATTTCTAATAGTGCCTGTCTTATTTTGTGATTTTTAAAATACGTTGGGGTTTTATTTTTCTCATTCCATAAGAATCCATGATGGAACTTATGTTGATTTTTAGATGAGCTTTTAATCTTAAATGATATATGTCTAACCAGTAGATAATTTTCTCATGACAATGTTTTTCAGAGAATTCCCTACAGTTCAGATACTAATACAGTAGTATAATTAGTCTAAAGTAAACATATAGTCTAAATGATGTTTCTTGTAGTTTTCTTGGCAACAATATAGGTGTTTGAGATTTTATTTTTCAAATTTCCATCCTAATCTGTGACTCTGGTATTTCCTAATGGACCTCTAACCAGCTGCTTTAGTCTGTGTAGCTTTTCTAGACCAATTAGGTTTGTTTATTTATTATTTATTTATTAGATTTGTATGCCGCCCCTCTCCGTAGACTCGGGGTGGCTCACAGCAATAATAAAGACAATGTAAAAACAAATCTAATAATTTTAAAAACACTAAAAACCCCATTATTAAAAGCAAACATACACACAAACATACCATGTATAAACTGTATAGGCCCGGGGGAGATGTCTCAGTTCCCCCATGCCTGATGGCAGAGGTGGGTCTTAAGAAGTTTACGAAAGGCAAGGAGGGTGGGGGCAGTTCTAATCTCCGGGGGGAGCTGGTTTCAGAGGGTCGGGGCCGCCACAGAGAAGGCTCTTCCCCTCGGTCCCGGCAAACAACATTGTTTAGTCGACGGGACCCGGAGAAGGCCAACTCTGTGGGACCTAACCGGTCGCTGGGATTCGTGCGGAGAAGACAGTCCCGGAGATATTCTGGTCTGATGCCATGAAGGGCTTTATAGGTCATAACCTACACTTTGAATTGTGACCGGAAACTGATCGGCAACCAATGCAGACTGCAGAGTGTTGGTGTAACATGGGCATACCTGGGGAAGCCCATGATTGCTCTCGCAGCTGCATTCTTGTTTGTTGGTTTGTAGGATTTATACGGCTACCCACTCACTCTCAGTGACTCTGGCTGGATTACCAAAAAATAAAAATAAAAGAATAAAAAAACAATAATGATCCACTCCTGGTGACAATGCACAATGAAAAGAAGCACTTTATGGGCTCCATCCCACACTGGATTTTCCAGGCCCATTGTTAGAACCAGGTCTTCAGGTCCTTAACAAAAGAATATCAAAGTGGGGGCCAGTCTAATCTCTGCAGAAATGATATTCCAAAGGGATGGAGCAACCTCAGAGAATGGAACCAACTTTCTTTTGATTTCCACCAGATGGGACCAACATTCCTCTCTGCTCTAATGTCTCAGGTGGCTATAACTGGGAAGAGATCATTTCTTCCCAATGGCCAAAACTATTGTACATCTTGCAATTTATTTATTTTTATTTTATTTATTTGTTTTGTCAATTATAGTATTAAAGGTATACAAAGATATAACAGTGTTTACATACATCATACTAGTAAGAGAGAAACATTAGGACAGGGGATGGAAGGCACAGTGATGCATTTAAATGCACTTCTGGCATTTTAGTTGGCTGTCCCTGTAAATAATTGATTTCTGCAAACTTTGTTATTTCTTCTGATAAGCTCTACCTACTATGACAAAAAGCTCTCTAAAGAGAGCTAGTTGTTTGGTTTCCTATCTTCTGTAAACTTTGGAGATGAGTGACAAGTGAAAATCGATAAATGTCAATTTTGCATTTGTGTGTCTGCCAGCTTAAATGTACTTCACATTTATTTGTTCATTTGTTGGAGGTCAGCCCCAAGCATTTGTGTCACTTTTTATCAGTTTGTGGCAGCTTGTGGCCGACAATGAAGGATTTTGCTAGTGCAATGATCCTATTGACTCATTTGCAGAATTGAATTTCTCTGAGAAAGAGAAAATGCAAGAAGAAAACAACAGCATAGTTGACCAGTAATGAATTAATATAGATCGAACCTTTTATATCCAACTAGGAAACCTCATTAGCTTTGCACACAATATGGGAGAATAGTCTCAAATACCGTATTTTTTGGTGTATAAAACTCACTTTTTCCCTCCCTAAAAGAGGCTGATAATTAGGGTGTGTGTTATACTCTGAATATAGCTTTTCCCCCCCCCAGCCCTAACTAACTGCTAATGATCTTCCCAGTTCTTATCTTGCAGGCTTTTTCATTGTTTCTCTCTGCGAAGAATGTTTTCCAAGCCCTAGGTCTTTGCAGGTTTCTTTTTCATTACTCTAACTTGCTCTGAGTAAGTTTCTTTCCAGACCTAACCAGGTGCTATTCTTCGCAGAGAGTAACAATGAAAGACCTTGCAAGCGGGTAAGAGCTGAGAACATTGTTAGGACATAGTTAAGGCTGGAATGAAACTTTTTTGGAGCAAGTTAGAGCAATGAAAAATAAAAACCCTGGAAAGACTTACGGCAAGAGGGGGGGAGGCAGGTACGGCCGGGGTGGCTTCACTGGGTCCTGGTGGGCAGCAGTTGCAGTTCAACTGGGTGATGGGCAGGAGGGGTGAGGAGGACTCGGAGCAGTTTTAACATACGGAAGGAGGGAGGCGAAGCAGCGGCCGGATTAGGACTGGGCCACAATTTCAACTTGCTGCTGCTTCTTTGGTCGGGGAGACAAAGGGAAACATGTGGCTGTCCCCGCGGGCCTTGGCGGAGGTGGAGGTGGAGGAAAGGGGCATCTCACCCAGCCCCTCTGTCCTCACTTCAGCATCTTCCGCCGGTTGTCATGTGACTGGCTTCCCAACTCCCCTTTGGCCCAAAGCGGGCAGACAAGCAGGGCTCTCCATGCTTGCTCAGAGGGACCTGCAGACGGGCAATGCGGCTTTCCGAAATGCAGGCGAGCGAGAACCGAAGGGGCCCTGGCTGTCTTTTGTCCGCCCTTAACAGAGAGGGCTGCCTTGGCTTCTCCAGCGAGGAATCTCCAGCAAGGGATACTGCAAAAAGTTTAAAAGAAAAGTTTCGGGGACTTTTAGGAGCTGGCATGGATGGATACTGACACCCATCGTTCTCAACTGGGAGGAGGATGGTCTGCCTTCCCGCTTAGCATCCTGAGCCCCCTCCTGAAATTCTCTCCAGTGCTTTCCAACTGCTGGAAAACAAAGGGAAAGTCCAGTCAATGTTGACAATCCCAGCGGTGGCAGTCACAAGGTAGGGGAATCCCTGCAACAGTAAAAAAGCATACGCGCAGTAAGAGAGCACCCGCACCCAGGCTCAGGTTTGTAAGGTGAAAATGGTTCTTAAGAAGAGGCAAACAAATCTTAAACACTGGGTTCGTATCTCAAAAGGTTTGTTAGTAGAGGCATTCGTAAGTAGAGGTACTACTGTACTATACTATCAGAAGCCATACTATTATTAAATTACTACCATTTATGCAGTTTAATATAAATTATGTCACAGAAGTGAGTACACACCCTCACATTTTGTACTGTATTTTTTCAGACACACCGTATATAAGACACACCCTAATTTTGGGGGAGGAAAACAACGGAAAAGTGATTTGCCTCCTAGTGATTTGCCAAACAGCAAATAGCACAGATGATGTACACTGTTTCAGTAGTAGGTTGCAGCTGGAACGGCTGGGATCAGGGTTCCAGTGGCAGAAATTGAGTTGCGAACGCATCTCCATGCCCCCGATGTGTGCATGCATGGGATTTTGCTTCTACACAAGCTCAGGAAGCAAAATCTCAGGCGAGGATGCTCTCATGCCTGAGATTTCACAAATTTTGGGAGGTTTTTTTTTGCTTCTGCGCATAGAAACATAGAAGACTGACGGCAGAAAAAGACCTCATGGTCCATCTAGTCTGCCCTTATACTATTTTATCTTACAATGGATATATGTTTATCCCAGGCATGTTTAAATTCAGTTACTGTGGATTTACCAACCACGTCTGCTGGAAGTTTGTTCCAAGGATCTACTACTCTTTCAGTAAAATATTTTCTCACATTGATCTTTCCCCCAACTAACTTCAGATTGTGTCCCCTTGTTCTTGTGTTGACTTTCCTATTAAAAACACTTCCCTCCTGAACCTTATTTAACCCTTTAATATATTTAAATGTTTCGATCATGTCCCCCCTTTTCCTTCTGTCCTCCAGACTATACAGATTGAGTTCATTAAGTCTTTCCTGATACGTTTTATGCTTAAGACCTTCCACCATTCTTGTAGCCCGTCTTTGGACCCGTTCAATGCACCCGCAATGATCCCAAAGGGTGTACCGGTAGCGGCCGGTAAGCTCACCTGCACTGTTTGCTGTGTATCTCTGTACATGTGAGCCTGACCCATAGATATAGCAAAGAATTGGAAAAATTTACATTATGACAGTATATTAAGTTTTCTTACATGTAATCACACTTACCTCCTCCCAATTATTTAAATAGAACTACTCCTAACATGATTTAGTCAGGGTTTAACTCAGCTGCCTTATCTTAATATTAATACTTAGTTCTAAAACAGGACATTTCAGATTATACTTTACAGATCTTTAAAATTGATGTGGCTTTCTGGAAGTATTCTCTGCTATTTAAAAGAAGATTCACTAGCACTGGGTCGCTTCAGATCAAGCAATTATTTTAAAAAGCTTCTTCATTTTGTCTAGAACAACAATGAAGCAGTCTTCAAAAAATAAGTCTAATAATTTGAACATTCTATAGGCATTTATAGTTATTAATTTACTTCCTTGCAGCAAAAAACCAAACAGCCAGTTTCAGCCTTGCAGCAAATTGTCTCCGTGCAGTTTTAGTTTGTGCTAATCAGCCTCTTCTGCTGTTTGCTGCAAGGAGGTAAATTTGTTTGTTTGTTTGTTTGTTTACTTACTTACTTATTTATTTATTAGATTTATATGCCGCCCCTCTCCGAAAACTTGGGGCGGCTCACAACAGTAATAAAAACAATATAGCAGTTGAACAAATCTAATATTAAAAACATATAAAACCCTATCATTATTTAAAAAACCAAACAGCACATTCATACCAAACATAAAACAAAGTATAAAAAAGCCTGGGGGAAAGGTGTCTTAACTGCCCATGCCTGGCGGTATAAGTGAGTCTTGAGTAGTTTACGAAAGACAGGAAGGGTGGGGGCAGTTCTAATCTCTGGGGGGAGTTGGTTCCAGAGGAACGGGGCCGCCACAGATAAGGCCTTTCCACTGGGGCCTGCTGAACGACATTGTTTAGTCGATGGGACCCGGAGAAGGCCAACTCTGTGGGACCTTATCGGTCACTGGGATTTGTGCGGTAGCAGGCGGTTCCGGAGGTACTCTGGTCCAATGCCATGTAGGGCTTTAAAGGTCATGACCAAATTGCAGCAAGGAGATAAATTACTCTTTGAAGATGGCTAGGTGGGACTACATTCAGTGTATAAGACACACCCAAGTTTTCACCCTCTTTTGTGGTGGTGGGGTGAAAAGGTGCATCTTATACTCTGAAAAATAGGGTATATTTTTCTTGTGACAACACTGAAGAAATGACATGGCAACAATCTGAAGTAATCAGTGTACAGCTTGTATAACAGTGTAAATGTGCTATCCCCTCAAATTAACACAAGACACAATCATTCATGTCTACTGCTAGCAACAAAACTGAATACACCGCTAAGTGGTAATGTCCACATGGGGCCCAAATAGCTGTTTTCCCTTCCTGGTGTCATGCGACATATTACTGGTACAGGATTTCAGGTGTGAAGAGGAGCACATGTATTAAATTTGGTGTTATTGCTCTCCTTCTCTCACAGAAACCAGCTTCCTGATATATAATTTTGCCATCAGCCAAAATCTGTTGATTTTCTATGTAAAGTAAGCAGTAGTCAACTTGGGAATTATACAGACTTTGGTACAAAGGATTTGCTTTACAAAACATCATTCACAATTTTCAGTTATTTCTGTTTTTTTATTCTTGTTTTCTCAGGCCTTTATGTAATTAACTACAAAGCTGTAGTGTAAGGAAGTTTGTAAAATCTGAGCTGCAGGGCATGAAGTGTGGCTGAGGATTTTTTCTTTCTTTCAACAGTCTTCTTTCTTTTAAGGAATGGTATTTCATTGAACTTTCTATCATACTGCAAAGATACGTGAGAGGGAGATGGGAAGGAAGGAGAGAGAGAGAGAGACAGAGACATAGACACACACACACAGAGAGAGAGAGAGAGAGAGAGACAGACAGACAGACAGACAGACAGACAGACAGACAGACAGAGAGAGAGAGAGACAGAGAGTGCTTTTTGGCCTTTCTGCACTGGATTATTAAAACAGACTTTTTGGCTGCTATTACTGACATAAAGCTTCCAAAAATATGTTTATTTTAATGATGGTCACTTCCAATAGCATATTTAGATAACAATTTGTTGTGATGAATTAGCTATAATTTTTCTATTCTTAGGCTTAATATAACCTTATGAAATCAACTTTCAGCAACTTCATATTCAAATAACAACAAAAAAATTACATTAGCAACGTGTAGAAAAGCTATGTAGATAGAATAGAATAGAATTCTGAATAATGCTTATGTGTTATAGAATAATGCTTATGTATTAAATATATTATATATGAAAGCATAAAAATATTACTCAACTTTCATTGCTATTTTCATTTAATGTAATTCCAAAGTATTTAGTTAAATTCATATAAGGAGATCTTCAAAAGATATACTTCCTCACACATTAAGATCCTTAAATATTGCCCTAGATCCCTTGATCCAAACCCAGCTCTAAAAACTAGTAAATTGCTTGATAATGACACAGAAATGCTCCCTGGAGAAATATTGAAGTAAATCTCTTCAAGGCAGAAAGATGATCCATCAAATGTGGCCTATGATCTTCCTATCTAATTTCATTCTCATGATCTCTGTCCATTAAAAGCAGTTTGGAAGAAAAAACTCGACAGTGAAATGTACGCAAATGCTAACAAAGATATGTAGATTATATTTCTCATAATAGGAAAGAACAGAGGTGTCAAAACTCAAGGCCCGTAGGCAACTGGCCTATGGGATGTTTAAATCTGGCCCATTGGGCCATTTTGAAAAAGATGATGGATCTGGCCCATGATGCCTCTGCCAGCAAAAATAGAGTTTGGGAGAGCTGCAGGCGGCCTTAACAGTTGAAAACAGAGCCTGGCAGGGCCACGCACAGGCTGCAGGATGTCAAGCTGGCCACATCCAGCCACACCACACCCACCTCAGCCACACCCAACCCCTCCACCAGGTCAAACACAATTCTTATGTGGCCCTGAATGAAATTAAGTTTGACACCCTGGGAAAAAGATTCCCCCTCTCATTACCAATAGCTAAATACCTTATTAAAAATACAGATAAATATATTATTTATGTTAGGAAAAAATTATCAGTAATCATGTATTAGCATCCTCTTTCCCCCTAGGCCTTTACAATTCTATGCATGGTATGTATGTATGTATGTATGTTTGGTTTTTATATTAATAGATTTTTAATGATCAATACCAAATTACTGTTGTACACTGTTTTATTGTCGCTGTTAGCCGCCCCGAGTCTCTGGAGAGGGGCGGCATACAAATCCAATAAGTAAGTAAGTAAGTAAGTAAGTAAGTAAGTAAGTAAGTAAGTAAGTAAGTAAGTAAGTAAGTAAATAAATAAATTCTTATGAAATATATTTTATCATCTGCTTTACGAAAAAGTAGATTAGAATAAGTTTGCAAATTGTGTTACACTAATGAAACAAGAGGCATAACCACTCTTTTTACCTCTGACTAATTATTGAAACATATATAGTACTTAGGTTTATATAAAATGTTAAAAAACATTTTAAAAATATTCATCGCAGCTGATTTCTTTCCTAAACTATTAAGCCCCTATAAACAGAGTAAAGGAATTAGATGCTAAATTCATTCAAATTTGTGTAACAATTGTTGAACAGAGCCAGATATACTGAGATTACCTTAAGAAAGGGTTTCAAGACATTCAAGCTTTCCCATTGCAAAAACAACACAAAATATACAAATAAGACAACAAACTATTCATTTGGTTTATAGGTTTTATAGCACTTACTGTGTTTTCCTGAAAATAAGACTTTATCTTATATTTTTTTGAACCCTGAAATAAGTGCTTGGCCTTATTTTGGGGAATGTTATCCCCCCTGTTTGAGATTGGGAGGGGCAACTGGCCCCTTGTGCCAGCTTCCCAAAGGGTCACAGCAAGCTGTCCCACCATTTATGAAACAGCTGATTTGTGGGTGCTGCTCAAGCTGCCATCTCCAGCAAGCGTGACCAGTTTTGCAGCCAATTGTGGCTACAAAAGAAGTCAGAGGCCAAGCAACACACCCTATATACTTTGCTCTCAGCTTACCTAATGGTGACAGTGACAGCAGGCAATTCCATCCATGGAACACTGCATAACACTGAATAACAAACTGGCTTTTTGTATGCAGGTCTAGTGAACACGCTCATATCTTTTTTGTGTGTGGGCAGGAGGGGTGTTTTTAAAATTATATAAACATTAACTATTTTTGGCTATTCTTAAAAAATAAACAGGGAGATATTGGATTTCCATTTGGATGAGAGCTCACCAATAAGTTCTAGAATCAAGGGGGAAAACGGGAAGTTTAAGGGGGGGAAAATTAGAGACTGGTAAAAGGAATGCCCTTCATTTTTGTGACCATAAAGTCACAAAGAATGTAGAATGAATATAGTCCCTTGAATCTTTACATTTTAACTTGCATGTGTTAAAGGGCTTAATTATGCATGGTGCCCTTCCTGGATGTGGTAACCAGGCTCACAATTTATGTCAATGTCAGATTTGCAGAAGAGGTGGCAGTGTGAATGCTCCTCTTTAAAAATCCTAACCAATGAAGTTGTGCTGTTCACTAGGTTCCCATCAAAAGATGAAACATCATGATCTTTATTCTCATTATCCTACGATAATAAGTGCTGATTTTTGAGAAATGTATCTTTTATGTACAGTGAGAGGATACCCACCGAAACAAATTCCTTGTGTGTCCAATCACATTTGACTAATAATTTTTTTTATTCCATTCTACTGTATTCTGTTCTGTTGAGAATTCTTCTAGAATTCTTACAACACCTCCAAAAGAAATGCATCTACAAGCCCACCCCATCTTTGCATATGTGAGTGTGTGAAAGATCGCTGGATCAGGCAGTAGCCGGATGACCAGAGAATGGAGCTATCGGTAGTTATCCAAAATTCAATATAATTTCCATTAGTCTGTTTTCTTTTGGCATTCCCCCAGATACTTCGCTATTACCCATCCCGCTTCCTGGTAACACGGAGTTCGCAGCGCCAATTGTAGAGTAAGCAGTGATCGCCAGTGTAGACCGCGGTAAGCGATTGGTGTCAAGAGTCGGGGTTGGTGATGGGATAAAGTTAAATCTTGCTCCCAAGCTGAACTACTCAACGACGATATTTTTCCCTTTTGCCAGCTCCTCTCGGATGGTGCAGCAGTAACTACGGTAAAACCGGAGGAAGCGTAAGGTAAATAGCCTTGCGAGTCCTCGCCGAATAAGCAAATTGGGCCCCGGTCCTGTGGGGAAGCTGCATTGCGGCTGGAGAGGGCGAGAGTGCACGCGAGGCGCTCAGAAAGAAGGTGAAATAGAGGGGTGGCGCACCTTCGGAGGGGAAATTAAGGCGAAATAAAAACCGGGTCTGCTCGTGAAAAGAACTGATGGCGAGTAAGCAACCCCCTCCCCCTAAAAAAGATGACATAACAGCTACCCCACTGGACACCCCCCCCAGGAGCGAGGTAAGTACAGTCTGCCGCACTGCGCGCGCGCGCAACTTCTGCTAAGCGGGGAAAAGGACGGAGGGAAGTCCGGAGCAGGCAGTGATATTTTTTTCCAGCTGTCGCAATGACGGAGAACAAGTGGGCGTGGCTTCAGTTCTGTCAGTCTCTTGGGGCAATCAGTCTCCTTCGTAAGAATGCCTTTCATAGAGATAATGGAGAGGGATTGCCGTCCTGTGGTCCTTCAGGCCAGGTCTGAGCACTTCTCCAGCGCAGCCAGCTGTGGTAGGTAAGGTTGGCCTGGTCTGAGCATTCAGGTTTCTGAGTATTGTCCTATTCAATGGGGTTCATTATACTGTATTGTGCATAAGATTGCAACCATAGTATTATTCTAAGCAATGGACTTAGTTCCAGTTCTCACTGAATATGGTATGTTTTCCCAGGTAAATGTAAACTAAGTCAATGCTGCTCAACTTTGGCAACTCTTAAAATGGAGGGACTTCAAGTCCCAGAATTCCATAGGCAGCATGTTGGGGGAATTTAAAAATTCTACAGAATTGTATCTCAGAATTATTCAGCCAGCATTGTGGGAGATGAAATTCATACATTCCAAAATTATGGAAATCTTAAACTGGGGTACCCCAGGTATTGCCCTTGGGTGCAATATAGGTAGTTCTTGACTTCCAATCATAATTTTTGAGTCCAAAATTTCTTTTGCTGAACTAGACTTTTGTTAAATGAGTTTTGCCCCATTTTATAACCTTTATTGCCACAGTTAAGTGAATCATTGCAGTTGCTAAATTAATAATAGGTTTTTAAGTGAATCTGGCTTCTCCATTGACTTTGTTTGTCAGAAGGTTGCAAAAAGTGAGTTCTAAATAGATGCCAATGACCAAGCTGGCATTTTGTCTGGATTTTGTTCAAGGGACCATGGGGATGCTGTAAGTGTGGGGAAACAATCATAAATCATTTTTTCAAATGTCATTGTAATTTTCAATATTCACCAAACAAATGGTTGTAAGTTGAACACTATCTGTACTCCACTTGCTTTTTGTTTATGGCAATGGAAGCAAGAGCCAAAGCAAAAACACAAAGTACACTAGAATCATTGTGTCTAATATCCTCCCAAAACTTTGACTATAACTGTCAGGCAATCATTGGTCAATCTATCTGGAAATTAATATGAGTTGTTCTTTGTTGCTAAAAGTTTCTTCTTTTGGAAGTAAGACAGTGTAATTTTGGGGTGATAGTCTAACCACATGTATGTATCTATGAAGGTGCAGAAGAAAGTTGTTCAATTCTAATTCTAGCAAAAGTGTATTTTCAGATTACTGGATCATATTTTCAGATAATGAATAGGCTTTATTCGTATTTTATAAGGCTGCTCACAATTTTGGATTTGAACACCAGAAGATGTTTTGGAATATGCTGGAACTAGTAAGATGGGTGGCATATGAATTAAACAAACAAATTTGAGTTTATCTCTTTCTGAAACATTAAGGTATCTGCAAATTCAGTTTGAAGTGCATGACAATCCTAGAAAATGTTTGAGAAAAAAGTGCTTTTTATCAACAGAAGGTTGTCATGATGCACTTTTTTGATATTCACAAGTAACATGATATTTTTTTCTTGGCTTTCCAATACACTTGGAAAAAGTATTTCTGCTGTTTTAAGGAATTTACTAATTAATGTTTAAAGCAATGGCATCTTTAAACAAAGTTTAAAAATGGGGCTACTTTAAGGAATAACTGAAAACTATACTCATTTAACATTCAAAGCACTTCTTTTGAATCATTTTGAAAGTTGTATAGTAAAAAAAAAATCCAAAGTCTGTCAGAGATATGGTCCTAACATGAATTGTATTTTTGAAAAAAATATAGTTTAAAAAAATCCAGAAGTCTTCCAGGTATAATAAATTCTGGCTGGCTTTACTTACATGAATCATTTTGCAGCTACTGCTTTGTAAGCATCTCTTGTCATTCTACCTCCTCTAAAATGAGCTTCAGACCCATTTATCAAAAAGACAAGAATGTTTCAAGTCAATGCTGAATCATTCAAGCTGTTACAGTTAATCTGAACTTATCTTTTATTATATGGTCTAAAGTTTCAAACCAGCCTTAGGATGATGCAGGACATCCTAAACAAGAATGTATACATTTTATGTGTTTGGTTTAGCAATTCCTATTAGCAAAAATACTTGAGCAAGTGTTTGAACTAGACTATAGCTTGTTTATAGTAAACTAGTATTTTTTTTAAAAAAATATGGTTTATGATTGTATAAGAAAACAATTGCTATCCTGAAATTATTTTTATTTCTTGCTATTTTTATGTATTCTACAAATTAGTAAATTGGATCACTTTTATCAACTTCCACCTGAAGTGAAAAGGCTCACTGATATTTTTACTTATATACTTGGCTAGTGGAATAGCTTTTATTAGCTCCTCTATTGCATCTATTTAGAATGGAATTGGTTCAAATTGATGCATATTGCACAACCCCAAGTTATTGGGAATATGTTCTTTAATTAAGGTGACCATATTTTAATATTGGTAAAGTGCGACATGATTGACCGGGTTTTTTTTTCTTGATTAAAAATTTGGTCTATTAATTCCACACGATAAGTCCCGTTCGAATCCATAGCAATTAAGTCCAAGTACTTGTGTCTGTTCTTTGTTTCCTCTATTATGTCCAAATCTTATTGTAATCCACACCCAGTATTGTCTATTTAGTCCTCAATCCATGATCCACATTTTGCAATTCCTTTGATAAGTCCCAAACGGTAAAAGAATAAAAGTTTAATTTATTTTTCTGTTTTCTTTCATCCCGGAGCCCTTCTAGATTTCTTGCTGCTACAAAGTAACTGTTTACAATATGCACAGTCACTTCTCTCCTTCAATTCAGCTCAATTTTCAAAATTTCTTTGTTGATCTTCTCACTGATCAACTTCTGATTCACATTCTTCAGCTTCCTTCTGTGTGGTCGTTTCTGCCATGGCAGTTCTTTCTCCCGGAAGCTGCAGGGTTATCCTTATCCTCCAAGGCAGCGGCAATCTGCCTCTTGAATTCTGGAGATCCCCCTGATCTATGATTGGTCCCTCCAGGTCCGATCAAATTGTGAAAGAGATTCAGGAGCAAAGCTTCACTCCTTGCCTCCTGTTGCAGTCTTGTCGCCTCGTAAAGTAAAAAAAAAAATTAAAGACTTTTTAAAAACGCCGCAGGACAAATTGTTAAGAATCGGGACTCTCCCGTCAAAAACTGGACATCTGATCACCTTATCTTTAATATTTTAATAGCTGTTGCCCTATTCCTTTGGGGTCATGTGGAGGTCATGTCTGGCTCTACAGGCAAAAGAAGAAATGCAAATCCTAGGTGTTTGTCTGAGCTAATCTTGTCAATTTTGGCTCGTTACCTATTGTGTTGTTTATTTGGAATCTCTTTGCTTATGAATAGATTGGCCTGGATAAAAAAATCTCCATTCCTAAAAAACCCAGCCTCTTCAAGCTTCTGCTTGAGGCTGATTTTACGACAGAAATACTGGGGCTGTTTTCTGCCTTTTAAAAGATTTTTCTCCATTTCTTCTTTAGGGAAAATATTCCATCCTGCCTCTTTTTAATATTAAGAATATTTTAATCTGGGGAGGTGGGGACTTTCCACAGTATATTATTTTCAAATCTAGCAAAATAGTAAAATAAACTAAACTTATATAGTAAACTACTATGAGAGGAGAGAGAGATTGTTAAAAATCTCTGATGTTCAGTACAAGTCTTACTGAATTCAGTATGCTTTTTCCAAGGAAATGTGCATTGAGATAACATTTAATAAATTCAATTCGAAAAGCTTACTTCACATTCTGTATAATGAAAATATATACATATATTTGGGACAAAAAATTTGGAAAATTTGGGGATTAGGGAAATAAATTATAAACTGACCTTAGCAGCATCATATAAGGAGACTATCACTAAATGTTTTACCATTGGCACATACCTCCAGCATAATTGGCAACGATGCTTCCTTTAGTGTCTTCGAAATGCTGGAAATGTATAAAAGAGAAAGGGACTTACTATCATTTGTGGTGGATGTGTCCTAAAGTCTGAAACTTTATTCTGGAACAAAATTAGGAATTAGGAAATTATACAACAGAAAATTGATCTAAGGCTGGAGATATTTTTATTGGGAATATTTCATACAAAATTCACAAAAGAACGTTATCTAATATTGCATATAACGTCCGCAACCAGGATAATAGATGTACAAAATTGGAAAACTGACAGTATCCCCTCTTTATCCATGGTGCTAGAAAAATATTAGAATGTTCATAAATGTGCAAATTAAGTATGGAGATATGCAAAAAAGAAGATTCTGAATTTTATGAAATGTGGAAAAAATGGTACAGCTGTTTGAAACAAAATAAAAACTCAAAAATTTGGTCATAAAGCAAGGAATATTCCAGATGAATCTCTAAATGTTTGTACTCTCTCTTCCCAGAAACAACAAGTGAACTATATGTATAGAAGATATGGATGTGAAAATATAGTATGAGACTAAATAATTGTCTTTGGTAAATATTAATGGAGATTAAAAGAAGTCAGATAATATTGTAATATGAAATCATATATAGAAATACTTTGAAATATCTGTAAAAGTGAGTGACCATTCTTCATGTTTGTTTTGGTTTGTGTATCTTTTTTGTATTTTGTATATTATTTTGTTTGTCTTGTTTGCTGTCTTTTTTAATAGAAAAATCTAATAATGATTTTTTTAAAAAAGAAAAGAAAATATATACATATATTTGTAGTCTTGGAAAGCTCTCTCCCTTACAAATTACACAGTGCAAATATCTAGAAAGCAATAGGGTCCCAAAATGGTAGAAACCCTGCTTTTATTTTATTTTTTTGCCAAGGTAGGACTACTATGGTATAGGTAATCACTGCCAGGAAAGAAAAAGTAGTTCAAAAATCTGTACTGATCCATTTATTAGGCAGCAGTATTGAAATTTGGCCAAGAAACACTTTGGGCCAAAATATGCTTGTTGTTTGCTAATGGTTGTATCTAGATGAAGATTGTTATGGAACTATTTCCATTGGATTTTTGGCAAATTGAGAAGATAATTCAATTCAATTCAATTTATTAGATTTGTATGCCGCCTTTCTCCAAAACTTGGGGCGGCTCACAGAATAAGTATAAAAACTTATTAAATCCTAATGCTATGATTATTGGAGCTGATGAATTACTATTGGATTATTGGATCTGATGAATTACTGTGCTCCAGTGTTTATTTGCGGTTGGTAGCCATATTGGAAGAATAATACTGTTTTGAACAGAAAGAATTTTGCAATGGTACAAAAGAACCCAGTGATGCTCTACCCCTATTTTGGAACAGGGAAGCTTAGCCGTCAACATCTAAACAATAGAATAGCAAACAGCTGGGATACTGTTTCATTGACTTTAAGATCAGTGACAGTGGCCATTTCAATCAATGGCCAAATACTGATTCTATACCAAAAACAGCTGAGCTACCTTTCCTCAGGAGATTTAACATAATTTGCTATGGATTAAATAGAGACCACATTTTTCCTCACAATATACATGATTGTCGGATGCTAGAACGAGTTTGTGTTATATATAATTACTGCTCGTAAATGATCATTATTGAGAAGTAATTCTTGCTTCTTTTTTCAATCAAACCTTCCATTCCCTTTCCTCTCTGTGCTGTACTCCATACATTTCATGAAGCAGATTGGGATTACAGAAATTTATGTGATAATACATTTGTTAAGACATTTGACTGACCTTGACTGATCCTTAGAAGGCCAGATCCTGAAGATGAGATTCAAATATTTGGCCAGGAAGAACTCACTGATTTTATTTATTTTTATTTATTTATTTATTATTTAGATTTGTATGCCGCCCCTCTCCGCAGACTCGGAGATAAGAGCCTGATGCTGGAAAAGGCTGAGGGCAAAAGAAAAAAGGGATAACAGAGAATGAGGGGTTTGGATGGAGTCACTGAAGCAGTAGGCATTAGTTAGTTAGTTAGTTAGTTAGTTAGTTAGTTAGTTAGTTAGTTAGTCCAATACACAATACATATTGAAGAGGATAGACGTGAGGTATTATATATAAAGAAAGGATATAAAAGTAGAGGAGAAGATATATGAAAGGAAGAAAAGATATATGATATATGACATAAGGAGAGACAATTGGACAGGGGACAAAAGGCAGGCTAGTACACTTATGTACGCCCCTTACTGACCTCTTAGGAACCTGGAGAGGTCAATCGTGGATAGTCTAAAGGAGAAATGTTGGGGGTTAGGGGTTGACACTACTGAGTCCGGTAATGAGTTCCATGCTTCGACAACTCGATTGCTAAAGTCATATTTTTTACAGTCAAGCTTGGAGCGATTAATATTAAGTTTGAATTTGTTGCGTGCTCTTGTGTTGTTGCGGTTGAAGCTGAAGTAGTCATTGACAGGCAGGACGTTGCAGCATATGATTTTGTGGGCAATACTTAGATCGTGTTTTAGGCGTCATAGTTCTAAGCTTTCAAGACCTAGGATTGATAGTCTGCTTTCGTAGGGCATTCTGTTTCGAGTGGAGGAGTGAAGGGCTCTTCTGGTGAAGTATCTTTGGACATTTTCTATGGTGTTGATGTGCGACATGTGGTAGGGGTTCCAGACAGATGAACTGTATTCAAGGATTGGTCTGGCAAAAGTTTTGTAGGCTCTGGTGAGTAGTGTGAGATTGCCGGAGCAGAAGATGCGTAGGATCAGGTTAACAACTCTAGAAGCCTTTTTGGCGATATTGTTGCAGTGGGTTAAATGGACTCCGGGGGATGATAGAAGACAGGAGGACCTGACGGAACATTGCCAATAGGGTCGTGATGTGTTGGACATGACTTTGCAACTAACAACAACAATAAAGCTATAAGAAGACTCTGAATTTGAACTACTGTATCTCACATCATGTATGGAACTTTAGCATAGTGGTAATAGCCATCATGACCTTTCTCTATTTGTAAATAAGTCAGGGAAAATTCAGCATTTGTTGAATCATTTTCTCCGTACTGAAGGAGCGGGTCCAGCAGTCACATGGGTTGCTCACGTCCAATCCGGTGGAACTGAGCCTAGTGTTAAAAAAGCTTGCCGGATCCGCCCCTTCCCCAGAATTCGCTCAGTTCGCATATCCTGCGGTTGTATTGTGATAGCTCGTTCAACATTCTAACACCTTCCCTTCGATCTTTTCCTTCAAAAATAGTAAGAATTGTTTTACCATTATTATTTACTTGCACTAATAGCGCCAGCCGTTTGCGGCTCGGCTTTTTTACTTTGGAGAAGTTGCGGTTTCGTTTTCCCCCGGCGGTTTTGCCGTGTACGATCCCCGCGGCCGCTTGTGGATTCTTTTAATCCTTTGGCCTGGAGGTTCTGGTGCAAGTATTAATTTATTGATTTATTGATTCTTTATTGTATATATATATTAAAGGGCTTAAGAAATACCTCCTGCGGAGTGAGACGGCTTTCTAGTCTCCTGGACTTAGTCGATCGCTTCCCCTTTAAGCCATATTCGGAGCGATTTTTCGGCGCGAAGGCCTTCGCGCCCTTTTTAAATTTAGGCCTCTCGTGTTGGCCTCCTGCCAGCCGCGTAGGCCTCAGTCCACCGCGTGGATCCCGGAGCGGGCCTTGGGACGCCCAGGCTAAATTCTCCACCGGCTAAGCCTCCAACCAGAGTGCCTTGGTTTACTTAATTGAAAAGTTTAGGGAGGCTGGCCCCGCTGGATTTGGGGACACGAACTCTGGGTTTGCCCAGATTGTCCTCACGTCTCAGCAGCTTCGAGGCCTCGAAGCAGGATCCATTCCTCTTGGGAAGTCCTTGAAATTCTTCTCCTTATTTATTCAGTTATTGGCTCAGCCTTGTCTTCTGTTAATTGTCAGACTATGGCTACTTTTCCCAAGAGAGGCACAACTAAAGGTCCCAGAGAGGCCAGGCCTACAGGCGATGAGATTACTAGTATCCCCCAGGCCTCTTCCTCCTCTTCTCCAGGGGCCCGCCCCTCGACCAAGGTCACCAGGGCCGAGAAGAGAAGGGACCTAGCCCTACAAAGAATCCATGACAAATCAGCAAAACGTTTAAAAGTGCAGGCCCAAGTACTCAGTAGTCAAGACCCCCCAGAGGCTTCTAGTCTACCTCCTTCTGGGGTCCCTGTGTTATCTCTGGATGAGCCTAACCTAGACAGACCCCAACCTAACCTATGGGGCATAGGTCCAGAGGAACCAGATATTATTGAAGATTCCCCCCAGCCAGGATCCTCCCAGGCCTTTAGGGATTCTTCTGCCATTCCTGCTGATATTTCTAGTTTACCTCCTGAGTTCCAATCTATTTTTGCTGTGTTGTCTAAGGCCATTGATGCCAAACTCTCTTCCATCAATGAGCTTCCCTTACCTCCTCCTCCTTCTCGTCCCTCCCGCCCCTTGGGTTCTTCCCCAGCGGTTAGAGCTCCTATTCAGGATGATTCAGATTCCTCTCAGGACGAATATGAGGATATGGAGGATGATGAGGACCCTTTTCAAGGCCTATCAGATGATGAGGAATCCCAAATAAAGGTTCCTTCTCCAATTACCATTTTCCCTTCTCAATTATTCAAATCTCTCCTCCTCAAAGCTAGGATTTCTACGGGATTAGCGGCCCAGGAGAAACAAGCCTCCACTTCCACTGATCCCCCGGAGGAGAATTTACCTTACTTCACAGAGGAACAGGAGGATAACGAGGTAATTCCTATGCCTAAATTGTTTAAAGATGCCTTACTCAAACAGTGGGATTTCCCAGCCTCTGGCCTTAATCCCTCCACCAAAGACAGAAAGTTGTACAAACTTTCCTCTTCCTATGAAGAGCTTCTATCCTTTCCCAAACCGGATGAACCTGTCAAGATCCTTCACTCGGCAGCGGCTGTGCCAGGAGAGGCGGAGGAAGTCCTCCGCCCAGAGGACAAGCGTATTGAACAAATGCTCAAAAGAGGATTCACCGCAGATTCCTGGGCCATTAAAAGTTCTGCAGCAGCCTCCTTTTTCTCCAGAGCCATGCTGCTGTGGCTTCGCCAACTTCAACAGCATATTCCTCCCGATGACTTGAGAGGTCAACAAGACTTCAACAAGGTCTTTGCAGCTGCCCAGTACGTGGCTGATGCCACCTTGCAATCTACTAGATTTTCTGCTAAGTCTATTGCAGCTTCTACAACGGCAAGGAGACTCCTATGGATTCGCCCTTGGCAAGCGGGAGTACGCCAGAAGTGGCAGTTATCCCAGGGACCCTTAAAGCGCGACCTTCTTTTCGGTGATCTTCTGGATCCACTCCTCACGGAAACCACGGACAAGAAGAAAGTTTTGGGTCCAACCACAAAAAAGGCTACCAAAACGCAGTCCTTTCGTCGCCCGGGGCGCCAGCAAGATCAAGCGGCTTCCTATCAGAGATCTCCAGGTCAGTATTCCCCCCGCTTTCGTTCCCAAGGTAGGAACTCCAGGGGTAGAGGTTTTCGCTTCCAAAGGGGAGCTTCCTCTAACAGGGCCTCAAAAAAACCTAGATGGTAATCTTTCCTCTATTCCCATAGGGGGTCGCCTAGCTCATTTCGCCTCTAATTGGCGTCTCACCTCCAAGGACCCCTGGGTCATTGACACTGTTCAAACAGGCCTTCTTTTAGAATTTATTTCTCCTCCCCCTAAACGTTTTATTTCCTGCCCTTCTCCCAGGTCCTCCTCAGATTGTAACCGTATGGAGGAGGCCATTTCTCATCTATTGTCCATCAGAGCCATTCAACCGGTTCCTTCCGGTCAGAAGGGCCTAGGTTTTTACTCCATTCTATTTATGGTTCCAAAGTCCTCCGGAGGTTGGAGAGCTATTTTGGATTTAAAGAAACTAAACCTATTCATCAAATATAGGAAGTTTAAGATGCACTCCTTATCTTCTATTTTGGCCGCCATTCACACGGGAGATTTCATGGTCTCCTTAGACCTCACTGAGGCCTACCTTCACATTCCTATAGCCAAATGCCACAGAAAATTTTTACGTTTTTCCTTTCAAGGCAGGCATTTCCAGTATAGGGCGATGCCATTTGGCCTTTCCTCGGCCCCTCGGGTCTTTACAAAGCTCTTGGGGTCACTGGCGGCCTATATCCGGGCGTCTCCCATCCACATTTTATGTTATCTTGATGATATTTTGATTCATGGGAACTCCCTAGAGAAAGTGAAAACAGACCTTTCTGTCACCATGTCAGTCCTTCAGGACCATGGATTTTCCATCAACTTGAAAAAAGTCACCTCCAACCTTCCACATCCATTTCTCACCTGGGTTCCATTATCAATTCAGAATCCTCCCAGGTTTTTCTCTCTCCCGAGAGAAAACTTAGTATAGGGGAGTTAATTTCTAACATTGTATCTAATTCTTCAGTATCCATAGTAACTCTGTCTTCCCTTTTGGGGAAGATGGTGTCATGCATAGGCATCATTCCCTGGGCTCGCCTTCATGCTAGGGAACTCCAGTGGCTCCTATTACCCTTTCAGAGATCGGGGCACAGCAACTCAAATCGGCGCATTGTCATCCCACCAAGTGTTCGCAGATCCTTCAAGTGGTGGAAGTCTCCGGCCATGGACAAAGGATCCCCGTTCAGGTGCCCGGATCAATTTGTCATCACCACAGATGCCAGTCTATCGGGATGGGGCGCCCACGCCCAGGGGATGATAGCCCAGGGCACGTGGTCCCCGGAGGAAGCTTCCAGGCCAATCAATTGGCTAGAGTTAAGAGCCGTTTCCCTGGCTCTGAAGCATTTCTCTCCTCGCATTCCCAACCGGCACGTTCTCATTCTCACCGACAACATTGCCACAAAAAGCCATATCTGCAGACAGGGGGGCACGAGATCCAAGGCTCTCATGAGGGAGGCCCTCAAGTTAGGCCTTTGGGCGGAAAAACATCTTCGGTCGCTCCTAGCCGATCACATCTCGGGGAGCCTCAACGTCCAGGCGGATTGGCTATCTCGAGCAACGATAGACCCAGGAGAGTGGAACCTCCATCAAGACCTGTTCCATCAAATCAGCCTCAGATTCGGCCTACCAATCCTGGATCTCTTCGCGACCAATGCGAACGCCCAACTCCCTCGCTTCTTTTCCAGATTTCCATCCCCGGGAGCGGAAGCAATCAATGCCCTCCGGAGTCCATGGCCTCCAGGCCTTCTCTACGCATTCCCTCCAATTCCAATTCTCCCGGACGTGATTCACAAGGTCCTCACCGAGAGGGCCCGAATAATCTTAATCGCCCCTCATTGGCCCCGCCGGCCCTGGTTCGCGGATCTCCAACAGCTGTCCGTCCAGGACCCTTGGCGACTCCCCGTTTCGGGGGATATGCTGCGGCAGGGGGCCTCTTTCCATCCAGACCCGGAGTGGTTCCACCTCACCGCCTGGCTGTTATCAGGAGAGACTTAGAACTGCGTGGTCATGACCCCGATTCAGTGGAGGTCATTTTAAAGGCCAGAAGGGGTTCGACCAATCGAATCTACGACCACACGTGGTCCAAGTTTCACCAGTGGTGTCTACAGGAAGGTCTCTCCCCTCTGTGCATCCCCATACACAGAATTATTTCCTTCCTTATGCAAGGCTTCCATAAAGGACTTTCTACCAGCACCCTCCGGCGTCATCTGGCAGCCATTTCATCTGTCCTAGGGGGTCCCCGCAGACAGCCTCTCCGATCCTTCCCTGAAGTTCAGGAATTCCTCAAGGGCATAGCCAACCTCAGACCTTCCAAGGTCCACAGGTATCCATCCTGGGATTTGCCACGGGTTCTCCATTCCCTCACGCAGGCACCATACGAACCCCTAAAATCGGCGTCCCTCAGGTACCTATCTTTTAAGGTAGCATTCCTGGTGGCTATTACCTCTGCCCGACGCATTTCGGAGCTGGCTGCCCTCTCAATCAGGCAGGACCTTTGTCAATTCCATCAGGACAAGGTAGTCTTGCGACTGGACCCCACCTTCTTACCCAAGGTCAGTTCCATGTTCCACAGATCTCAGGATATTGTCCTACCTTCCTTCTGCCTCCAACGAGACCATCCCTTGGCAATTAGATGGCACACCCTGGATCTCATCAGAGCGCTGAGAATCTATATCCAACGCACAGGACCCTTTCGGAGGTCAGAAGCACTTTTTATAGCCTATCACCCCAGAGTCATGGGGGCCAAAGTGTCTTCAACAGTAATAGGCCGTTGGATCAGAGGGACTATATCTAAGGCCTATGAGTCGGCCTCCCTCTCAGTTCCAAGGAACATCACAGCGCATTCCACCAGGAGCGCAGCCACCTCGGCCGCTTGGGCGACTCAAGCCCCGTTGGAGGAGGTCTGCAAAGCAGCCACTTGGGCCTCGCCAAATTCCTTCATCAGGCACTACAAGATTGATTCTTACGCTTCAGCGGACGCTGCCTTCGGCAGAAGGGTACTCCAATCCGTTATCTCACACGATAGCAATCTAATCCCACCCTAGGGACCATCTATTGGGTATGTCCCATGTGACTGCTGGACCCGCTCCTTCAGTACGGAGAATAGGCGTTGATTGCTTACCTGAACGCCTCTTCTCGTACGGTGAGCGGGTACAGCAGTCACTTCCCGCCCTTGTATGTGTCTTCTTTACCTTTCTATATCTTTCTTCCTCTAACAATGAGAGTTGAACACTACAGAGCTTCACAGCTGAGCCTAGTCTATGGATTCGCGAATTCTGGGGAAGGGGCGGATCCGGCAAGCTTTTTTAACACTAGGCTCAGTTCCACCGGATTGGACGTGAGCAACCCATGTGACTGCTGTACCCGCTCACCGTACGAGAAGAGGCGTTCAGGTAAGCAATCAACGCCTATTTAACTAGTAAGATTGTTTTTAATAGAAAAAAGAAATCATTCTCCTTAAGGGAGAACAATTGTAGATATCAACCATTTTATCAAAATTCTTTTTTCTTAAGCTAACTTAAGACAAAAGTTTATTTAAATCAGAAGAATAGAGATAAGGGATATTAATAGCTTGATCAAAATTAAATGCCCATTTTTTAAAGCTAGCTACATCCAGTGTGATGGAAGCTTATTTACATCACAAGAGTAGAGAGGAGGGACTTGGTACTATTATGAGAATTAAATTTATGTTTTAGCTTTTAAAATAATTGTCATTTCACATTAAGTTCTTAGGAGGGAGAACACAAACATGTAGTTGTCTCTAATTAAATATATTTTGTTCTGCTTTACTCCTATGTATTCGGTGACTTTTGCTGAGGTCAATGCAAAGTCTAATTTATCACACAGATTAGTATTGATCAAAGTAAACCTAAGATCGATATTGGATTTTGAGGGTCAGTAAATTTGTAAATAGGATGAAATATGGAAGACAATGTATCTATCAGATACAATTTTTTAGAAAAGAAAAGAAACAGCAGTTGTATGTGTGAGGAAGAAAACATTTAACTAATTAAAGATGTGATGCTCCTAATGAAAGATGTCATGCTATTACATAAATAGCTAAACATTTAAATGGTTTAATGAATTTGCTACACTGCACTGCTGGAGTACTTGAAAAGGGTTGCTTCAGTAACTTCTGGACTGTGTGAAAGAATGCTACATCAACACATATAGGTAAATTAGTTTTGTTGAACAAGTCAGATTTATTCATCTGATTAAGTTAAGATGTGTGTCTGTGTGTCTTAAACTAAACAGAAACAAATCATGTCTTAGAGTTATATGTAAATTAGGTGCTCTGGACAGCTGCCGACTTCTTTGTATATAATTTTGATGATGTACAAATGAGGATATCATTTGAATTATGTGGTTACAATTGAAAGTGAATATTTGTGCACCAGTTTAGGAATGAGGATCCAATGCAACATAGTGCTATTATCCCTTGGCAACCATAATTCTGCACTTGCTTGTAATTGCCTAAAATGTATTGAATGAAATACTTTATTAACTGGCAACTTTAAGAAAAAAGTTATAGCAGGATTCCTTTTCCCATGGTTTCTTATAAAAATCAGAATATGTTCTATTATTAGACACTACCTATTTTCTTATTAAATTCTAGTCGTGTTTGAAAAATAATGCTTTATTCAGAATTGAAAGCTGATTTTGGAAAAAGCCGACTCGCCTAAAACCCTAAAATGAAAAGTTGCAAATATTTCTTTTTTAAATAATTATTTTGCTCCAAATGTTTCTTTCTAGTCCTAACCAGGTGCTAATGATGTTTCCAGCTCTTACCCGCTTGCAAGCTCTTTCACTCTCTGTGAATAATGTTTTCCAAACACTGTATGTAGCGTTTTTTTATTGTTCTACTTGATCCGTATGTTTCTTTCCAGGCCTATCCAGGTGCTAACAATTTTCCCAGCTCTTATAGGCTTGAAAGATCTTTCATATGAGAGCATATGTACCAAGACAAATTCCTTGTGTGTCCAATCATACTTGGCCAATAATTAATTCTATTCTATTGTTACTCTCTGCTAAGAATATTTTCCAAGCCCTAAGTCTTTGCAGGGTTTTTTTATCATTGCTCTACTTGCTCAGAATTTTTCTTTCCAGTCCTAACCAGGTTCTAACAATGTTCCCAGCTCTTACTGGCTTGCAAGCTCTTTCATTGTTACTCTTTCCAAATAATTTATTTTTTAAAGCCCTAACCAGGGGATAAAATAATGTGCTGAAACTGACCATACTAAGGATGCTAGACAGAGGAATATCTGGTAAGCAGATTCTTTCCCCTATTTTCCTCCTCCAAAACTAAGGTGTGTCTTATATTCTGATGCATCTTATACTCCGAAAAATGTGGTATATAGTAATAATATAATGATTAAAGAGTTGAACTTGGGAGATTTGGGTTTAGGCTACTACTAAAATATATAACGTACTGGGTAAGTATGGTCCAGTCACTTTCTTAGCCAATTGAGTTCTTGGGATGACATTTCTGGGAACTCTCAAAAGAAAAAAACTGTTGTCATCATCCACTTTCTAAACCGCAAGAGAAAAAAACACACCTCTTTTTCCAGATAGTGCTTCTTGTGTAGCATTTTCAACTGGGGCATTCCAGAAATGTTGGGACTTCAATTTCCAGGATTTCTACCTAGATTGGGAGAAGTTATAGTAGAATGAAGTTCTTGACTTATACATCAGAAGAAATCAGGTGGGTGGGATGAGTGTATCATTACAATGCTTCCTCTTATTTTTATAAAACACATCCTAGGACAGATTGTCCCTGCATGTGATGTAGAGAGTATATATATTAAATACACTAATTTTGTAAATGTTCATGATCTTTTAGAGCTTTTGTTAAGGTATAAAACTGGAAATAAGCAATATGATCACATAAGCACAAAGTAATCATGCTACTCATACTATTGTATATTTATGGAAAGGCGTACTACTACTATAATGTTTGTGCTGCAGATATTTCAGATGGAGCATTTTAGGAAGAGGTAAATGACAAGTTTGAATTCAAGCGTTATTTATGTCTTTAGGTGATTTTAGGACTGTAGTCTTCATCTTTGTAGCCTGAATCTAATAGGTTCCTTTTTATTAAAATCAATGGAAAGAAGTGACCTAAAGTGAACAACAAACAAAAATCCTAACTCTGTACTTCCTTTAGGAACATAAGAAATTATCCTTTCTTAAAATCAGATCTTTGGTTCACCCAGTTGAACTCCGGTAACTTTGACCAACTTGAACTCTTTTGTTCATTTATTAATTGGACTTATATGCTGCACCTCTCCATGGACTTTATCTTGTTCTCTTGTCAATGCCAAGAATCAAACCTCATATAAAATAGAGCAGAGGTCCCCAACCTTTTTTGCACCAGGGACCGGCTTTAAGCTAGACCAGTTTTCCATGGCCCGGTGGGGGGGGGGGGGCTTTGGTCAAATGGGGGTGGGGTTATGGAGGGGTGGAGCTTAGTGACGCAGCCCTCCACACTTCTCCACAGGGCGGGGAGAATCAGGAGGCTCCTTTGGCGGCTGGGGGCTGCCTGGCTTTGTGATTTTGCCTGGGGGGGGGGAGTTAGGAAGGTCCTACTTCTCCCCCCCCAGCCAAAAATTCAAAGCCTATCTGCTGGATACGGGCGATGAGTGGGGGGACAGAGCGGCGCGGAAGCCTCTTGCAGCAGCTGCCACAGCCACCGGCTTCGGCGTCGCTCGTCCCGCTCATCGCCCGTATCCAGCAGATAGGCTTTGAGTTTTTGGCTGGGGGGGGGAGAAGTAGGACCTTCCTAAGTCCCCCCCAGCCAAAAACTCAAAGCCTATCTGCTGGATACGGGCGATGAGTGGGACAGAGCGGCGCGGAAGCCTCTTGCAGCAGCTGCCACAGCCACCGGCTTCGGCGCCGCTCGTCCCGCTCATCGCCCGTATCCAGCAGATAGGCTTTGAGTTTTTGGCTGGGGGGGGAGAAGTAGGACCTTCCTAACTCCCCCCCAGCCAAAATCACAAAGCCAGGCAGCCCCCAGCCGCCAAAGGAGCCTCCTGATTCTCCCCGCCCTGCCCGACGCCCCACCCTGTCCTGCATAATGTCCTCTGCCGGGAGGGCAGCGCCGCCGCGGACCGGCTGGAAAACCCCAACGGCCCGGTCCCGGTCCGCGGACCGGCGGTTGGGGACCTCTGAAATAGAGGCATTAGCACTGAGTTGCCAGTTTTATTTTTCCTCCTTGCTGGGGCAAGCTACAGATTTTACAAAGTTGCAGATGACATACTGTTTCATTTCCTTGCTTCCTTGCCATTCAATAATAATAATAATAATAATAATAATAATAATAATAATAATAATAATATAATATTAGATTTGTATGTCGTCCCTCTCCGAGGACTCGGAGGATTCACTACTACTGGTATACACACATCTGAAAAGATTGGAATGGGACATTTGAATAGGGCTCTCTAAATCTACAATCTGGGATACATGTGCTTGGAAGAAGTTCCTTTAATCTCTGTGCAAATAGATACTGAATAAAGATGCATTATATTTGGCTACATTAATCCGACTTGTGAACAAACCATTGTTTGCAAAAATCAGAATAACATTTAATGGTATGCCAAGATTGCGGCTTCAGGCTTCCACAGTTCCCATAGGGAAGAAAAAGGGTCACGTTTTATTTGCATTTAAATGAAGCATGCATACAATTAACTTTTGCCTGAGGGCCATTAATACTGGAAGCGTCCTAGAAGCAAAATAAAATAAAGATGTATCAGCCAGAGTGTCACATTGTGACAATTTCAACAATATTTCTACCCTGTGTACATACTGCTGACAGACAATTCTTGTAGTAAAGACCAAAGAGCAGACAATTCTTGTAGTAAAGATTAAAATCAAGTCATCAACATCTGGCTTTTTAGCAGAATGTGAATAAGGTGATTTTTCTGATCTCCCACCAAACATCCTATGCCTACTATAGTTGCACCTTGCTCACCTGTATTCCTGGCAGAAAAGTTGAAATTGCAACTTCTAGAAATCCTTGATAAGATATTGGCTATCTTTGTGCAACAGTATGTAGGTATGATGCTGGAAGACAGGAGGAAAGTAATGATCAGATATTAAACTGAAGGATGCATAGATTTTCTCATGGTTAAACTATTTTCAGATTAAGAAAATAATGTATTTTATTTGCTTAGTGTATTCACATGAACTAAGATTATTAATTTCATAGTTCTTTGCACCCAGGCTAAAAGTTTTAAACATATCTTTTAGTACTAAAAAGGACTGACTTATATTTTTTTCCATATTTAGTTGAAAAAGTAGCAGAAAAAGGCTAATGTGCCATACATGCATCATTGTATATCAATTGTAGTTTGCTGCTGTCCATGCCCATGAAAACCCTTTAAAATGGTTTATGGTTATTAAATATGGAAAATAGATATAGTCTCTCAGCATGTAATTTGTTTCCATGTTGCCCTTAGAGCTAGAAACCCGGTTCATTCTACATTTGACAAATTACTGCTGCAATATTAGGTGATACAATCATCTTAAGATAAACACATTAGTATTTTTGTCTATATATGTTGAATGTTCCTGCTTTAGGAGTATTTTTCTAAACACAATAAAATTTCCCATTTCCCAAATTACCTTTAAAATGACTATTTAGACATTCAGATTGTAAAAATGTATGGCAGGTCACAGATTCAAGAAATAATTGAAGGAATTTAAAACAAAGATCCACAGGATTTGATTTTTATATATCATTTACTGCTGATGCTGCTGTGCTAGCAATATTGTTATAATGGTGCAAAAATATCAAAACTAGATGTTAAAGTCTTATGAATACAGCATTTTATTTCACTGAGTTGATTGGGATGCACTAATAGCTTACTATTTATACTAGAATTCTCAGTATCCCAACAGGTATCTTTCTAACATAATAACATATATCTATAGGATAGTGAGTTGAGGAAATGGCCTTTTAGAAATTATTTATTTATTTATTCTCTTTTAAATAATTATTTAAATAAATAAATTATTTAAATAAATAAATAAAGACTCAATAGGCTATTATAGTGTTACTTTAATACAAACCGAGCTCGAATTATGACCACAGTTGAGCCCAAAGTTGCTAATGAACCATTTGTTAAGTTACTTTTGCCCCATTTTGTGACCTTTATGACCACATTTATTAAATGAATCATTGCAGTGGTTAAGTTAGTAACACAGTTGTTCAATGAATCTGGCTTCCCCATTGACTTTGCTTGACTGAAAGTCGCAAAAGAAAATCACATGACGCAAGGACCCTGCAATCATCATAAATATGAATCAGTTGTCTATATCTGAATTTTGAGCATGTGACCATTGGGCTGCTGCAACCATTGCAAGTGTGAAAAATGGTCATAGGTCACCTTTATTTAGTGCTGTTGTAACTTTGAATAAATACTGAATGAACTGCTAGAAATTGAGGACTATTTGTACACAATTTAGTTGGAATAATGTTTTGTCAAAATAAAACAAGAACATGGAATGTGCTACAAAACCAGCAGCTTACTAATTGAGTAAGTAGTAGGTAATTCAGGTTTGCAAAAATTGATAGCAGGAATGAAAAACAGAAATATGGTTGTTCAAAATCAACTAGAAATTCATATACTGTAATTCATATATAGTCTACGGAGAGGGGCGGCATACAAATCCAATAAATAAATAAATAATAAATAAATAAATAAATCAAACATTTGTTATTCTGACATATAGTTTCACAATCTGGCGCATCAGTAACTGATATTGCACTCCTACTGATTATATTCATACTGAAAAAGATTCAAATAGCATTGGTGGGCCTGGGTCTGGTACACTAATGGGTTCTAAAACCCTTTGCTACTGGTTTGGTGTATGTGCACAATATTTTGTGAAGAAGTGCCCCAAGTAGGGGGCAAAAAAATTGGGACATTTTGGAAAGTGGATGTGACATGGGACATGGGACAAATCATTCAAAAGCGGGACTGTCCCACCAAAAATGGAATGTCTGGTCACCTTAGTCTAATGGTGAAAGCATCAGGCTGGAAACCAGTCTTACACTAATTGAGTGATCTTGGGCCATTCCCCCTCTCTTGCTGAGCCCTATTCACCATACAAAGTCATTGTAGGGAAAATAGGAGGAGGAAGGTGTTTTAGTAATTCACTGTCTTGAATTATTTATAAAAATAATAAAAGTAGGATAAAGTACCTTTAAAAATATTTTAGAAAATAAACTTAAAATGAAACAAAAGGCAAATTTATGCAACTCTGAACATAAAATAAAGAGAAAATGTATAAGATCATAGATCTTATAAAAAGTACTCAGATCTTTTGGAGTAGAGTTGATGAATATGTACAAGTAACGAACGGTTGTTGCTGATGTAAATGAAAGTAGGAATATTGTGGTTAGAGTTTCTGTATGCTCAGTGCGGTACTTGATAATGATAGACAAATCAATAATGAGTTTATGTGTGAAATGTTGCAACTATGCTTGACATTTTGAAAAAATATTGTTATTGTTCCTCTAGTAAAGGTTTGAGTAGCAAAAACTACAGGAAAGTATTAGTTTGTTAAGTTTGACTAGGAATCGATTTAGCAGAATTTGGACCGTCGAGAGCAAAAGTGAAACAAATTTGATATGAGAGTAAAAAGGAGCAGAATTTGGAAAGTAAGTGTTTGGGGGTGTTTTGTGTGTGTGTAGGTGTGTGTGTGTTCATTTATCGGATAGGTGTACAAGTGAGATTTTTTATTTTTCAGCAGGTATTTGATAAATGTGAGAAACTTTATTGTATCTTATTAATTTGATATGGAGGAAGGGGGGGGGAATTCCATTTAAATTAGGAACCAAAATATTTGAAGATATAAGCAACCAAGTACCTTTTATGGGTATGCACATCTACAGAGACCTCTAAACTCCTTAGCCATGAAACAAAAGAACCCCAAATCCAACAAGGTTTCAGGTTATACAGTCTCTGAAAGGATATGTAAGACATACAAAGGCAATGTAAATTACAGCATGACCTTTAAAATCAGAATGTATCATCTGATAAGAACAAGACAGACTTTCTATCAGCTGCCTCACTGTCTTAAAATTCAAGGTTTCTAAGCAGGCTTCATGCCTATTCTAGCAGCTCCAGATGTAAAATAATGTCCTTTCACCTGAAGGAAAAGACAACTACCTGGTTTCTGTTATCTATCTTCTTCCCCACCAGGGTCATCAGGAAGTTTCAGCTTGCTTCTTTCTCTGCTGTACAACTCCATATCCCTCAGAGCAATGCTGTTCTAAGGATTTATATATTACTTGTTTCCCATCTAGAGGAAGAATATAATAAAGTAAAACATTTAACTGAAGTAATGCTTTGCACAACTATGGAGTTGGTTGCTGAATGCGATGGATAATATATGATAGAAGATGTGAAGATCTAAGTATTGCCCACAAGATCATATGCTGCAACGTCCTGCCTGTCGGCGACTACTTCAGCTTCAACCACAACAACACAAGAGCACACAACAGATTTAAACTTAATATTAACCGCTCCAAACTTGACTGTAAAAAATATGACTTCAGTAACAGAGTTGTCGAAGCGTGGAACTCATTACCGGACTCCATAGTGTCATCCCCAAACCCCCAACACTTTACCCTTAGATTATCTACGGTTGACCTATCCAGATTCCTAAGAGGTCAGTAAGGGGCGAGTACAAGTGCACTAGAGTGCCTTCCGTCCCCTGTCCTATTGCTCTCCTATATCTCCTATTCCTTTTTTCTATTCCTATATCTCTTCTTCTATTCTTTCATTGATATGTTCTATTACTATATCTTCTTTTCTATTATTTATTAGATATATTTTACTATGAGTATCTCCTCTATAACCTTCATCATGTATTTTACTATGTGTATATAGATATATACCCACTAAAACCCTCATTGTGTATTGGACAAAATAAATAAAAAAATAAAATAAAGAAAAATGGGGGGGGACCCTCCCTGGTACCAAGGAATAGTTAGAATGGCAGTTGACCCTTCAGCCTGACTGGCCAACCCTGCTGTATGAAGATATCTAAAGACAAGGATTAGATTGAGTGGAATTATTCCTGGGAAAATAAAGCAGTGTGAGCGAAGAAGAAATCTTTGAGCTGTAAATATGGATTTAACTCTCTGGGAAAAAGATGGTGTGAATAGCTGATTGGATTTGGACAGAATCCCAGATAAACCCTGGGATCTTCACAAAATTTAATATATACTTAAGTGTTATAGTATACATAGTCCTTTGCTAACAGAAAAGGAATAGATTTAAGTAAACATTTGCAAGTATCTCTAAGTAAAACAAATTGTGTGTGAGAGAGTAGAATAAAGATAGAAATACAATATTATACACATACATACACACATAGTGTGTTCCTGTGTGTGTGTATGAGAGAGGGGGGGGGTGCTGTTCTTTTAAAAACATTTAGTTAAAAGCTATGTTTCCTTGATCTATGTTTGTTTATTGTGAACTGTTGCCTTGAAGTCCATATACTGTACCTAAACTTGCAGTTGCAGATCACAAAGAGCGTCAGGATAAAAGAAGTAAGGGGACAAATGCTATTCAGATGGGGCTATTTTTAATTTTGTACTTCTTGTTCAATTCAGCCTTACCTCTAATAGGTTTTGGTATTGTGAACAGACCTGTAATTTAATTTTCATTTATTCAGAAAGCCATTCTGCTGGTAAATTATGTTTGGAGTAGAGGTGGGAGTTTGAGACATCATTGTACTGTGAATTGATATAGAAACTGTTCTAAGAACTCATTTTAAGTTGATGGATGAAGCAAACCCCACACTGCAGACAGCATTGCCAAGTAACATAGCTGCAATGCAAATGTTCCCATTAGGAAAGGAATTAGTACTCCTTACTGGCAATTAGAACAGGCAAACAAGAAAAATGCAAAGTGTTCAGGTTAGCCTGATGTTACTTGGTTTCAAAAGTGATCTTACAGCATATTCTAAACTGTTTCCGTAAGAAGGGAAAATATGTAGACATTAAAATTAGCACATGCTTAAGTTTTACGGACACATTCATCAAGGCCATATGACAAAACAGAACAAGTGCAATTTATTGGATAATTATCTTCTTTTGCTATGCAGCTTGCTGGCTTCAGCTCTGCTCTTTTACGGCTGTTCCCATTATCTGGACTAGTAAGTTATCTGTACTATAAATTATTAAAATGTGAATGTTGCCCTGCTGAAACATGCTATATATGCTATGGTTCTCAATCAATTCTTGCAATAGGTCTTTTTTTTATTGCTATCTTTGTTATGAGTCTATTAAAGACTGCCCTTAGGCTTAAATCCTGCTTACTTTCCTTTCACAAATATTCCAGTGAAATATGACATCATTAGTCAGGTAATTAACATACCACCAGATAATATTTTATGACTGATAAAATCTTACGATTTTAGCTGTAGATGATATTATTTTATATACTTTATATAATTTTCCTATTTCTTTAAGAAATACTACTGGTAGATAAATTGTTGTCTAAGTTAACATATGTAGACAAACATATATCCTTAACCATAATGCTTTTTAAAAAAATTAAAACTCCATTAAAATGAATCATAAGTCTCTCACTCCCTTTTGAATCATTTGAGAAGATTATTTGGAGATACTGTATTTGAATTTCTGTGTTATTTCATAAAATCTATAGCATTTCTTGTTAGAAGAAACGAACATAACAAGAGACACAGACATAAGAAAGTTAGATGCCTTTACAGTGTTCCCTCGATTTTTGCGGGTTCGAACTTCGCGAAACGTCTATACCACGGTTTTTCAAAAATATTAATTAAAAAATACTTCGCGTTTCCCCCCCCATACCACAGTTTTTCTCGCCCGATGACATCATATGTCATTGCCAAACTTTCATCTGCCTTTAAAAAACATTTTTTTAAATAAACTTTAATAAATAAACATGGTGAGTAATAATCTAAATGGTTGCTAAGGGAATGGGAAATTGTAATTTAGGGGTTTAAAGTGTTAAGGGAAGGCTTAGGATACTGTTCATAGCCAAAAATAGTGTATTTACTTCTGCATCTCTACTTTGCGGAAATTCGACTTTCGCGGGCGGTCTCGGAACGCATCCCCCGTGAAAATCGAGGGAACACTGTACATCCAAAATATGCATACCATTGCAGGGATTTTGCTTGATTTCTCAATATTGAAAATGATGAGAAGTTTATTCTTGGATTATTTTTATGATTTATTTGATTGAGAACACCCTCTTAAATTCTTTTTATTTTAAGATTTGCTAAGAAAAAAGAAATAGTATGACTCCTTCAGATCTGATCCTTCAGATTAGAGATAGTGATATTAAACAATACATTCCTGTGCTTGTTCAATTGACATAAATCCTGTTATCTTCAGTGTAGTTTATTGAAAAATATGCATAAGACTGAAGAATAACATTGTTAATGTTAAGGTAGACATATATTTCATTCCAAAATCTAGTACAAACATTATATAAATAAGATTTACTTTCTAAACACTTCACTTTTAGATTTTATTGGTCTTTGAATAGTAGTCAGGATTTGCTATTGCCTGTCTTTCGAAAAATAATTTTGTCGTATACAGTACTTGTTTGTTGGTTTGGGAAATGACATGAAAACATCAAGCTTAATATTATTCCATTGTGACAAGCAGTATAGTTTCATGATTTATGACAAACAAGCTAATGTAATATTTTCTACATATACACAGATTGGAGTTGTAAGCCTTTATTCCAAGTGACTGAAATTTGTAATAAGGCAATGGTCGGTTGGTACCGGTTTGGATCAATTTGCTTGAACTGGTGGTGGAAATTTAGCCCTATTCATCAAACTGGCAGTGATGGCCAGTTTGCCATGCCCCCAAAGCAGTTTCCCAATTGCCATTGCTTGAAAGTAGCTGGCAATGAACCCTCTCTGCCTGCGCAGAGGGTCAGAATCCAGATGCAATGCACGCAACACACGTATTTCCAAACCAGTAGAAAAGGTAAGAGAAACCCACCTCCGCTTTGGAGGCATTTTTATTTTTGGGGTGTCTTTAGAAGCGGGAATCAGATGTGGAATTTGTGTTCCCAGGCATTTTGATACAAATAATGCAACAATATTTTTAAAGATTTCATGATGTAGCTAGTTCGCATAAAATGAAGTGTTGAGAAGCTGCCAGACTTAAAATAGATATAAAGTTCATCCTTCAAATAAAATGCCTGAAAGTTATTTTAGGCCCCTAACATAGAGCATCAATATAATTGTGGAAAGAGAACTTTAACATCCGTAATAATTTCACATCAATTGAGAACAGAAAACGTTTCCTCCTCCCTGTTATGGAGATTACCAAAGAATGCTGGCATAAGCCTACATTATAGGGTGACTTTTGGTTTTGACTTTCAAAATGTGTTTCAGGCGCTTGATCAGGAAACTCAGAATCAGCGGAACTATTTAGTTGAAAAATAGCTTTAGCATATTTTGAATCCTCATGTGCGTTGATACGAAGGATTTTCTTTTTAAATAATTTTTATGCAAGATCCAAACAAACCTATTTTATCATGTGCACCAAGACAAATTCCTTGTGTCTCCAATCACACTTGGCCAATAAAATTCTATTCTATTCTGTTCTATTCTATTTTTATTTTTAAATAACATTCTGCTGGCCTGTTCTTGAATAAAGTATCAGACCTTTCTCTAGGGCAAGGGTGCCAAACTTGTTTTCATTGAGGTTTGCATTAGGGTTGCGTTTGACCTGGGGGGCTGGAATGGCTGTGGCCAGGTTTGGCATTACCAGCTCAGCATCACTCCTGTGGGGGCACCTGTGATAGCCCAAGCACTCTACCAGCAAAAACAGTCTCCCAAACTTTATTTCAGCTGCGCCAGCCTCCTGCAAACCTCTGTCAACGCAAACTGAGCTTGGATGTGCCACTTGTGGCGTGATCCAGCTCTTGGGCCTTGAATTTGACACCCTTGGTCTAGGTAATGAGATAAGCTGATTTATTTTTCACATTTACATGCTGTTTCAGCCATCAAAATAACTTTGTGTGGCCAAGCAATTAAATAATATTAAATAAGATGTGATCTTATTCTTTAAATCTAAACCTCCAAGCCCTAAATTTTGGAAAAACCCCCACACATTTAAAGCAGCACTTGGAATAATACTGTTTGGGCTTAGAAGCCAAGCAGGGGTGGTTCTTTATTATATTGGGATACTTAGCTATTAAAGTTTGTTGCAAAAATCAAAACCAGAAGGACACACAGATGACTGATTCAGCTGAATTCATAAACTTCTTTATAAACATAGTAACAGATTAATTTTCAATAGCATTAGCAAAGTTCTTCCTCAAGCAGTTACAGACAGCATAGAACAATTATTTTCATTTCAGCAGAGCAGTACAAAGAGGTGAGTGAACAGAGAGGAGAATGAGCCACATCCAGCCTTAGCCTTAAGTATTCAGTTTCAATTCTCTGCACAGATTCAGATGTGTTTAGCTCCCATTGGTTGACTTAGTTGCTATTTCCAGTTATTGGCTGATTTTGTTACCATTGGCTCTCCCAGTTCATGAATATCTTAACGATAGCAATAGCACTTAGACTTATATACTGCTTCATAGTGCTTTATAGCCTTCTCTAAATGGTTTATAGAGTCTGGTTTATAGAGCCTATTTCCCTCATAATCTGAGTCTTCAGATAAAATACATGGAATGGATAATACCAAGATGGTAGAGTGCCAATTTGAAAAACATTCCGGAATAAAGGAAGGGCAAACCACTTCCAACTTTGATGTAGTCATCAATACTGTATATAGAACTGTACAAAGTTGTGGGCATGTCTGTCCACCCAAGATGTCTGTGGGCATCTTTATGTATAAATATGAACAGCTACTTATAACACATTCAAAGCAGCGATATTAACCTCAGTTTAATCTAGTTCTCAATAATTATTTCCATTATAAGTTATTATTTTAAAATTAAATGTTTTCAAGTTATATTTCAGCTCAAATTATGACTTTCATAAGAGTAGTGAACCAAAGCAAAAATCTTTTCACTAAATCTAATTTTGATGATAAGCAGACAGCTTTTTCCACTTCTCCTTCATTTATATGCCACATATAGGCCAAGAGCTTATTTATGCTCTGCATTGTTTTGTCCAAATGTAATGCAAAATATTTGCTACTGTGCACATGTGCTAGTAATTGCTCCTCTGTATTGTTTGCCGTTGATTGTATGTAACATTGCAACATTGAGTACTGTTTAACAAGGGAATTTTGTCAATAGCTCATCCTGCCTTGTCTCTACATATGATATTTGTCATTAGCTAGGCAGTTGGCTTTGCAAGCTTTTCAGCTCTAGTGTGATGTTTAACATGATTTTGCCATAAGGTTTGGAAGTTTGAATGATGCTTTTGTTGTTCTGTTTTCTTCTGCAACCAGGCAACAAATCACTGTTTTAAAATTGGAAGGCATTGCTGAATATTTGTTTCGGGGCGGGGGGGGGGATACTATGGTTTGCCAGTGAGTTCATTGCATCCCTTTAAAAATTCAAAATCTTGGAAGCTTCTCTCTCTCTCTCTCTCTCTCTCTCACCCTCTCTCTCTAACTCTCTCTCTCCTTATAAAATAAAATATATAGTGAACTTGATTGAATGGCTGTCTATCCCAATGAAATTTAATTTTTAAATATTGATAGTTAGATTTCTTACTCAGTTGGGTTTTTTTGGGAAGAGAATGAAACCATAACATAACATTTGTGGATTCATAATCAATAACTGTATATAAGATTAGTCTACTTTTAACATTAATGATAATAACTGAGCATGATAAGTGACAAAAAAATAAATCCAATCATGAATAAAAAAGAGAGAAATAGCATAAACAGCAACTGAACTACCACTTCATAACAAGTAGATAGATTAGGATGGAGAAAATATCACCATATCCCATTTTTCTTGTTACTGATACAATATTCTCAGAAGCTGCTGACAGGGACAAATAAAATATTTGATTGAATCTCACCAGGCTGCAAGTTCTACAGAAAGAGATATTTTTATAGAGATAAAAGTTGTGTGATATTATCGTTTTAAAATTAATTTATTGAAAGTTTTTACATGCATAAAAATATAAAATAGAATAATTAATACAGAAAATAAGAAATAAGAAAAAGAAAGACAAATAATGTGGAAATCAAAGCAGAAAAAAAGAAAGTAACATCTGATCCTATTTTCAACAAATCCAAACAAATCCATTGTTCTTATATCCTTTTAGCCAAAAAGTATGTGCTTTAGAATGAATGCCATGCTCTTTAATATACAGTGATACCTCTACTTATGAACGGCTCTACTGATGAACGTTTTGAAATACAACCCAGGTGTTCAAGATTTTATTGCCCCTACTCACGAACCATTTTCCACTTACGAACCCTCGCTTTTCTCTTGGCTGCTGCTGCTGCGAGCAGCTGCCAAAACAAGTGTTTTTAAGTTTGCAGGCTCTGATGATTGCAAGGGAACAGGAGCCATGCTTTGCCGTGTGGGGTCTTCACCCCCCCATCCCTTCTGCTAGAAAATGGCACATCTAAGGAGCTCTGCAGCACATCTGAGGAGCTCTTTGATCCAAAATTCCCCCTCGCCCACCGCTTGCTTTGTCCCATCTCCCATCCGAAATCCCTCCTCGCCTGCAGCTTTTCTTTACCCGATCTCGCTGCCAAAATCACCTCTTGCCCAACGCTTCCTTCACCCACAGCTTTTTTTTTAAGCCTTAAAGTTTTGGATTTTCCTAATGGGTTTGCACGCATTATTTGCTTTTACATTGATTCCTATGGGAAAAATTGCTTCTACTTACGAACGCTTCTACTTAAGAACCTGGTCACGGAACGAATTAAGTTCGTAAGTAGAAGTACCTCTGTGCTTATTATTATGTTTTACTAAATATTAACCTTCACCTTATAGGGATAATGAATGCTAAACAAATGATCATATGACTAAGAGCATTAAATAAAATAGGATCTTCATTGAACAGTGTTTTTAAAGGAATTAGAGACTAAATTTAGGAAATGAAATAACATTAACATTGAAAATAGATGCACAATGTTGCATAGACAGTTCCAATATTAAACTTTCATACAGCAGCAGAACCAATATTATGTTGCCACAGTTAGAAAGGATTGTGTCCTATTCTGCCTGTAGATGCTCAATAGTTTATTATCCTTTGAACATATTGGCACTTGTGTGTATATGTGTGCGTGTGAGAGAGAGTGGGGGGGGGGAGAGAATATATAGGGAGGTAAATTATTTGAAAATAACATACTTTACTTTTATTAACAGACTACTCACATTTATTCCACACAACATTATGTTTCCCTTGTTAGGAAAGTAAATGCTGTCATGGAGTAGCTATGATTCTGCTGTGCATTAGATTCACTAAAATATAGAGATAATCAGGCCATACTATAGATATTTAATTTCAGTTCTTCCCTCTATAATATATGCGAATATGAGCAGATAGCAGATCTAACTGACCTTGCCTGGCTTCAGAGAACATGTAGAGCAGTGGTGGTGAATCTATGGCATGCATGCCAGAGATGGCATGCAGATGCCTCTCTATGGGCATTCATTCATTCATTCATTCATTCATTCATTGGATTTGTATGCCGCCCCTCTCCGTAGAGTCGGGGTGGCTAACAACAGTAATAAAAACAGCATATAACAATCCAATATTAAAACAGTTAAAAAATCCTTATTATAAAACCAAACATACATACAGACATACCATGCATAAAATTGTAAAGGCCTAGGGGGAAAGAAAGGCATGTGTGCCATCACCCTGTTGTGGTTCAGTCTGGGACCCCTCCGGGAATGGCTGACCTTCTGTCGGTTTCCAGCTCAGAGGGAGAGGCTGAGGAACAGGAGGTGCAGACTGACGAAGAAGAGGAATCCCAGGCTGAAGAAGAAGGACAGCCAGAGTCCCACCAGGGGGAGCTCTCTCCAGCAAGCAGCCTGGATTCCTTAGGGGAAAATGCTCAAGACATCATAGATATGCGACAAAGGAGAGCTAATCAGAGACGGACTCAATTGGCTAAGTATTTCCAGCATTAGAGGTCACAGCTGGGTTTGGGTGTGGTGCTCTTGGGAAAGGATAAAAGGCGGACCCACCCTTCCTGGCTTGTGGAGTTTTATCTTGGAGATTCGTGAGACCTGTCTGTGAACTTTGGTGGCTTACAATCCTGGTTTGTGCCTTGGACTATTGAAACCTTGGGGGGGGGGGGTGCCAGCAAGAAGCTTGTGGTATTGACTGGACATCAGGACCCTGCTGTAACGTATTATAGCCTGTCTGTTGTGAAGACAGGTTTTCCTTTGTGCTTATTTTTTCCAGCTATAAAATACTTTTGGCTTTTACCAGAGTGTCTGGCTGTTTTTTCAGTTGGTGTTGAGGTCTGGGAAAACCCAGACAGAACACACCCAGCTCTGTTTTGGATCTCTGCTGCACATGCATGAGCACCTTCTACCAGCCAGCTGTTCTTCAGGTCTCTGCAGTGCATGTGTGGAGTTTGGGTGGAGTGCAGATGCATTCATGGCATCACACAAGCACATACGCTTATGCCTTGCAGTTTGGGTGTGTGCATGAACTTTGGGCACTCGGTGCCTAAAAGCTTCACCAGCACTGACATTGAGGATAATAATTTAGGTGGAAACTAAACAAGGAGAGAAGTAACTTAGAACTAAGGAGAAATTTCCTGACAGTCAGAATGGTTGACCAGTGGAAAAGCTTGCATCCAGAAGTTGTGAATGCCCCAACACTGGAAGTTTTTAAGTAGATGTTGGATAGTAGTGTAGGATTTCCTGCCTAAGCAGGGTGTCAGGCCCAAGGTTAAATTGTGAATTCAAAGGCTGGCCTGACACAGTTTTGGTAGTAAGAAAAACCCCCCACAGGAGAGTGAGAGATTATGCCATGTAGCACACATTCCTTTACGCAGAATCCAAAGTAACTGAACACAGGAAGGAATTAGAAATCCCTGCATCAGATTTGTCCACTTGTGGGTGTGGGGATGGGAGATGAGCTTTTGACCTTGATGTAATCTTAAAGGACCTTAAGTGGGAATGAAGCATGCTGAATCGAAATTGGCTTTGTTAATAAATGTGACTCTACACTAAAGAAAATGACGTGGAAGTTGATTTATTCTCTCAGATGCTTTTTGGTTCGCTTGACACAGGGGATTGGACTAGAAGACCTCCAAGGTCCCTTCCAGCTCTGTTGTTGTTATTGTTGTTGTTGTTGTTGCTGCTGCTGCTGCTGCTATTATGATGATGATGATGATGAAAGTGAACAACAGGAAAATGAAGAGTCTGAGGAGATGCTCAGAACTAGACTAGTAGTGACATCTAAAACAACACAAATATATATATTTTTAAAAACCACCATTTTTAAAATAATGTTATAATTGATTATACATGATTTTATAGTCCCGTGATGGTCAACCTATGGCACGGGTGCCACAGGTGGCACGCAGAGCCATATCTGCCAGCACATGAGCTGTTGTCCTAGCTCAGCTCCAGCATGCATGTACACACCGGCCAGCTGATTTTTGGCTCACACAGAGGCTCTGGGAGTGTATTTTCAGCTTCTGGACGGCCTCTGGGGGGTGTTTTTGCTCTCTCCAGGCTCTAGGGAAGCCTCTGGAGCCTGGGTAGGGTTAAAAACGGGCCTACCCTGCCCACCAGAAGTTGCGAAAGGAGCTGTTTCTGGCCTCCAGAGGGCCTCCAGGGGAGCCGGGAAGGCAATTTTTGCCCTCTCTAGGCATTGAATTATGGGTGTGGGCACTCGTGCAGGTGTGATAGCGTGTGTGCATGTGCTTTCAGCACCTGAGGGGAAAAAGGTTCGCCATCACTGTTATAGCCAACAGTGGTGAAAGCTGCCAAAGCTCTAAAGCAGTGATCTCGTCATCATGGCAATTGTCATGTGATGTATCATGATTTCTCCCCCTTCGCTGAACTGAGCATGGGCATGGCTAGTGTATGACACATCAGGTCCATGGATTGCAGGTTTGAGAGCCTTGCTATAAAGAATAAACAAGGTTCCACGCCCATTCTTCTCTCTGCATAAGAGCTGTATTAATACAGCAAATGTTTCTGTTATAGAATTGGTCTGGAATTCAAAGTGGATACATAAACCAAAGCTAAACATTTTCTGGACAACAATATAGAAGGAAATCACTATTGCCTCCTTTCAGGATGTGAAGGAAAAGTTAAATAGAAATGCTAAGTTTCCTGTTTTGTGAAAAGGAAGTTGAAATTTGAAACACAGACACATGGGAGAGTTAAAAAGAGAAAGGGATCTGGAGCTATTGCCAATTTTATAAACTCTATAATGACATGAAAACATGGCTAGAAAATTGACACAAAAACCTATCAATATACCATTTTGATGTGGGTTTTTGGAGTCTATGCCAGTGATGCGATTCAGCTGGTTCAAACCAATTTCCCCAAATTGGTTGATAATTTTTTGCATGGTTTGGTGAACCAGCCAAACCCACCACTGGCTGGCCCTGCCCCTTGCCACTCACCCAGTGATGGGCTACCAAAATTTTACTACCACACTGTGGGCGTGGCTTATGCATTTTGTTTCAACATCTTTCAGTGCAAATTGGGTGCTCTGGGGTGGTGCTCCATTTTCTCTACCCCACTGCATCCCCCCCCCTATCCGGGCAATAGCCCACTCCTGATTATATACTATATAAAGTGTATGTACACAGACACACACACAGTTCTTCTAAAATTATACACATTCAACCTCATTTACTGTGATAGGAAAAATATACCCAGAGCCCAGAAGGGGGTAAAAAACCCAAAAAAATTTCTACCGGTACTGAGTACCTGACTGTACCCATAGGAGCCTACCACTGCACTCACCTCCCAATCACTTGTCGCTTGGCCTTTAGTAAATTACTAAAGCTTAAAATACTGAATTGAAGGAATGTCTTTTCCTTCTATTCTTAGACTTTTACTCAATCCTTTGGAGCAGATTTGAGAATGGACTAAGGGAAAATTGTGCATTCCACTGTCAGGAAAAAATATTTCATACGGTTCCAAATAATTTCTATTCATTTTTTTGCATACCAATAATACCATAAGATTCATTGGCAATGACATTCATACCCATTTACAATCTAAAAAGATTGATACCATTTGGGGATTTGTTCTATTTCCTATGGGAATCAGTTTATCTGTCACTCCATATTTGTTTTTCCTTAGTTTTGAATATATTTGCTAATCCTCAAAAAAGTATAATATATAATTTGGATATCTTTTCATTCCCTCCACCCTACATATAGTCACCAACCCTTAATTATTGATGTTCTATTTTGGAAGAACTGAGCTCAAATTCGTTAATTTAGACCTGTGCTTATTAAGAAATTGCAGTTGTACACACTTAACTGAATAGGTTTTTTAAAAAGGGATACATTTTGAAGCTTTTCACAATTTAAAGTTTCTGAATCTCCAGAGTCTCCTAAATACATATATGCATATAAATACATAAATACATATAAATCTCTCAGGACTTTGTGCTTTCCTGGTGCTATTAATTGTATGTCTTCAAAATGAGACACTAAAAGTCCTGAGAGATTTAATTATAAGCTTGTTATTCCATACAGTCCTGCAAGGTATCTAAATAGATCCAGAAGTAAAGTTATCCATGACAAAATGGCAGTCATTACCTCCTATTTGAAATTCACTAAGGATTCAAGCTACAATATATATTTAACCAAATATATGCTAATTAATTATGATGACATTTTAATTTTGTTTCTCTTTAACATTTAGAACCCCGCTTCAACACCAATAACCTAATAAAGCCTGTTTGGAATGTCATGACTTGTTTCACAACATTATCAGAAGACAAACATATATATATATATAGGGATAAAACGGCAGGAGTGAGCGCCCAGTGGACTGTATTAAAAAAGGTCATCTTAAAAGTGACTGGACTGTATGTAAGGCAAATAACTAAAGGTAAAAGGAAGAAGAAACCGCTATAGTTTAGTAATGATGTAAGGGCTATAGTCAATGGAAAAAAAGTCTGCCTATTGAAGGTATAAAGAGTCTGGAAGTACAGCTGACAGAGAAGTGTATAAAATGAGACAGAAAGAGGCGAAACAGATAATATATGCTGCTAAAGCCTCCGAAAAGGAAGAAATTGCCAAATCTGTGAAGAAGGGGGATAAAACATTTTTCAGATATATTAGTGATAGGAAGAAGAAAAACTGCAGCATCACAAAGCTTAGTACTGAAGATAATACATACATTGATGGGAATAAGGAGATTGCTGACCATTTGAATAGATACTTCTGTTCAGTTTTCTCAGAAGGCGGCTTACAATATAATACTATGGGTGGATATAGCATTGCTTCCAGCTGTAGGGATTCAGCTCCAGTGATCTCAGAGGCCAATGTATTAGAAGAACTTGAACGATTAAAGACAAATAAAGGCAATGGGTCCAGATGGCATCCACCCCAGAGTTCTGAAAGAACTCAGATATGTGATTGCTACCCCCCTAACTGATTTGTTTAACCAATCCCTTTTAACAGATATTCCTGATTATTGGAGAATGGCCAGTGTTGTGCCTATCCACAAGAAGGGCAGTAGAGAAGAAGCTAGTAACTACAGGCCAGTTAGCTTGACATCAGTTACAGTTAAAATGATGGACACTCTATTCAAAAAGAAGATAAATCAGCACCTAAAAACCAAACACTTATTGGACCCAAACCAGCATGGCTTTACTGAGGGAAAATCATGTCAGACTAATCTCATTGAATTATTTGACTATGTCACAAAGGTGTTGGATGAAGATGGTGCCATTGGTGCCATCTGGACTTCAGCAAAGCTTTTGATATGGTTCTACATAAAGAGCTGATAGATAGGTTAGTGAAGATTGGACTTAATCCTGAATAGGTCAATGGATTTGCAGCTAGCTGAAGGGTAGATATCAGAGGGTTGTTGTTAATGGCAAGCCCTTCACTCCTCCACTCGAAACAGAATACCCTACGAAAATAGACTAACAATCCTGGGTCTAGAAAGCTTAGAACTACGATGCCTAAAACACGATTTAAGTATTGCCCACAAGATCATATGCTGCAACGTCCTGACTGTCGATGACTACTTCAGCTTCAACCGCAACAACACAAGAGCACGCAACAGATTAAAACTTAATATTAACCGCTCCAAACTTGACTGTAAAAAATATGACTTTAGCAATCTAGTTGTCGAAGCGTAGAACTCATTACCGGACTCAATAGTGTCAACCCCGAACCCCCAACATTTCTCCCTTAGATTATCCACGATTGACCTCTCCAGGTTCCTAAGAGGTCAGTAAGGGGCGTACATAAGTGCACTATTGTGCCTTTCGTCCCCTGTCCAATTGTCTCTCCTTTATCTCATATATCATATATATTTTCTTCCTTTCATATATCTTCTCCTCTACTGTTATATATTTTCTTCTATCCTTTTCTTTATATATGTTACTACATGTCTATTCTCTTCTATATGTATTGTGTATTGGACAAAATAAATAAATAAAAAATAAAAAATAAAGTATTCTGAGCAGAGCCTGGTTACAAGCGGTGTGCCACAAGGGTCTGTTCAGGGTCCTATTCTTTTTAATACCTTTGTGAGTGACATAGGAGGGTTTGCCTATTTGCCGATGACTCTAAAGTGTTCTAGTAAATTGACACAAAAACGTTCTACTACTGACCAATGAATACTTCAGCTTCAACCACGAACAACAAACATGCACAACAAAACGCAATAACTAACTCAATGTAAACTGCTCAAAGCTCAGCTAGATAAACGACTTCAGCAACAGAGGTCAGTGCATGGAATGAATTACCTGATTTGGGTTTCTTCCCCAAACCCCAAAAACTTTAACCTTAGACTGTCTATAGTCGACCTCACCCCATTTCTAAGAGGTCTATAAAGGGCGTGCATAAGCGCACCATTGTGCCTACCAACCATGTCCTACTGTCCTATTGTCCAAATTTACCTATACCTACATTGCTTTTGTTTATGTTTATACCGTACTTATTATTTTGTACCCATTTTGATAAATAAAAAAATAAATACAATTAATTACATAACTGTAACAATGAAGTGAAAAATACATATTTGATGAATTGATGATTAAACATCACCTTTCAGCAACATTCCTTTATTATCACTAGTAAGTAGAAAGGTAGATGATTCTAGGTGCTGTGAACATTAGCATATATTAGTACCTATTTATGACCTGTGTTTTGTTTGACGTAATTGATTTGGTAGGATTGACTTGTTTCTACATCAGTCTCTCTGAGTATAGAACCCTCATTAAAGGCATTGTGCAAACAGATAAGAGCAGCTCTTCCCCCTTGTAACAAGCTGCAAATAGAACTGTTTAAATAAAAGCTTTCTGGATGTTAATTTTGTGTTTGCTGACCAAAGCTAGATTAGGAGCAGTTGTCTATTTTATACAGGAATTTGTAAATTCAGTCTTTGAATCCAGGATCCAGATAGGAAACTAGCAGAAGCTTTTAATTCTCATTTGGTTTACAATCCATTTCAGTACTGGGGTTAAATGGCAGAGCATAATAGATGTAAATCCTAAAAAATTGATATAAATAGGTTATTCTTATTTTATATGCTAATGAAAGCTAGTTGGTTTACTATTCTACAAACCCCCCCCCCCCCATTTTACCTCCTAAGCACAAACTAGCATCTGCATGGAGAAAATTGAAGATAGTTAAGAGCCAGGGTGGCGCAGCAGGTAGAGTGCTGTACTGCAGGCCACTGAAGCTGACTGTAGGTCAGCGGTTCAGGTCTCATCACCGGCTCAAGGTTGACTCAGCCTTCCATCCTTCCGAGGTGGGATAAAATGAGGACCCGGATTGTGGGGGCAATAGGCTGGCTCTGTTAAAAAGTGCTATTCGTAACATGTTGTAAGCCGCCCTGAGTCTAAGGAGAAAAGCGGCATAAAAATCAATCAATCAAACAGACAAATAAATAAACAAACTAACTAACTAACTAACAAACAAACAAACAAACAAACAAACAAAATAAAATAAAATAAATAAAATAAATAAAATAAATAAAATAAATAAAATAAATAAAATAAATAAAATAAATAAAATAAATAAAATAAATAAAATAAATAAAATAAATAAAATAAATAAAATAAATAAAATAAATAAAATAAATAAAATAAATAAAATAATAATAAAATAATAATAAAATAATAATAAAATAATAAAATAAAATAAAATAAATAGTTGTAGATAATATAGAAAGCAAAGCAAAACTTCTTTTAAAGCTTGGTCAAAGAGGTGTAGTAGGTTCTAGTTTGCATTGTGTTCCAGACTGCTGCTTGCCTACAAGGTCATTAAATATTTGCAATTTCTAAGTAGATAAGAAGAATTGGCTCCCAATAAAGTTTTTAGTTTGAAAATGAAAACCAGTCATAATTAGTAGACCAATGTAAGATAACAAGTTTCTCAAGCTGATTTTCACTACTGGCAAACTACGTGTCAGCTGTAATAGCTGCAGAGGGTGTTTCAGGGAACTGCTGTTAACAGAAGAGGCATGGCTTATGCTCATTAATATCATCTTATTCAACTATCAGAGAGTTTAAAGTGACAGATTGCTTTAGAAAAAGGCCTCTGGCATTATGGAAAGGGATGGTGAGCTTGCTCACTTTCCTTTAGCTTACAGACCATATCACTTTTTTTCTAATTACTTTGGTATGACTATCTAAGGCAAGTTAAGATACAAGGGTTGTGATTTTTTAACATTTTTATAATATTGCTTTATTCGTCTAGGTGATATGTCAAGTCGCCAGGAAGTTCTCAAAGTTGCAATCCAAACAGACTAAGTAGAGCAGCTATAGGGGAAATTGTATGTATGTATGTATGTATGTATGTATGTATGTATGTATGTATGTATGCATGTATGTATGCATGTATAAATGAATGAATGTATGCATGTATGTATTTATTTATTTATTTATTTTATTTGTCAACAAGTGCAAGGAAACAGGACACATGAAAAAATGACACAAGCAAATGGATATAAAGAAGCAAAACATAGCTATAAACACATAAAATGAGTACAGGGACAGGGACGATAGGCATGCTGGTGCGGTTATGCATGTCCCCTTAGGGACCTCTTAAGAAACTGTAAAGTCTACAGTAGACAGTTTAAGGTAAAGGGTATGGGACTTAGAGAAACTAACAACATGATCAGGTAAAGTGTTCCAGACATTTACTACTCTGTTGCAGAAGTCGTATTTTCTGCAATCAAGATTAGAATGGAATATTGTATCTGTTGATAGCCCTAGTGTTATTGAGGTTGAAATTAAAGTAGTCATTAACAGGTAGGTCATTAAGATAGATGATCTTGTGTACTAAGCTTAGGTCAGAATGTAGACAGTGTAGTTCAAGGCTATCCAGGCCTAAAATTTCAAGCCTATTTCAATAAGGAATTTTATTGAGAGCAGAGGAAATGAGTACTCTTCCTGTAAAATACTTCTGGACCTTCTCTAATGTATTCATGTCTGAAATACAGGTTCCAGGCAGGTGAGCAGTATTCAAGGATAGGTCTTGCAAGGGTTTTATATGCCCTAGTTAGAGGTTTAACATTACCAGAAAGAAAGCTTCATAAAATAATGTTGTCAACTCTTAATGCCTTTTTAGCAATGTTGTTACAATGAGCTCTGTGGCTTAGATCGTTTGAAATTAGTATACCAAGGTCCTTGAAAGAGCATGGGTTATTTTTTAGGTTGTTTCTGTCCAGCTTGTATTTAATATTCTGATTTTTATTGCCAATGTGCAGGTCTGAATATTTGTTAGTAGAGATTTGGAGTTGCTAATTGTTTGACCATTCAGACATATAATCTAGGTTGTTTTGTAGGGTAGTAGAATTGTCTGTGGTGTTTAATAGTTTTACATCATCGACAAAGAGGACGCAGCTCCTTACAATATGATCACAAAGGTCGTCTATATGTATAGCAAAAAAAGTGTTGGTCCTAGAATGTTACCTTGGGGAACACCACTATTAATTGATGCTGGGTTTGATATAGCATTTCCAATTTTAAATATTAGTTGTCTGTTTGATAGAAATACAGTTATCCATTTGTGCAAGGATCCAGAAATGCCATAAGAACTTAGTTTTAACAGACGTTTGTCATGTACCACCAAATCAAAGGCTTTGCAGAACCTTATGTAGATTGCATCTATTGCTTTACCCTGGTTGAGAGGTCCACATGTTTTTTTTGCAATGTATGAGTTGCAGATTACATGACAAAATTTTCCTGAAATTAAATTGCTTATTAGAGAGTAGATTATTTGTCACTAAATGGAGGGTGATGGATTGGCTTATGACGGCTTCCATGATTTTACAGGATACGCAGCAAAGGGAGCTTGATCTATAATTCTCAACAAAGCTGGGATCACCTTTTTTGAAGATAGATATGACTGTTGCTAATGACCGCAGGATAGGCAAGGTGCTTAGAAGTTCAGCTATGGGAGAGGAGAGCTTTTTTAGAAAGCAGGCACATATTCCATCAGGACCAATAGATAGTGATGGCTTTAATTTGTGTACTGCTCCTTTGATGATATTTTCAGTAAAATCAATGTAGATTAGGCCATTGCAATTGGTTGAGGTATGACTAGGAAATGAGGGGGAGATACTATTGCTGTTGACAAAGACTGAACTGAAAAAATGTGTTGAAGAGATTAGCCTTGATGACATCTTCATTACAATGTTCACCATTTTGCCCTTTTAGAGGTGGGATGGGTTTTGAGTCTTTAAGTTTGGTGTTTATGAAATTATAGAAGGCATGATTGGATTTTGTGTGCAAGAGTTCAAGTTATGCTCTGGTCCAGTGGTGGGATTCCAAATTTTTAACAACCGGTTCTGTGGGCATGGCTTATCTGGGGTTTGTGTGGCTTGGTGATCATGTGATCAAGTGGGCATGGCTACATGCGTAGGGACTATTAAGGGCTGAAAAAAAAAGTGAAATATGATCGATCCTCACATTTATGACCATCCTCACATTTATGACCGTCCTCATATTTATGTTGGTTGCAGCATTTTTAACAACTGTGTCACTCATTTCATAACTGCAGTGCTTTTCTACATCACGGTGGCAAGATAGGATGCAAAACATAAAATGTGAGGACAGGTCAAAATAACATTTTCAGCCCTCTGAGTTGTCTCTAGGTGCATCCCACATGACCAGGTAGTCATGACTGGGTGGGCATGGTCAACTTAACATCAGTCATGTTGAGGGACACTTCTCCTCGTCTGGCCTCTCATGAGCATGGGGATGCTGCAACAGTCCTAAGTGTGAAAAACAGTTTTTTTAGTATCATTGTAACTATGAATGGTCACTAAATGAACCGTTGTAAGTCAAGAATGACCTGTACAAAAATACAAAGAGCTTCTTTGCTTGCAAAAAGCTGCCACATAAATACCAATGATTAGATTAGAAATACTGCAAGCTGGAGATACAAATCAGTCAAGATACCAAAGCACATTAAGGAATTAAAATAGTTAAAATGCAATGGTAACTATCAGCAGCCAACTGTTGCTCATACAGTGAAACCCTTTAGCAGAGATTTAAGATTACCAGAAAGAACACATCCAGGAGAAGCACTCGTTAGATTCATTTGCACCACTAAAAGATACTAGCTGGTCTCACTCACCTCATAAGATATCCTGAGGAAATCTTCCAGATTTACAGAAAGATCTTCCCCCCCGAAAGGCAATAAAAAAAACAGTGCTAAATTTGCATCTTGCCTTTTGGAAGTACACCCAAAAAGGACAGTGCCAAGAACCAATAAAGCAGTGAAGGAAGACCCCCTCCCCAGATAGAAAAAGCACTTGAGATAAGCCTAACTAAAATGAAGCAATGGAGCAAACATTTTGCTTGTTAAACCTATTACCAGAAAAAATAGAAAGAGGAACTAGCCATATTTCTGAAGCTGCTCCTTTTTAGGAACAGAGGTTAAATAGGGAAAATTATCCCATCAATAAACACAAGATTAAATATCACCAAGTACAGAATTATGCTTCATCAAAAACCAGTTTTAGACCAAAAGTCAGAAAGGATATGTAAACTCACGCTTGAATGCCAATCTTTCTAGCTAGCCAAGAAGCCTTGCTAGATGTCACTCATCTTGGTTACTTATCATTAAAAGCTTCTTTCCCGCGGTTGTGTGCTGGAAGAACTACAACAGGGGAATATTTCCTCCCAAGAGCAGCGTACAAGGCTTAAATCAGCCCTTCCTCTCTAGGAAAGTCAAGCAAAGGTGAAAAAACAGGTACCAGGGGAAAAAAACCCAAAACTCTGGAGACAGTAAGTCTAGGTGGACACTAAGAATGTAATAAGGGTTAATGGAGAGGCAGTTTTTGTAAGCAGGGCAATAAAGATTAGGCTATTGGAACAACACCAGAGTGTTATAATTCCTTATAGGATTAACCCTGTAAAGTGGAAAAAAACAAAAATAGATTACTTCTAACAACCGGTTCTCTGAACTGCTTAGAATGTTAACAACCAGTTCTAGAAAACATGTTAGAGCTGGTAGAATCCCACCTCTGCCCTGGTCTCTTTGGGAAGACCTCATCCAAGACAAAAAGATGATAAACTGAACACCGAGGGACTTAGCTACAGCTAGTGTGTCTTACTAGGGTTTAGATTGAAGTCTATGGTTTCCCATTCAGGACCCTCACAGCCTCCAGGTATCAGGAAAGGACATCCACTGCATCACTGCCTTCAGCCTAGATGGAGATAAATAGATGGGCATCAGTAGCATATTGGTGATACCTTGTCCTGTGATAATGGATGATCTCACCCAGAATTTCATGCAGTTGTCAAAGAGGAGCAGAATGCCAAGTCTGTGGCACTCCACAAACAAGGAACCATAGGCTGGGCCTCCTTATTTATTTATTTATTTATTTATTTATTTATTTATTTATTTATTTATTTATTTATTTATTTATTTATTTATTTATTTATTTATTTATTTATTTATTTATTTATTTATTTACTTACTTACTTACTTACTTACTTACTTACTTACTTACTTACTTACTTACTTACTTACTTACTTACTTACTTATTAGATTTGTATGCCGCCCCTCTCCGAAGACTCGGGGCGGCTAACAACAATAAAAAAGACAATGTAACAAATCTAATATTAAAAAATAATCTAAAAAACCCCAATTTAAGAGACCAATCATACAAACAAGCATACCATGTATAAATTCTATAAGCCTAGGGGGAAGGGAAAATTTCAATTCCCCCATGCCTGATGACAGAGATGGGTTTTAAGGAGCTTGCAAAAGGCAAGGAGGGTGGGGGCAACTCTGATATCTGGGGGGAGCTGGTTCCAGAGTGTCGGGGCCGCCACAGAGAAGGCTCTTCTCCTGGGTCCCACCAAATGACATTGTTTAGTCGACGGGACCCGGAGAAGGCCAACTCTGTGGGACCTAACCGGTCGCTGGGATTCGTGTGGCAGAAGGCAGTCCCGGAGATATTCTGGTCCAATGCCATGAAGGGCTTTATAGGTCATAACCAACACTTTGAATTGTGACCGGAAATTGATTGGCAACCAATGCAGACTGTGGAGTTTTGGTGTAACATGGGCATGCCTTGGGAAGCCCATGATTGCTCTCGCAGCTGCATTCTGCACGATCTGAAGTTTCCGAACACTTTTCAAAGGTAGCCCCATGTAGAGAGCATTACAGTAGTCGAACCTCGATGTGATGAGGGCATGAGTGACTGTGAGCAGTGAGTCCTGGTCCAGATAGGGCCGCAACTGGTGCACCCGGTGAACCTGGGCAAATGCCCCCCTTGCCACAGCTGAAAGATGTTTCTCTAATGTGAGCTGTGGGTCGAGGAGGACGCCCAATTACATGATTAGCTTTGCATGAAGGAGATGAATCAGGGCAGAACTGTGTTGTTCACCCCAACTTTCTAAGTTAGTCAAAAAGGATACCAGGATCAATGTTATCAAAAACTTCTGTGAGGTCAGTTAGGAGGGATGCACCACCTCCCTCTCGCTGCTACCAGAGACCATCCATAAGTGTGACCAGTGAAGATTCAGTTCCATATCCAAGATTGGAACCTGATTGAAAAAGGTTCAGATTATCCATTTCCTCAAGGGAGCTCTGTAGTTGCAGTGCAACCACATTCTCAGCCAATTTTCTTAGAAAGGAAAGGTGGGCGATGGATGAAAGTTGTCCAGAATGGTGAATTCCAGCAATGATATCTTGAATAGGGGCACATTAGCCAGAAATGTTCCTCAGACAAAGATGAATTCACAATTACTTGGACCCACCTGCATGTTACCTGCTAAGAGATCTTAACTGTCCAGGAGGGATGTGGATACAAATTTGAACTCCTCAGATTTGAACTCCTCTGTCCACTTCTTCAGGTCTAACAGACTCAACCATTCCTAGACAACTGAGTAAGTCTTTTCCCTGGGAATCTTCATAGGACTTGCACAACACAGAGTCCAACTGTGAACGAATCTGAGTGATTGTATTCTCTAGATGCCTTGAAATTTCCTTCACATGGTCCTGGATATGGATCCCAGGGCTATCCTTCCCAACAGGGCCATTGGGTGGAATTCTGAGGATGAAATGGGAAAATTCACCATGGCTATCTCGCCACAGCATTTTCTTTAGCCATCTTGCTGCAGTCAACTCGCATATGTCTTCGGAGAGGGGCGGCATACAAATCTAATAAATTGAATTGAATTGAATTGAATAAGACAACTAACCCTGGACAACTCCATGCGGCATAACTCAGTACAATAAATGTTATCTGCCACTGTTCCTTTGACATTATCTCCATTGACAAAAATGGAAATAATGTCAAAGAAACAATGGTAGATAACCGTAATCATGTTGATGGCAGTAGCCAGACGGCTGCGAAGAATAGGCTGCGGCGAGTTGTTCTAGATCTTTCTGAGGATGCAATAAGAATGGAGAGGTACTAAAACTTTAATGCTCTTATCACCGCAAGGTAAACCTTAATAGTGGTCTAATAGCAGTTTAATTCTATTGGATTCCTGGTGCAATAAAGAAAATTGCTATAGGGAAGCTATAATGAAGGATATTTCTAACCCAGCTCTTCTTGATTTATTTTGGGTGGAGTTGTTGCAATACAAAATATTTATTTTACTGTTTGTAATGGATGGAGGTGAAACATGTAAGCATGTGTCTCAATTTTACAATTATTTAAGGAAATTAAAGAGCTGGCTAAGAAACTGAATAAACAGATCAATATTGCTTATGAGGCATGTAGTCCATTGCAAGGCAACCACTAATAATGTTTAAATTTGTAAACCATTAAACAAATAAAGTAATAGTTCATTTCCTGATAACCTACTTACTAATTTGGTAATTATCTCAGAATGTCACATTTTAAAATGAGATTTACTATTTAAATGTACTGTATTATGCATAATCTGCCTGATCTTGTATATTGTAAATGATTCCTATAGTATAAATTTGGCTCTAAGTTAGTATGTTTATTTATCTGTTTTTTAAAAGCCTGTACTTACTTCCACAGAGAAAGCTGCCAAAGCAACCTGAAAGAGCAATGGTATGACTATCCCATGGTTTTTAGATATTCCAGTAAATAGAGTATGGTAAAAGGATTATAAGAGAGGAGGTAAGAAGCAAGTTTCATAGCTACTTAAAAACTGCTAGAATGGAAGGAGTTCAAGGAAAGGAAAAGCTACGTGTCTAAATATCACATTCATAAGACCTGGAGGGGTCTGTAATATGATAAAAGATTTAGCTTTACTAGATAAATGGTCAAAGCAATGGAAACTGCAGTTTAATGTTTCCAAATGTAAAATAATGCACTTGGGGAAAAGGAATCCTCAATCTGAATATTGCATTGGCAGTTCTGTGTTAGCAAAAACTTCAGAAGAGAAGGATTTAGGGGTAGTGATTTCTGACAGTCTCAAAATGGGTGAGCAGGATGCTTGGCTGCATAGCTAGAGGTATAACAAGCAGGAAGAGGGAGATTATGATCCCCTTATATAGAGCACTGGTGAGACCACATTTGGAATACTGTGTTCAGTTCTGGAGACCTCACCTACAAAAAGATATTGACAAAATTGAACGGGTCCAAAGACGGGCTACAAGAATGGTGGAAGGTCTTAAGCATAAAACGTATCAGGAAAGACTTAATGAACTCAATCTGTATAGTCTGGAGGACAGAAGGAAAAGCGGGGACATGATCGTATAAGGGCAGACTAGATGGACCATGAGGTCTTTTTCTGCTGTCAGTCTTCTATGTTTCTTTGAACAGAGCTTGTTGTCTTTCCTTCATTGCCAATCTGATATAAAATGTGTTGCTGTTTAACTTTTGTCGGAGAAGGAGGTAACTTATCAGAACTGGTCTCTGAGTGCCCCTAAATTCCTTTGATCTCTTTTTAAAGTTGAATCAAAATCAAAAACTTTTATCAGCTACTCAATGGACATCAATTGACCTCGCTCATATTATTCCATCCATGCTGGATAAATCCAGAGGAAGATAAACATGAAATTAATTGTTTTTAATTATGCTGAATTTTCCCCCATTTTATGCTAACACCCTGTTTTATATCCTATTGTGATCATAATAGATCTTGCTCTCGGTTTCATCCAGTATGGATGGAATAAGATGAATGAAGCACAGTGAGTAGCTTGACTCTTTAGAGTTCTGCAGGATTGAGATACTAAAAGTCAGTGGAAAATTACCAAACATTGACAATAAGGTCGGGTAGGAAATAGAGGACCTGAGCAGTGGTGTGATTAAGAAAATTTTACTACAAGTGTTTGTGGGCATGGCTTGATGGGGTGGCACCTTGCTGTGGTGAAATCACATGACCACCCACAGCTCCTGCGGACCAACCCTTTATGGTTCCTCCCCCCCACATCCAAGTACCTTAAAGAGACTCCATAGCAAGCAGGGGGACAGGATGAGCAGTGAGTGGGCAGGCAGAGGTGAGCAGGCAATTGGGTGGGTGGGGATGTGGCCAACCAGAGGTAGTATTTGCCAGTTCAGTGAACAACTCTAAATTTCTACCACTGGCTCATGAGAACTGGTCCCAACTGACTGAATACTACCTCTGAATCAGAGGTATATTATGTTTTCAAAAACACTTGGCCTATGTAAAAGATCAATATTTTCTAGGAACAAAATCCCCAAGATAGCCTGCCTTCTCCTTCTATTTATTTTATTTTATTTTATTTTATTTTATTTTATTTTATTTTATTTTATTTTATTTTATTTTATTTTATTTTATTTTATTTTATTTTATTTTATTTTATTTTATTTTATTTTATTTTATTTTATTTTATTTATTTTATTTTATTTTATTTTATTTTATTTTATTATTTTATTTTATTTTATTATTTTATTTTATTTTATTTTATTTTATTTTTTTATTTTTTTTATTTTTTTTATTTATTTTATTTATTTATTTATTTTTTTTATTTTATTTTATTTATTATTATTATTATTATTATTATTATTTTATTTTTTATTATTATTATTATTTTTATTTTATTTTATTTTATTTTATTTTATTTTTTTATTTTATTTTATTTTATTTTATTTTATTTTATTTTATTTTATTATTTTATTTTATTTTATTATTTTATTTTACTTTACTTTACTTTACTTTACTTTACTGTATTTTATTTTATTTTATTTTTTTATTCAATACACAATAATATACAATGAAGCTTATAGAGATATAGTAGAGGAGATATAGGAGAGACTATAGGACAGGGGACGGAAGGCAGTCTAGTGTGCTTATGTACGTCCCTTACTGACCTCTTAGGAATCTGGAGAGGTCAACCGTGGATAGTCTAAGGATAAAGTGTTGGGGGTTAGGGGATGATACTACGGAGTCCGGTATTCAAAAATGCTCACAATCTTTCTATTGATTTGTTTTCTTGGATTTCCTATTTTTAAAAATTTATTGATGCAATTTTATGCAAATATTTCTTTTAATCCGGATCTTTATTGGTGTCTTTTTCTATATTTTTCTCTCACTTTGGTTTCATTTTCTGTTTGCTCTTTCTGGTCTCTGTTGCTTTCCATTCTAAAGCTTACGTAGTGTTCAGTGGTTGACATCTATTACCACTGACATGAGCAAATACTATACAGAAACAATCCGTGAAAAAGGAAAAAAAGCCTTAATAGAATAAAAGCAGACATATAAAGTAACTAAAGTAAAATACCAGATAAGATTTTACTGGAGGAATCGATGACTCTTTTAGTCAAGTAAGTCTTGTTTGATTAATCACCTACATTTCATTCATTGTTAATGAGTTTCCCTGATTCCTGTGTCTTAATATTTTTTCCAACAGGAACTATTCTTCGTTTTATGCTATGTAAACCAATTGTCTTCAAAGCAAGTTTTTGGAAGTGTTGCATTAAAAATATATAAAAATCTACTGCTTAATTTTTTCCTTTACCAGTTTTATAACATAATGAAATAATTATAATTCCATGGTATCTTGCATTAATTGTTTTTTTTTTAAAAAAAAATGAGACTACTTTGTTGTCATACAAATTGTAGTAATTTGGTTGAGGCTGCAAATCAGCTTTATATTGGGTGGAAGTACATATGTTTATAGCATCCTGCTGTGCTATGAATGTTAACTAAACTGTCCCCCATGAATTCAGCGTTCAGAGTTTTGTTTTAGAACTTGGAACAAGCTTTCTTTGATTAGCTTAATTTATGCTTGAAATAAATTGGGCTCTTATTATACTGGAACACAGGAATTGTTTGTGTTATCTCAAGGCTCCATCTTGCTAATAGAAATAGCAGTTTAATACATTAGCTAATTTTAGGTCCACAACTTTATTATTACCCATATTTTGTTCTTAATGTTGGTATCCTTGTTCTTCCTATTCAAATGCATCTACAGAAATTAAAGGAAATTGTATTGGCCTGCAGAGATTGCAATTTAGAGATCTTGAACATATGAACCTTTTCATCAGAAATGCTTTTTCAGCTGCATGAACTGAGGGAGGAGATGTGTGTTCATCTTGACTTTTGTCAATACAGCTTCTCCATGGCTAGGATCAAGAAGCATTGCTTCTAGTTTCTCAAGAATCTCATATTAGCAGAACAAAATGTTCACTCTTCGTTATTTGAACAACTCATGACCATAGTTCCCTCTAAGCTGAGCAGTGAGCAATTGCTTACTTAAAAATCATCATCAACTCAGAGTTTTCCAAACCTGCCCAGAAGCCGAGAGGGAAAGAGTGAGAGGGAAGGAGAGAGAGAGGAAGAGAGAGAAACAGATAGAAAAAAGAGAGGAAGGACAAAAGAAAGAAAAAGAATGGGAGTAAGGAAGAGAGAAAGAAAATCAAAATCTAGTTTGAAACTAGCTCAACTATTTAAGTGGCATTTTGATATTGATAGAGTTGCCCTATTATGAGCTCACTGTTATAGACACACAGCACAGTATTTTATTTTGAAATTCTCTGAGGCAAAACAGGGTGGGTTTTTTGTTTGTTTGTTTGTTTATTTATTTATTTATTATTTCTGTGCCGTCCAGTCCCGAAGGGACTGCCGCTCAGACACTATACTTTCCGCCCACCCCCCAAAAAAATTAGAGGTAACACTGCGCATGACCCTTAAGGAGAGTGAAACAGCAGTTGTAGGCAGTAGATGACAGAAGGCAATAGCAAATTGTTGGAAACCACCATCCATTCAATGGTGTGTTGCTACCAGTTCGGAGTAGTTCACTTGAGCCGGTGGCAGAAATGTGACCCCATTCACCGAACTGATACTGATGGTTGGCTTGCTACGGCCCCGAATATGCTTCTGCACATGCACGGAGTGTCAGTACCCAGATGTAACACGCATATGCGAGCGAGCGATGTGATGCGCACACTTCCAAGCAAGTAGGGAAGGTAAGAGAAACCCACCCCTGCATCTATTCTACCATTTCAAAGAAAGCCAGATGCTTTCAAGAGCACTGATATGTGCTGTTTCATAACCAGTTCTGAGGGACAATTCCAGAAGCATAGTTTTAGAAGACTGAATAAAAGGAGTGCGGTTTTGTTCTTTGCCATACACAACAATGGGGCAAAGTTATATTTTTACTATAACTCTATACTTTTGATACTCTATATTTACATGATATGGTAGGGTTTTAGGATTACAGTGTTCCCTCAATTTTCCCGGGGGATGCGTTCCGAGACCACCCGCAAAAGTTGAATTTCCGCAAAGTAGAGATGTGGAAGTAAATACACTATTTTTGGCTATGAACAGTATCACAAGCCTTCCCTTAACACTTTAAACCCCTAAATTACAATTTTCCATTCCCTTAGCAACCATTTAGATTATTACTCCCCATGTTTATTTATTAAAGTTTATTTAAAAAAATATTTATTAAAGGCGGACAAAAGTTTGGCGATAACATATGACGTCATTGGGCGGGAAAAAACGTGATATAGCGTAAAAAACCATGAAGTATTTTTTATTTAATATTTTTGAAAAACTGTGGTATAGACTTTTTGCAAAGTTCAAACCCGCGAAAATTGAGGGAACACTGTACTTTTATCTGAAGGTATCCGAATCTAGAATTTCACCAGTACAGATTACAGAATTTGAGATTGAGGTATTTTACCTGCTAAAATCAATAATAGTTTCATGAACAGTGCTTTTCATATGTTATAGCCATAGGCCATAACTCTGAAACACCACAAGTAAAATAAAACATTATTGATTAAGCATGCCAATACAGTAATCGATCAAATTAGTTTTTTACAAATTCTGTTTTGATCATTTGCATATATGATATGCTTTGCATATTTATTTATTTATTTATTTATTGGATTTGTATGCCGCCCCTCTCCAGAGACTCGGGGCGGCTAACAGCGACAATAAAACAGTGTACAATAGTAATTTGGTATTGATGATTAAAAATCAATTAATATAAAAACCAAACATACATACATACATACCATGCATAGAATTATAAAGGCCTAGGGGGAAAGAGGATCTCAATTCCCCCATGCCTGGCGGCAGAGGTGGGTTTTAAGTTGTTTACGAAAGGCAAGGAGGGTGGGGGCAGTTCTAATCTCTGGGGGGAGTTGGTTCCAGAGGGCCGGGGCCGCCACAGAGAAGGCTCTTCCCCTGGGTCCCGCCAGGCGACATTGCTTAGTTGACGGGACCCGGAGAAGATCCACTCTGTGGGACCTAACTGGTCGCTGGGATTCGTGCAGCAGAAGGCGGTCCCTGAGGTAATCTGGTCCGGTGCCATGAAGGGCTTTATAGGTCATAACCAACACTTTGAATTGTGACCGGAAACTGATCGGCAACCAATGCAGATTGCGGAGTGTTGGTGTGACATGGGCATATTTGGGAAAGCCCATGATTGCTCTCGCAGCTGCATTCTGCACGATCTGAAGTTTCCGAACATTTTTCAAAGGTAGCCCCATGTAGAGAGCGTTACAGTAGTCAAGCCTCGAGGTGATGAGGGCATGAGTGACCGTGAGCAGTGACTCCCGGTCCAAGTAGGGTCGCAACTGGTGCACCAGGCGAACCTGGGCAAACGTCCCCCTCGCCACAGCTGAAAGATGTTTCTCTAATGTGAGCTGTGGATCGAGGAGGACGCCCAAGTTGCGAACCTTCTCTGAGGGGGCCAGTGATTCTCCCCCCAGGGTAATGGACGGACAGATGGAGTTGTCCTTGGGAGGTAAGATCCACAGCCACTCCGTCTTGTCTGGGTTGAGTTTGAGCTTGTTGACACTCATCCAGGCCCTAACATCCTCCAGGCACCGGCCCATCACTTCCACTGCTTCGTTGGCTGGACATGGGGTGGAGATGTATAACTGGGTATCATCGGCGTATTGATGATACCTCACCCCATGCCCTTGGATGATCTCACCTAGCGGTTTCATGTAGATATTAAATAGCAGGGGGGAGAGGACCGACCCCTGAGGCACCCCACAAGGGAGAGACCTAGAGGTCGACCTCTGATCCCCTACTAACACCGACTGCGACCGACCAGAGAGGTATGAGGAGAACCACTGAAGAACAGTGCCTCCCACTCCCAACCCCTCTAGTCGGTGCAGAAGGATACCATGGTCAATGGTATCGAAAGCCGCTGAGAGGTCAAGAAGCACCAGGACAGAGGACAATATATGATATGCTTTTCACACAAAAGGCATTATTGTATTTCAGTAAGCAAAATAAAAGCAATAGTACTTACTTAGATTTATATACTACTTCACAGTGCTTTACTGTGCTTTACAGCCTTCTCTAAGCTGTTTACAGTGTCAGCATATTGCCTCCAACAATCTGGGTCCTCATATCAATTTCAGAAGGATAGAAAGCTGGTGAACCTTCAGGCAGCCAGACTCTAACTGCTGACAGCTGGCAGTCAGCAGAAGTAGCCTGAAGTCCTGCATTCTAACTGCTGCACCACCATGGCTCAATTATTATTATTATTATTACTACCTTCTGTAATTTTAAGTGTTCCGATAATAAGGAACACTTTAAATTACAGAAGGTAGCATCAGTGATTATAACATTTACTGCTGCAAGAGATTTAAACTGAGAAGCAAACACCGAACAAAATACAATTTATTGGGTTTTTTTCTTGAAGTTTTTGTTGATTATGGAGAAATATATAAATTCAAACTCTGACTGAAATTGTATTGTAAGTTTCAGTATTGATTTTATGAATTCAACTGATAATTTCCAACCATGATAGAATACTACTAATCGTGCAGAATGCAGCTGCGAGAGCAATCATGGGCTTTTCCAAATATGCCCATGTTACACCAACACTCCGCAGTCTGCAGTGGTTGCCGATCAGTTTCCGGTCACAATTCAAAGTGTTGGTTATGATCTATAAAGCCCTTCATGGCACTGGACCAGATTATCTCTGGGACCGCCTTCTGCTGCACAAATCCCAGCGACCAGTTAGGTCCCACAGAGTGGGTCTTCTCCAGGTCCCATCAACTAAACAATGCCGCTTGGTGGGACTCAGGGGAAGAGCCTTCTCTGTGGCAGCCCCGGCCCTCTGGAACCAACTCCCCCCAGAGATTAGAATTGCCCCCACCCTCCTTGCCTTTCGTAAGTTACTTAAAATCCACCGCTGCCGCCAGGCATGGGGGAACTGAGATACTCTTTCCCCCTAGGCCGTTACAATTTTATGCATGGTATGTCTGTATGTCTGTTTGGTTTTTATTATAATCGGTTTTTAATTGTTTTTAGTACTGGATTATTATTATATGCTGTCTTATTATTGCTGTTAGCTGCCCCGAGTCTTCAGAGAGGGGCGGCATACAAATCCAATAAACAAACAAACAAACAAACAAAAAAACAAACAAACAAATAAATAAATAAGGATTGAAGGATTTCAAACAGGTCCTGGCATGAAAATGCTTTTGTTTTTTTCTCTTGACAGCTTTTCTATGAAAAAGAAGCAAATATTTTTTCCAAAGGGCTTTATAACGAATTAAATGATTCCTAGAGTTCTGTTTAATATATCTTCCCTTCAAGGATTCCTAATCCTTGAAATCATAGGATTTCAACCAATGTATGAAAGAAAAGTGGGACCTCCCTCCCCTTTTTCCTTTCCCCCCTCCCCGTTTCTTCCCTCCCTCCTTCCCTCCCTGTCTCCAGGCTAGTCAAACATGTATTGCCTGCGTTGGACTCTTTGGTGGATTCGGTTTTCCTTTAATAAAAATACTTTGGTTTTCTGAGTTTAATCCTTTCTTGAATCTTAGCAGCCCTGTTTCAATTATAGTCTATTGATGTTAAACAGCCTGAATCATTAGAATGTATTAGAATGCATCTCTCTCTCTCTCTCTCTTTCATATCAACATAATTATGAGTAGTATGAAGAAGGGGTGGGCAACTGCCCGGACCGGGGGGGGGGGGGAAGCAGTGGGGTAGCAAAAATGGAGCTCCACCCAGAGCACCCAATTTGCACTGAAAGATGTTGAAAGAAAATGCAGGGCGTCCTGCATAAGCCACAGCCACAGTGTGGTAGTAAAACTTTTAGTAGTAGTAGCCCTTCCCTGGTATGAAGTGATGTTCTATTGCCAAACTCTACTTAGTTTGTATCTCTTAGGGACTCTCTTCTACCCCAGAAACACAATTTCTATGTTGCTATTCCAGTACCACTTTTTGGCAAAATGATATAAATTGTGTTCATGCGTGTCTGTGTAAACCTGGCTATCTGAACTTCAGAACTGGATCATAGGTACCTAGGAATGTGAGTGGAATAATAACTTAAAACACTCACTAACACTTGCTAAGCAATTGGTCATAAAGGATTATCGGTATGCATGTGTGTATTTGTGTAAGTCACTAAAAGTCACAAACAAAAATAGGTTATTTTTTTTTTAAAAAAGTGTTTGCAACAATATGACTATAAAGAAAAGTATATACTGTACAGAAATGTATATACAAGGGTGGGCTGCTTCCCAGACTGGGGGGGGGGAAATGCAGTGGGATAGCAAAAATGGAGCTCAATCCCACAGCACCCAATTTATACTGAAAAGTGTTGAAAGAAAATGCAGGGTATCCTGCATAAGCCTACAGTGTGGTCATAAAAATTTTGGTAGCCCTTCACTACCTTTGAAAAGAATTCGAAAACTTCAGATCGTGCAGAATGCGGCCGCGAGAGCCATTGTGGAGTTACCTAGGTTCACCCACGTTTCTTCAACACTCCATGGCTTGCACTGGCTGCCGGTCAGTTTCCGGTCACAATTCAAAGTGTTGGTAATGACCTATAAAGCCCTACATGGCATCGGACCAGAATATCTCTGGTCTCCAGGTCCCGTCGACTAAACAATGTTGTCTGGCGGGCCCCGGGGAAGAGCCTTCTCTGTGGCAGCCCTGTTCCTCTGGAACCAATTCCCCCCAGAGATCAGAAATTATGGGTTTTAGATAATTTTTAATATTAGATTTGTTACATTGTATACTGTTATTATTATTGTTGTGAGCCGCCCCGAGTCTTCGGAGAGAGGCGGCGTACAAATCTAATAAATAATAATAATAATAATAATAATAATAATAATAATAATAATAATAATTATTATTATTATTATTATTATTATCCCATTTTATAGGCATCAGGTTGGGGAATGGTGCCTACATTCAAGGTACTCAATTCATCCTAAAAGGTATGCTAGAAATAGAGTAAACAATTATTGATTCACTGGATAGTGATTTATATAATTTGTCTTAAGTTATTGGGTTCTACTGATTCTTTTGGGGGCAATGCTCGCTTAAATGTGCATCCAAGAACGAAAAGCTCTGTTTGAATTAGACCTTCCTGTCACCTCTTAAGTATATAATAGCTTTCGTTGGGAATATAGAAAATCTGCACTATGATCACATGCTGTTCACAGTATGCATTTTCTTTCCTCCAAGTAAAGCCTTAATATACTTAAGAGGTGATATCAAGGCTCGGTTGGTATTCCATATATCTAATATAGTACACTAGCAAATGTTGATGCTTTTGGAGCAGCAGAGAGATATTGCTTAAATTTAAAGCACTTTATTGTCTGTAGCTATTGGAAAACAGATTTTCACAATGATTTATTATGAAGACAATGAAGATCCCAAAATGTGCCCTTGCTATTATGCTCTGCAGATGAATTATTGGAGATTGCAAACAGCATGTTATTTCATATATGATTCCACATGAAATCCTTTTTTTTCTCTCCCTATGATTCATCACATATGGAGTAAATGGAGCTTTAATTCTCTGGGGTTTTTAAAAATGTACTGTGTTGGTTCAGAAAATGTAGCTGCATCATTGTCTGACTATCAAAACCATCTGATTTTTTTCTGCGATTCTGGATAGAAAACCTTGCTAGATTAAACTGATAGCTTTGCTTAAAATCTCTTTATGGACTTGGTTAATCACCAAAGCCGTGGATTATAGTATACTGCAAATGTTTACAAGACAAGAAGTTCTTTTTCTATAACTCTGACTGGATAAGCTGATCAAGATCTAAATGGCAATTTCTTGAGCAATAGCTTTCCTGCGTTAAAACAAGATTTCAAAGAATAATATCATAGTAACAGGGAACACTTTTGGGAAACTAATTTTCCATTTCAAAAATTAAAAACATTTAGTTTTTTTAAAAAAATTATGTTATTTCTCCCCATATAAAGATTCATTTAGGAGTTCTTAGGGGAAACAATGTGACAATTTTTAATACTAATGATGAATACTTTATTGGAATATGTCATATTGCAATTGCCAATATTATTCTTTTATGAATGTACAGACTGTATTTAAATACATCTCCCCCTCCCTCCCTGTCTCTCTCCTTATACACATATGTTTGCTCCCACTTTAATTTGATTTGTGTCAGTATAAACTACTGCCTCCATATCCACCTTGACCTTGCCTGGTGTTGCTCTACAGTCTTATGTGGTTGGAAAGAATAAGCATTGTGTTTTATTTAAGATTATAAATATTAAAAGCTTAGATCTATATAATTCAAGACATCCATAATTTAATTTTAATTTGCCAAAACTGCAGTTCTCCTTGTGGAAATGTAATTTTTTTATTCAGTAATGAAAATGATACAAATACAAATTATTCATTAGAGTCAGTGTAATAATTAAAATATGTCTAGGTATTTAAAATACAGGGGGTGGACAAAAAATGGAAACACTTGACTTTTTGGCATCATAATGTTTGAACATGTTCAAATCCATCAAAACTTGACATGTTATTTGATATGTTTTTTTAAACTACCTTTTCTTTTACAGAAATTTAAGGAAATTGGTTATAACCTTCTAGAAATTGCAGACATCTCAGACTTTCAAAGAGGCCAAATTATTGGTGCTCGAGTGGCAGGCGCTAGTGTAACAGAAAGTGCCCGAATGTTTGGTGTTTCAAGAAGTAATATCTCAAAAGTAATGACTGCTTTTGAAAGAGAAGGGAAAACATCCTCAGCCAAGCACAGGTCTGGTCGAAAGTCGAAGTTGTCTGAGAGAGACTGTCGGAGTCTAAATCAGATTGCAAGACCGCAGCTCCTAAAATCACTGCAGAGCTCAATAGACATGTACAGAACCCAGTTTCCACAAAAACTGTTCGAAGGGAGCTTCACAAATCTGGATTCCACAGAATAGCTGCAATTAGAAAACCTCTGCTCTCAAAGACAAATGTTTCAAAGTGTTTAGAGTGGTGTAGAAACCACCAGAAATGGTCCCTCGAGCAGTGGCAAAATGTGATTTTCTCTGATGAATCATTGTTTACAATTTTTCTGACCTCTGGCTGTGTTTACGTTTGGAGACAGCCAAAAGAATCATTTCATCCAGACTGCCTTCTCCCAACCATCAAACATGGCGGGGGTTCAGTGATGATCTGGGGTGCTATTTCTTGGAAATCTGCCAGGCCAATAATTTCCCTTCATGGAAGAATTAACAGCCATCACTATTTAGGACTTTTGGCCGACCAAATTCATCCTATGGTTCAAGAACTATTTCCAGAGGGGGATGCCCTCTTTCAGGATGATAATGCACCAATCCATAGAGCAAGAATTGTTAAAGAATAGCACAAGGAACATTCTAATGAAGTTCAGCATCTCATCTGGCCACCACAATCACCAGGCCTCAACATTATTGAGCATTATGGTCGATTTTAGAGATTCAAGTAAGAAGTCGATTTCCACCACCATCGTCTCTAAAAGAACTGGAGGGTGCTTTAACTGAAGAATAGGATAAAATTCCTTTGGAAACAATTCACAATTTGTATGAATCAATATCTCGGAGAATTGAGGCTGTATTTGCCACAAAAGGTGGATTAACACCATAGCAAAAGATATTTTGATGATTTTTCAAGGTGTTTCCATTTTTTTGTCTACCCCCTGAATGTTCACATACAGTTGAACCTTTTTGATAGGATCTTATAAAGGATGACAGCACCATACTGGATTTACTTTTTGTGATTTCTAGTTTCTGTGACATTAAGTCAGTTTTGATTCTTAGCAACCAGATAAACAGACAGATCTTTTCCAGGAAATCTGTTTTCTATACAACATGTGGCATTTTTATTTAACTTGAATTTGTAGAAATCCATGGACACTTTTCCTTCCTTAGTAATGAAAGTTCAAATCAGTGCAAATCAGTGGATTCTAAATCCCATTGCTACCGGCTTGTGTGCACGATAGAAGCATCCCAGGTGGATAGGTGGAGCTTCCTGAGTGGGTGAGCTGGGCCTCCTGCTGCTGTTAATTGGTTCACCAAACTGCCAAACTGGGAGCAATCCACCGCTGGTGCAAACCCTTTATTTTTGTGCTTATAAGATGCTAATAATATTAATATTAATGACAGGCAGTTCTAATAAATAAAACTGGCTTACAATATTGTTGTAGCATGCTAGAAAGATGGACCCTGTGAGATCTAGTTCCATCTTATCCATGAAAGCCAGCTATGTGATTTTGGGCCGGTCACTCTCTCTCAGCTCTATTTATCTCACAGAGTTGTTGTGAGAAAAATAGAAAGAGGAAGGTATATTGGATATCTTCATCCCATTGACTTATTCATAAAAATAATAAAGGCAAAACACACTTAAACAAAACTATTAGTCTCATTATTTTGAGTTTACTTCTTTTGCCTCACCCATCTTTTTATTGGCTCACGTTTTGCTTCTCAATATGATTTTAGGTTGCATAACCCTCTTTTAGAATAACAAGTAATTTTTCTTAATGGACCTAAAAACATCTTACTATCTTAGTCTTCAAACCCCATAAAATTTCTTCTATCTTTTGAAGTTTTTTGTGTGTGCGTGTGTTTCTTTGAATCAGTGTTGACTCTGAATTAATCCCTGCAATTTTCTTGGCAAGATTTATGAAGTAGTTTGCCCTGATCCCCTGCCTAGGTCTGAGAATGAATGTTTGGTCTGAAATTACTCATTGACTTTGTACGTAAGTTGGGACTTGTGGTATCCTAGTTTCTTGCTTTCTTTAACTATTACACACACAAAAAACTATTTTTCAAATAAGTAAAAAGTAAAAAAATGAAAAATCTATATCCTATCCAACCCCCAAGACAGTTATTTTCTATTGAGTTTTAATAACTGAATAGACTGTGACTAAGTTCTATTTTCATTTGAATTTGTATTGCTATTATTAATCAAGATTACTCATTAAATGCTTCAACATAATTTTGCATCTACTGTATGTGAACTACTGCTAGTGGTCTACCATATAATTCTCATGTACCTAAGAATATGCAACTCAATTTAATAGAATTTTTTGGGACAAGACTCTTACAGATCATTTATTTGCTAAATTCTTGGTGTTATCTCACCAAGGTCAAGTTTAAAGCCCCAATTCAACCTAGATTTCATATACCATCTGCTACTGAATGTACATTGAATAATCTCTATTAAAATGGAAATTGTTTTAATTTGTAACTTTAAAAAAATATTTTCTTAAATATCTTGAAGTTTCTTGAATGTAAAATATAATATATGTTAACATAGAAAAGCAGAATATATACTGTATTAGTGATCAATTATTTATTTTAAGTAATTACATTGTGGTAAAACAGAAATGCCTGTTTGTAACATATATTGTGATGAAAGTAAATGTATGCAGACTTTGGGAATCATGAAAATAGAATCATGTTTTAGGTTATTCTCACATTTCTTTATTTTGTCTCATGTGTAGTTCATGTTCAGTATTTTCAATTAGGAATTAGAAGCAGACTTAACTTTTTTTTATTGATGTATAATTTATGGCCTACTTTCCCTTCAAAGATTGGTGCCCAGATGACTGCAAATATAGCTTAGAGATTGATCTTGAGCCAGCTCTGTTGTTTTGGTTTTATTTCAGACTTGTGATGATGATAAAAGGAGATGGAATGAAATCCCTAGCTAATAGCTATCATAGTGATGGAGAGGATTGATCTATCTACTTTTTGTTTGTTTGTTTAAAGTGACTGGTAGTATATATTTTTTAGATTGATATTTTCTAGCCCTACTAAGAGATGGCAGAGATTGAATCTACAGCTTTTATCATGTAAAGCATATGCTCTAGTCTTATACTGTACTTCTACCATCTTGGAAGATTTATTTATGTAATTAGGAAACATATAGTTTTGTGTTCCATAATTCTGGACAGCTCACAACCGCAACAATAAAAGCATTTAAGGAGCAATAAAAAACCCAACATCCCCCCAAAATACGAGCCAAGTAATCCAAAGAAACACTGTCTGGTAACATAAGCACTGGACTCACTCAATGCTTGGAGAATAGCCAGCTTTTAAAAGCCTTCCAGAAGGCTAGAGAAATCTGTTGGATCTCAGGTGCAGATCTTGCCCTTGAGTAAGTACACTTTCAGCCCTTTGGATGTCAACCTTTAAGGAAAATGACTTGAAAGCAGCGGTGGGCTACAAGATGGAACACTAAATTGCACTCGCCGCGGTGGCTCATAAGTTCTTGCAGGACCAGCGCGATTTTGCTGCTACACCTGTGAAGGTAGCAAAATCGAGCACAGAGCCGCAGGTAAAACCACGATGAAACATGGGCGCAATTTTGCTACCTCCACAGGTGCAGCAGCAAAATCACACTGGTCCCGCAAGAACTTACGATCCGCGGCGGCGAGCGCAATTTAGCATTCCGGCTCGTAGCTCATCGCTGCTTGAAAGGCATCCACCTTACCTAATTTGATGGAATGAACAGATGCTCTCAGAGAAAGGGAGTTCTTCAGGTAAACTGGCCCCATGCTATGCAGAGCTTTAAATATGACAACCAGCACTACTATGAATTGAATTTAAAGTTGTGAAAATAAACATGTATTATATGAATTAAACAGGATAATAAAGAGGTAGTTTGAAATATTTTATATATAAGTCCTTGAATCTCAAAAGGGAGTTATTTTAATTAATTAATTGAAACATTTATACCCCTCTATTTTCATAAATGTTAAAATATAGTTAAGCAATACATATTAAAAATCTAAAATACTACTAATCAAAATATAATAATGGAAAGGCTCCGATTTTTTAGCAGTACCAGTAGGATAGGGCCAGACTGGATAGGGCCAGGGAAAACAACAGATCTTTACCACTGATAAACAAATGCTTTTGGTATCAGCCCAGCTTCCAGAAAGAAAATGTTCCAAAGCAGAGGATGCTCCAGCAAAGCAGAGGCGGATTCTTCCCAGTTGAGACCGGTTCATCTGAACCAGTAGCAACCCATTGGTGACGTCAGGGAACCAGTTCAGTTGGTGCCAGTCCGTGGGTGCTGCCATATTTTTTAAAAAGAAAACTGACAGCAAGTTTGCTTTTAAGTTAGAACCCACCCCTGAAACAAAGCATATTTATTTATTTATTTATTTATTTATTTATTTATTCATTCATTCATTCATTCATTCATTCATTCATTCATTCATTCATTCATTCGATTTTTATGCTGCCCTTCTCCTTAGACTCAGGGCGGCTTATAACATGTTAGCAATAGTACTTTTTAACAGAGCCAGCCTATTGCCCCCACAATCCAGGTCCTCATTTACTCACCTTGGAAGGATGGAAGGCTGAGTCAACCTTGAGCCGGTGATGAGATTTGAACCGCTGACCTTCAGATCTACAAGTCAGCTTCAGTGGCCTGCAGTACAGCACTCTACCTTCTAATATCTTCTACCTCCCCACAAATCTCCTCCCTCAAATATGGGTACTGAGGAGATCCTAATATGCAGACAGGCACATACCTGGGAGGAATGTTCTCAAATACTGACATTCTCAACTATGTGGAACAGTGGTGTTAAACTTGTGACAACATGTTGTCACATGATGTATCACAACTCCCCCCCCCTTTGCTAAACAGAGTGGGTGAAGCCAGCTGGCAGCATATCCAGCCCATGGGCCAAGAGTTTGACCACCCTTGGTGTAGAACCTTGAGTATCTGTTGGTATGTCTCAGTGCAGTTAGACTACGAGACCTTCGACATAAGCAGAGATTAAGGAAGAGTGTGGATGTGTGATACAGCCAGTAACGACACAGACTTAGTATGCTGAATAAATACTATTTACATATATACATAAAGCAGAAATAATCTACAAACTGCACAAAGCAAGCACTAAGCAAAATATACTCCTCCCTCAAGATAAAGGCAAAAGGTGAATGAGCAATCCAGCATCATTGACAGGAGAGAGTACTGGCGCCCTCTTATGGCTAGCCAGCCAAAGTCCTTAAAGTGATATTACAACTGTAAAAGGATAAACTACAATAGGCAGTTTAACAGACATGGCAATCCCAAATAACAGTATGTACCATGTACTAACAGTATCATTACAAACTCTTGGGTCTGATTAGTAAAATACAATAGAATTCATTTAGTGTCTCAAGGGCTCTAAAAATCTTCCTGATTATAACCTCATTGTTGTCTTTTGTACTACTGTCAGCTTCTGTGCCATCTTTAGACTCCTATAAAGAATATTGAAGTAGTTTAACCGAAAAGTTATCAGAGCATGGGCTACAGCATGGTATTCAGCCTGATTCGGACCGGTTCAGGCCAACTGATAGTAGCGACCTGCAGGTGGGTGGGCCCACCATCTGCCCATTCACTCTAGCACTATGCAGTCTTATTTAGCCATGTTTTCAAACCACACCCATATGAGCCGGGGTGGCACAGCAGGTAGAGTGCTGTACTGCAGGCCACTGAAGCTGACTGTAGATCTGAAGGTCAGCGGTTCAAATCTCATCACCGGCTCAAGGTTGATTCAGCCTTCCATCCTTCCGAGGTGGGTAAAATGAGGACCCGGATTGTGGGGGCAATAGCCTAGCTCTATTAAAAAATGCTATTGCTAACATGTTGCAAGCCAAATAATTGAATCTAGCAGAACATCAAAGCTCTGCAACTACTCTTTCAGACTTACTTAAGTCCCATAATTTCTCTATTTTCATGAGTAGGAAAGATAAACCTAGACTATTCTGATGAATTCACTCATTGTGTTTGCATAGCATGTGTGACAAAATACATCACCATGGGACCCCATAACCTGACATTTGGGACTGAGCAATATTTCACTGTCTGGAAAAGAACTGCTGAAAATCACGGCTTTCTACTTCCATTCCTAGATAGTCACCTCAATAGGAAACTATGGTATCAAAAGCCACTGAGAGAGATCAACAGCATTGTACTTTCACTTCTGGTCATGATTTCATGCAGTTGCTTTCCAAGAAGCTATGGATGCAGGTATTCTGTGATCTTCTGTGGGGGATCATGTATTTGTTAAATGGTTGTAAATACATTAGTTTTAATTTGTTCTTTAGCAATCAGTTATAGTTTTGAAAAGGTCTTGCTACTTTTTTATGATAGAGTCTGAAGGATGAAGTTTGCAAGTGAGCAGTAGTTTAGATTAAAGCTAGTAAGCCTGATAATGAACAATAGAGGCATGTTTTTATTAGATTAGAAATATTATTTCTTAGAACTCAAGGTGCAAATTATGCTGTGCCATAATGTTTCTTTCAAGCACGTAAGATAAAATTAACATATCTAAATTGGATCAGCCTGAATAGGTTTCCCTGCTGTTTCATCTTCTCAGCTGCAATCAGGCTGTAAATGCCCGCAGGTGGATCCAAACAGTAATTTCAAGTCCATTTTCAAAAGTCTTACTCCAGTAAATAATTATAGTAACTTCACATTGATTCTGTGCAGTAAATGTCATCAAAAATATTCTGCATACACCACACTGAAAGCTAATTTGAATTGCAAATATAAATAGTTTTCATTCATTTTGTTCCTAAAAACAATTTCAATTAAATTAATGTTTTTTTAAATATATATTAGAAGTTTTTTAACACATCTCTATCACAAAATGATAGAATTATGCTGATTATAATATAATTAATATGTAAATCAATAAATTATGGCCAAAGAGATCTAGGCTCCTGATAGTTTGAACCCCAAAGTCATTTGGTGACTATGAACCAGTGGTGGGTTGTTCCCAATTCGACCCGATTCGGCGAACAGGTAGTGACAGGATTTAGAACCCACTACTACTACGAACATGCCTGTTACACCCATCCTGTATTTTAAGATTGTTGTGAAGATGAAATGGCTGATTGTGAAAATATTAGATAAGCACTATTTCTGGAAGAAAAGGGATGGTGAAATTACAATGAATAAAATAGTTTTCATTTACTTCTTTTTCTTGAAAATCCACTCTCCAGAACAACCATGAAAAGTGTTAAACCCAAGGGGCATGAATGGTACCTGACTTCTATGTGCTGGATTTGAACATTGTATTTCATCTAATTGCACAATATAAAATAAATAGTTAAATAAAACTATTAGCATGCTAGTGTTTTACGCAAGCTAGGAATGTTGCTAGATTTTATCTTTCTTTTATTGCTTTTGTGCTTTTTAATGTTCTCATAACTCAGGTGTGCTGAAAGTTCATTTTTCGCCCATACAGTGACCAGGACAGATTATTTTGGGAGTGGGAGAAGATTTTATTATTTGTGGAGTAAAGAGGCAAAATTGATATTCAAATATCTTATTTATCATCTTCAATTTTTAAACCATTCTGGAAAGATCTCCAAAACTTGATATCACCCACTTGTTAATACAGTTCTGAATAATACAAGTAAGGCAGGTGAAATTATTGCACTCTTATGCTATCAGTAATTTTTTGGTTCTGCATATTACAAAAGTTGTGTACTTGAGAGAAATGATGATGTACTAAGCAGCAAGAAAAATAGAGGGGAAACCTAAATTTGGGTATAAGATTGCATAAATTTGGTAAAATGATAAATTGGTAATTATGTTTATGTCACTCTCTTATGCTATGTACTATAATTTCTCTAATTTATAGCATATGCAATAGAAGGCAATGTACTGCATTCCTAAATGTTTTTTAATTTAAGCAGTGTCTAGATTTAAATTTGCTTAACTTTGTTTGACTGCAATGCTATATTATGTAGCTTTAGGGCATACAAAGTTAAGATATCTAAAGCAACTCAGATCGAGAACTCACTGAAGATTTATGTGATGGAGCCTACAAGAATCCATATGAGTAGAAAAGGAAGCTGAATAAATAAGGGAGCAAGTTGGAAAGATTCAAAGGAAGTGAGAAGGCAAGATTGATTAGCATAGCAAGGAGATACCTTTGGAATAATTGACAGGTGGAAAATGTCTCAGAACAGAAAAATGGGTGCCTGATTTGACCCTAGCTACTTTTTAATCCTGGACCTTTGGTAAATGCTTCAGAACAAAACATTCTTGTCTTGTTATAAGAGTAGCACTATAGCATTTCCAGTGTGACAATAGGGAAATGTTTAAGGATTTAGCTACATGCAAAGATTTTTTTAAAGGATGCAGAATCCTGAAAAAATAATGTGTGCCAGTACTATAATGTTCTGGTTCAGCCACTTCTAAGAACATTTCTATGGAGCTTAAACAATAGCACAATTAAATGAACATTTTTTTGAAATGACAACTGTTCATGCTTATAATTTTCAATGTGAATAAAGAATAGACTTTAATGTATTTCTACAGGAGTGATTTCCCAACTGTGTTATACCTACTTGAATTTTTATAAGGCAAGGAGAAAAATCCAACTTACCCAGTCTAATTAATGCATAGTAGACATGAGAAATGTAAAATTCATTGAAAACTACATGTAGCAGTAGGGAAGATTGGGTAGCATTTTATTATACTAATGCTTAATTACTAGAAATGAATCCTTTACATGAAGAACTGGTATTTTAAACTATATTTGAAACTATTCCATATAACATACATTTGCATTTATTTTAATAATTACAACCAACCCCCCTGCCCTTTGCATTTCCTCCACTGTTGAAAGCTCATGAAATATTTGGTAAATTTAGTTTGCTCCAAGCTAAGATACTTGTACTTAGTTTCTAAGCTGACCTGATAGAAAGATTTTCATGAAGCTTAAAATTAATAAGAAAAGAAGATAAAAAGAGTCTTGTTTTGTTCCTTCTGTCATTTTTTCTTGACATGTTTTAAAAATCTCTCTCTCTGAAATTGGAGAGATAAAAATAACACATCTTCAGATGGGAAGACATCTGAAACTTCTGATAAACATGGACACACATATTTTGAAGGAAAAAATGTTACTCTGCTGCATAGGATAGGATAGGATATGGTAGGGTAAGGTAGGGTAGGGTAGAGTAGAGTGGAGTGGAGTAGAATAACAGAGTTGAAAGGGACCTTGGAGGCCTTCTAGTCCAACCTCCTGCTTAGGCAGGAAACTACACAACTTCAGACAAATGGTTATCCTACATTAGTGATGGCGAACCTTTTTTTCCCCTTCGGGTGCCAAAAAAAGCATGGGCATGCGTTATTGTGCATATGCGAGTGCCCACACCATAATTCAATGACCTCGGAGGGCGAAAACAGCTTCCCCTGCCTCCTGGAGGCCCTCTGGAGGCCGGGAATGGCCTGTTTTCCAACTTCTAGTGGCCCAGTAGCTTGTGTTTTGTCCTCCCCAGGCTCCAAAGGCTTCCCTGGAGCCGGGAGAGGGTAAAAACACCTTCCCCCATCCCCCTGGAAACTCTCTGGAAGCCTCTGTGTGAGCCAAAAATCAGTTGGCCATGCACATTGGAGCTAGGTTAGGGCAATGGCTCGCGTGCCAGCAGATATGGCTCCGCGTGCCATGTGTGGCACCCGTGCCATAGGTTTGCCATTATTGTCCTACATCTTGTTAAAAACTTCCAGTGTGAGAGCATTCACAACTTCTGGAGGCAAGCTGTTCCACTGATTGTTTTAACGTCAGGAAATTTCTCCTTAGTTCTAAGTTGCTTCTCTCCTTGTTCAGTTTCCATCCCTTGCTTCTTGTGCTGCCCTAATGTGCTTTGTACAATAGCTTTGTGGCAGCTCTTGAGATATTGAAACACTGCTATCATGTCATCCCTATTTCTTCTTTTCATCAGACTAGACATACCCACTTCCAGCAAATGTTCTTTATAGGTTTTAGTCTCCAGTCCCCTAATCATCTTTGCTGTTCTTCTCTGAACTCTTTCTAGAATCTCAACATCTTTTCTAAGAGGTCTGTAAGGGGTGTGCATAATCGCACTCCTGTGCCTACCGTCCATGTCCTTCTGTCCTACTATCCTTTTTATCACTTCTTTATACTTTGTTATGTTAATACAAACTATAATTCTATACTTGTATGACAAATATATAATAAATAAAATAAACGCATGGTGGCAACAAAACTGAATGCAGTATTCCAAGTGTAGCTTCACCAAGGCATTATAAAGTGATATTAACACTTTGTGTGATCTTGATTCTATCCCTCTGTTAATGCAGCATAGAACTGTGTTGGCTTTTTTGGAAGCTGCAGCACACTCATAGTTAAATGATTGTTCCTGCTACTTTAGCAGATATTGATAATGAACAGGAGGACCAGCAGCTCCCTAGTATCCTCAATATCAGACTGTATTTTCCTACATTGTCTTCTATGACTTCTTTTGTCAACTTGGAGCCAGGAATATAGGAAATAAAATGTGTAAACAGAGATAGAAATGGTGCTTTTCTTTTTTCAGTTTGGCTCACTCTGAAAACTATTTGTAAGGCAGAGGGCAACAATTAAGGAGGGAAAGGCAATATCATCACCAGGTAGTGCATAGCTTGTTGTAATAATTAGGTAAATGAAGGTTTAAAAGTAAAACCATACCAAAAACATCAGGATTTTGGAAGTTGCATAATGACTTTTGTGACAAAGGTATTTGTGCATGTATGTGTAAGTGTCTAGCAATGCTATACAGTATTATTCTTAAATCGTACTGGCAGTATCAAATTACGACACAATAGGAAGTTTTAAAAAAGTCTGTATGTACAGGGAGTTCATCTACCACAAGCTAGACAATATGCATCATGAATATAAATTTGGTTTTTTTTTAAAATACAATAATTATTTGCACTCTTATTTATCTTGCAGGAGAGTTCTGACCTTCGAGTTCCTGATATTTGACGTTCTTGGACATCAATAGAGTGGGCTGCAGTAAAAAGTGGTAATTTGTTGCCTTCTTTCTACCTTTTGATCTTCCCAGTTTTATTTGTGTTCTTAGATAATGGGCTTCATAGAAGGCATAGCAGAGAATTGGGAGATTTTGGGGGGTTGATTCTATCCAGACTATTCATGCTGGATCCTCAACTTTGTCCTCTTTTTCCATTTCATTATTGTGTATGTTAGAAAAAGTAGAGCTAGGGTAGGGTTGGTATTTGAAGACCATTGTTGGATTTCATCCTTCAGGCCTAAAAAATGCATAATCATTTGAAGGATCCACAATCCTGTGATCCTTGGCATGAAGTTCGTAGGTTACAAGTGTATTCTTCAGCAAAAGTTACAAATACTGTATTGTATTGTGCAAAACAATACACTTGTTTTGAATTGATGTGCATTCTTTATTTCTTATAATAATCCAATTGATAATATTTAAAAGAAATATTTTTCTGTGAAAGATTTTATGTGAGAGAAACATAGAATATGGAAAGGTTTGGATCTTATAGTTCAGCCTCTTGCCCATGGCAGGTGATAACAAATGTCTATCGTCTCATCTTGAAAACCTCTAGTGATGGAGCATCCAAAACTCTCTATTACACTGATTAATTGTTCTAATTGTCATGAAAAGCAATTTTGTTTGGAAGAATTAACATAAAAGGAAATCAGGCTGTCAAAGAACACAGTGAATGGAATTCACTATCAGAATTGATACCAGACAGAGCATAGAAAAATTCTAAGAAATAATGCAAGATTGGAAGATGTGGAGAGCCTTTGCTTATAGAAATACTAAGAGTCAGACTTGACTGAATGGATAACTTCATTATCAACTGTCAGGAAATGTCTCCTTAGTCCTAGGTTGCATTTCTCTTTAATGATTTTCCATGTCTTACTTCTTGTCCTGCTTTCACATACTTTGGAAAATAAATTGACCTCCTCTTCTCTGCGGCAGCCCCTTAAGTACTGAGAGATTGCTTTCATCTGATCCCCTACTCCTTTTCTTTATTAGACTAGGCATACTTAGTTCCTAAAATTGTTTATTATATGGCTTAGCAATGTCACCTTTGTTGCTCTTCTCTGCACTTTTTCTAGGGTCCCAAGATGGGTTTTTTGTATTGTGGTGACCAGAACTGGATGCAGTATTCTAAATGTGGTCCTGCCAGTGCAGTATAAATGTTACTTCATGTGATCTTGAAACTACCCATCTGTTACCCAGTGAAATGTAGGATTGCATTAGCTTTTTTAGCAGATGCAGCACACTGCTGGCTTAAAGTTAAGGTTGTCTACTAGCACATGTAGCTCTCACTCAGAATTGATACTACTGATCCACATATTACCTATTCTACAGTATATTTTTGCATTTGTTTTTTCTTTCCTGTATGAAGGACCTTAATTTCTTTATCACTGAATTCTATTTAGTTGGAAAGGGCCCAGTGTTCAAGTCTGTCAAAATCCTTCTGAATCTTGAGTTTATCACCTAAAGTGTTTGCTAGTGGTCCCCCCCCCCCGACTTGATATTATCTAAAAATTGGATGTGTTCTGCTATTTCCTCATGAAGAAGTTGAAGAGTACTGGGTCTAAGACAGAAACTTGAAGTGCCCTGCTGCATGCTTCCCAATTAGAGGTAATTGCCCAGGAAGTGGAGTAACGACGCTGAGACAGTAGCTGGATTTTAATAATGGGTCACTTTATTAATTAGCCTAAATTTTAATAACATCAATTTGAATAACATCAATTTAAATAACGTAATTCAGACGTTATAACAGTGTAAACAAAGGACCTGCAGAGGCCAACAACTAATGGGGTGGAATTTACCTGTCAAAACATTCACGGCGACTCTTGGGCATAACTCCTTGCTGATCCAGGTGAAGGTAGCCACCTTCACCTGTATCCGAGCCACAGCCATAAGCATGTGGGAGGAGCTCACTGTTCAAACCCCGAGGGAAATTGGATAAGGTGAGTCCCATGGGCATCCCCTCTCCAATCCCTGAAGTTGTACGCACCTCTAGTTCATGGGGAGAGGCGGCCCATCATCTTGAAAAGATGCCCAAAAGGAGAACGCTCAGTTGTTCCTACTGTCCATTTCCGCCCATAACCTGCCAAACCCCAGTGACCAGAGGGAAGCCAAATTAATTTATTTTTATTTATTTATTTTATTTATTACTTAGATTTGTATGCCGCCCCTCTCCGAAGACTCGGGGCGGCTCACAACACATGGAAACAAATCATAAATAATCTGACAGATTTAAAATATTTAAAGATTTAAAAAAGACCCCATATACTAACAGACGTACACAGAAGCATGCCATATATAAATTAAACATGCCCAGGGGGAGATGTTTCAGTTCCCCCTTGCCTGATGGCAAAGGTGGGTTTTAAGGAGTTTACGGAAGGCAGGAAGAGTAGGGGCAGTTCTAATCTCCGGGGGGAGTTGGTTCCAGAGGGCCGGTGCCGCCACAGAGAAGGCTCTTCCCCTGGGGCCCGCCAACCGACATTGTTTAGTTGACGGGACCTGGAGAAGGCCCACTCTGTGGGACCAATCCAATGTATCTCTACATTGCGCCGCACCCCCTAACCAGTCCATCCTTAATGACAGTGTGGAATAGGCTAAAAAACAGCCACACCAAGGAGAGACCGCCAAAAATTCCTATTCGGCCCCGAGGTGACCCAGTCTAGGCACACTGTATGATAGAAGAGGGTGGGCGGGTGTTCGCTTTCAGGTTAGCCGAGGGCAAAAGGAGGAGGTCTGCTTCAAGCCACCCTTAAATAGGGCAGCTTAGGACTTCCTCCCAGGTCCAAGAGGCAGCGCACCGGCCTGGTGCGCTGCCAGAAGCCGAACTTCTGTTTTTTCCCGGAAGCCGGAAATGAGCACCGGCATCGTCTCCCCGGCTCCGGGGGCAATTTTGGTCGGCTTTTTAAGGCGCCGGCCGTGCATTTCCATTGAGGACTACTTACTGACTGTGGTTGGTCAGTGAGTTGTGAATCAACCTATCGTACATGCTGTATCTTACGTGTAGTAGACTATGGGTTACTTTGACAAATTCCTTAATTGAAGTTGAAGTGAAATACTGTATACTTACAGCATTTCCCTTAGCCACTAATATAGTCACTTTTTCAAAGAAATTAATAAAATTTGTCTGGCATAATTACTTTTGACAAACTTATACTGGCTCATATTAAACTATTTGTTCATTTCTAGTTGCTTACATATGCCCTGCTCGATTATCTTTTTCCAAGATCTTCCCAGGTGTTGATATCAAACTTCTTGTAGATTCCTAGATCCAACTTTTCCTCCTTTTTGTAGATGAAAATCATATAGACTATTTTCTAATCTTCTGATATTTCCTCAGGGCTCCAGGACCGTTGAAAAATATAGTTCAATGGTTCTGAGATCATGTCTGTCAGCTCCTTCAGAATGTGGAATATAATCTATAGTATTTGGTCATGGCAATTTAAACTCATCTAAAGTTGATAGGCATTCTCTTACCATTTTCTTGCCTACTTTGACTTGCATTCTTATGTAGTCTCCTATGATCATAGGATATTTTAGGATATGAGCAGGGGTGGGTTAATGCCCAGACAGGGAGGAATGCAGTGGGGTAGCGAAAATGGAGCTCCACCCCAGAGCACCCAATTTGCACTGAAATATGTGGAAAGAAAATGCAGGGCATCCTGCATATTCCATGCCCACATTGTGGTAGTAAAAATTTTGGTAGCCCTTCATTGGATATGAGAGAAGTAGGCGCATAGTTCTGAGATGATCAAGCAACTGGGTATATAAAACAGAAAAGATTAAGCAGAAAATGTGATACTTCTCTTTAGGTTAAAATATTCTGACTACAGTAATACCTCGTCTTACGAACCTAATTGGTTCCCGGGGGAGGTTCGTAAGGCAAAAAGTTCGTAAGACGAAACATTGTTTCCCATAGGAAACAATGTAAAATGAATTAATGCGTGAAAGAAAAAAACCGCCAAAAACCGCCGCTGTCCGGCTGTCACCTTTTGAAATAGCTGGGCGCTTCTCAGCATTCTCCCAATGCCGAACCCGGAAGTTTGGCAAAGGTTCGGGTTTGGGTGGCCGCCGAGAAGCCCCGCTGCCTGGCTGTCACCTTTTGAAACAGCCGGAGGGCTTCTCGGCGGCCACCCGAACCCGAACTTTTGCCGAACTTCCGGGTTCAGCATTCGGGAGGCCTCCGAGAAGCCCTGCCGCCCAGCTGTCGTCTTTGGAAACAGCCAGGGGGCTTCTCGGTGGCCTCCCGAACGTCGAACCCAGAAGTTCGGGTTTGGCGTTCGGGTTCGGGTGGATGCCGAGAAGCCCCCCGGCTGTTTCAAAAAGCAACAGCCAGGTGGTGGGGCTTCTCGGCGGCCACCCGAACCCGAACTTTTGCCGAACTTCCAGGTTCGGCATTTGGGAGGCCGCCGAGAAGCCCCACTGCCCGGCTGTCACCTTTTGAAACAGCCGGGGGGCTTCTCGGCATTCCCATGAATGCCGAACCCGGAAGTTCAGCAAAAGTTTGGGGTTGGTGTTCAGGTTCAGGAGGACGCTTAGAAGCCCCCCCTCCCAGCTGTTAGCTTTTCAAAAGAGCCATGGAGCTGTCGGGCCGGTCAGGAGGCTGGAAAGGAGATGGGGAATCCCAATAAGGAATTCCATGGGGGAACTTTGACGTCACAAAGATGTCCTTCCTGGAGTCCACGTTTCGTCTGGCCAGGAAGGACGTCTTTGTGATGTCAAAGCTCTGCCCATGGAATTCCCTATTGGGATTCCCCACCTCCTTTCCAGCCTCCTGACTGGCCCGACAGCTCCACGACTCTTTTGAAAAGCTAACAGCAGGGTGGCGGGGCTTCTCAGCGTCCTCCTGAACCCAAACACCAACCCCGAACTTTTGCCAAACTTCCGGGTTCGGCATTCGGGAGAATGCTGAGAAGTCCCCCGGCTGTTCCAAAAGGCGATAGCCAGGCGACGGGGCTTCTCGGCGGCCTCCTGAATGCCGAGCCCGGAAGTTTGGAAAAAGTTCGGGTTTGGCGTTTGGGTTCAGGAGGACGCCGAGAAGTCCCCCAGCTGTTTCAAAAAGCGACAGCCGGGCGGCGGGGCTTCTTGGCGGCCACCCGAACCTGAACTTTTGCTGAACCTCCGGGTTTGGCGTTCGGCGGCGGGTTCATAAGACGGAAAAAGTTCGGAAGAAGAGGCAAAAAATTTCCAAACCCCGGGTTCGTATATCGGATTGTTCGTATGGCGAGGGGTTCGTATCACGAGGTACCACTGTATATCTAAAGAAGCTTCTTGAAACAGAAAAGGACAGATATACTTAAAAAGTCCCAGAGCAGTAGTTTTAACTTTGACAAATAGTTGTGCTTTGTTTTTTTTAAAAAAGCGAAGTCTTCTCTAGTATATTTTCCTTGTTAATTTCTTCATTAGTGCCCATGACAAATTGTCAGTGTAACTATTTATTTCTCTTTCTTTTGCCATTCATTTTCTTAACTAGCTGACAATGTTAAGGCTGGCAGAATCTGCATTTGCTGCTCAGCACATTCAAGTATTATTTAAGTTGCGATATGATTATAATGAACATTCATCATCCTTTCAGTGATACCATTTTTGCAGTGGAGAACTTTCATCATTTCATTGAATGATATCAAAGGGAATGGATTTATGATCTCTAGAAAACAGTCAAAAGCACTTCCCAACCAAGGTTATCTTTCATATCTGAAAACATCTTAGAGTGTCAAAGCCACTACTGTCAATCCATTAGAAATTTCCAATTTCAGCATAGCTAATAAAGCAAAGATGTCTGCCCTTGTTAGAGGAATCCAAAATAATTTGCATCATTTCAAGTGTCTTCTTAAATTTCATTTGATTTGTACTAGGGTCAATACAATATTTCCAAACTTAGTTTCAGATATTTCTTCTTTAATTAAAGGTAGTACTGAATTATAATCACACACTAGATAAGAAAGGGGGTATAAAATCTAGACAACAACTATGAAACCAATATATCGATATTGACTGGTGGTCCTACGCCCAAATTTTGACGAAATGGAATAAAGACAAAAAGAAAGAAGGAATCCAAGAAAAAGATAGTATAATTGATAAAATATTACTAGGATATGGGAAAAATTTATAACCAAAATGTATAATTATATAATGGGGTACACTATGGAAACTGAATTAGTAAAAGAAAATATGATCACCTGGGCCAAAAACATAGGTCATAGCATTTATATTGAACAATGGGAACAAATGTGGAGAAACCTGAAAATTACTAAATCAGTTCCGTATAAAGAAAATCTACAAAAAATGTTTTATAGATGGCACTTATCACCAACGAGACTGGCCAAGATCTACCCCAACATAAAACCAAACTGTTGGAGATGCAATAGCAAAGCCGGAACCTTCTTTCATCTATGGTGGACATGCCCTCCCATAAAAAAACTATGGAAAAAAATTCAAATATGGATACAACAAATCACAGCAATCTCATTAAAACTTACACAAGAAATATTCCTCCTGAGCATAATGGATTCGAAAATTAAAAAAGAAGACACATACCTAATACAACATATAATTACAGCTACAAGAATCACAATAGCACAAAATTGGAAAAGAGACAATACACCAAATGAAAGAGAAATTATTAAAAAAAATTATGATTGTGCAGAAATGGATAGGCTCACCCAAAAACTTAAAAATAAAGAAGATTTGAGATTCTATAAGAATTGGGAAAAATTTTACGACTGGGTAAAAAATAAAAAACAAATGGAGAAAGGAAAGAAAAACAAGGAAATAATATAAAATGTAGATTAAAATATATTAATGGATAGCGTAGAAATGGCTATACAAAACGTAAAACTCTGAATGGTTATATCGGATTATTATGAATATTTTGATCAATCCAATACGATCTCTTCTCAAGTGTAATTTAGAAATGTATTGATAAAAATAAAATAACAACAAAACCGCGGCAACCATATGCCGCCCAATTAACAATCTAAACTTTTTTAGAACTATCATAGTTCAGTGGGGGGAAGGGGATGGGAGGAAGACCCAGAAGACTTAAAGGATAACGAACTATAAAAATATAGTATTTCAGCCATAATAGGTTATGATTCTGATATGTATATTGATTAGACAAAGTGTAACTGAATAGAATAATTATATTATGCCCGTGGGTATGTGTTATCATAATGTTATCAATTAAGATGCATCTTCCTCCCTTTGTATATAACTCTGTAAATAAATAAAAATTATTTTTTTTAAAAAAAATAAAGGTAGTCCTTCTTAATAGGACCAGAACTCTGTTCTAAATAATTGGGTAATTAGTACTAGAACCCTGTTCTAAGTGACACAGCCATAAAGCATAGTGACCATATCAATTTACAACAGCTGCTGTGACAGATCCAATTGCCATCACTGGGTGAATCTTAAAGGTGTAATCATATACCAACTTCCCCATTGACTCTGTTGGTCAGAGGAGAGATAAGAATTCAAATGGTGTTTGTATGACATGGATACTATGACATTGTAATTGCAATCTGGTTTCCAAGTGCCTGAAACACATGTGACTAAACAGTCACAATTTTGAGCTTCCAGTGTAAATATCTCTTGTTCAGCACTGTCCTAATATTGGATGGTTGCTGAAAGAATGATATTTCAATGAGGATGATATGTACAGGCTTCAGTATTTGATAAATGCACCCTACCAAAAACATGTATGCACTGTAATTAGGATCTGCATTCTTCTTCCTATAGAAAGGAGAAAAAAAATAAGATGGAGAAGTCATTGGATGATGTGCAGAAAAAAAGGAGAAAAAGTCATATATAGTTTGGAGTTCTACAAATCCTTCCAAGTAGGAGTTTTGCAAATTTTTACGAGCTGCTTTTGGCTCTCTCTATTGGTATGTGTTACCTTTTATAGAATTTTATTATAATGTTAATACAGAATAAAAATTAATATTTAGAATGGAAAATGAAAATGAAAGGAAGCTAAAAAGAACAAAACTGCGAAAATCAAATAAAAGAATTATATAGATGTGACTTCTAGTTTACTTTTACAGGAGTTAAAATGTAAATACAAAATACCCTTTTATTCTATAATTTCAACATTATTTACATCTTCTTTGTAATCAAGTTTTTCTTTCTTTCTAATCCTCCAAACCATATATCTTTTTTTGCTCCCTGTTTCTTACAAAAAAAAAAAGGTAGATCTAAATCAGTAGATTTAGACAATGTATTATCGCTAATAAAAGCAGTCAATTTGACCATTCTGAGAAAAAACAAAAAGAGGATTTTTGAAGCTTGAAGTAGGAAATGAGAATTACGAAGTAAGAAGGTTAGAGAGAATTTGAAGTGCTGGCATTAAGGCAGATGGAAGGGACTAGGGAACGCCTGAAAATAGGACATGGTGTGTCAAGGAATCCCAAGAGACAAAGCAGTGATACAAATGATTGATTATATAATAGTAGCTAAAGTATATTCTCCAGCAGCAGATTTTCTTTCTCCAATCAAATTCATTCCAATTATCTTGTACTACAAACATCATTTATTGATGCTAGGGATCATGATAAATATGGACTAGCCTTTACAGAGAATAACCCTTGAAGAAGATTAGCAAGAGATTTTTGATTCTAAGCATACAATCAGATGCCATGCCATTTAGTAGTAAACAATGCAAGATTGTGTTCCAGAACATCACTTGAACTAGTGAAGAGGAAAGCGACATGGCTTTTAAAATTTTTTACTTGTTGGAATTTGCTGGTTCCATAAAACAGGACTTGTTGCCCTGTTGATGTGGTCCATACATAAATGATTACATTTTCTTGTCACTGGTCTATGATTTTTGGTTTGGTCTGTTCTATGTTCAGGGGAAGAAAAAATTGGGAGAAATCCACCACCTATTTTTAATATATTAGTATGGATAACATTTACTAGGATTGTTCTAACACTGCAGGGAAAAAACAAACTCTTTATCTCCAACTGATGAAGTTAAAATTGAAATGAGTGAATCTTCCATCAATAATCTTCTACAGGACACAAAATAACCACAGAACCTATTGAATTGATGACCTGAATGTGGTCAAGTATGACACCTAGAGGCCACACATTCTGCATCTCTGCAAACATGCCTTTTATTATTGATTTGTCTAATACTATTTTAGTCATTTTAGGAGACAGTTAAATATGTTTAGCATATTGATTGAAGATTTTGTTAGATAAATTATACTTTCCAGTTTAAAATACATAATAAAAATAGAACTTTTCTTTCTTTCCTTCATCTTAAATTTCTCCTGGTAATAATGATGATATTCCAAGACATTGCTTGGAATACTATACTCCAGCCAGAGAAAGCAAAGGCACATTCCTACATATAGTTTGATGTTTTTTTTAAGAATCTCACATCTCCCTCTACAGATGGGAGAAGACTAACTCCAAATAACAAGCTGAATAAGTGTTTATTGGATGCTTGCTTTAATAATTCATACGAAGATGAAATGAACCAAGAGATTAATATTACACTGATCAAGTAAAATTAATTTCAATTGGGAAAAACTCAATTTGTGGCAGCACTATTTTTACAGCAAGGATGAGGAATTGAACATAGTGCTTCTTTCGAAGAAGTGTTTTGGGAAAAACTTGCATCATGAGAATATTTTTTCATAAAATCCTATTTGATGCACCAATGCACCCCTTCAAGTTACTGCGTCGTTTACATTAGTGAATAATCACAGAAAATTGAGGTTGCTGAGTTAAACGATATCTCAAAATGTGACTGAACCCAGATTAATCATATTTAGCAAAGCAACAGGAATTTTTCATAGAAGACTAATTTCAATATGTTTACTATGGTTATTTCTGAAACCATTTTTAAAAATAATATTGTGTATCATGGCATTACTGAGAAACTAAGCCAATTCAGACAAAGAATAATTCAATTCAATTCAATTTATTAGACTTGTATGCCCCCCTCCCCGAGGATCCGGGACAGCATAATATAAAACAGTTTTTCAAAACTGTTGAAAAGAGTACAAAAAACTCTTCAAAACACATGCAAAAAAAAGTTCAAAAAATGGTTTCAAATATAAACCATAATCCTGTAAGTAGTCTGAACCAATCAGTATGTGGATTTTCACATAATATCGGTGAGGATGCCGTAACTTTTTGTAAATTTAGATAAGCATAAAAAGCTCATGGAATTAAAAGAATATTGGTAGTTAGGTAACCAATGAGGCAAAAAGACATTGTGATGTCATAAAGAAATGCAAACCAGTCAAGATTGCCTCGTCACTACTACCAGTATGAGATATCCTAGTTCCTGTATGTAATTCAAGGAAAGGAAACACATTAGTCAACTGGGAACTATAGGACAAATATGGAGATATGTTTATTTTAATCTACATGATTGAAGAACCATGGAAAGTGTAAGTTTTTACATTTTAACTTTATATTATAAAAAAGAAACATACAGTATTTTAGAAAATCTATATGCTGATCTTGAACAGCAGTTTATTCAATATTGGGATGTTCAAATTACATGACCATACTTCCTCATAATCTATAACTTGTATGTTGACAGTATCTTATCATTAAACTATATGAGTTTCTACCATAGTACCTTTAAACAATTTTGCCTAAATTTTACAATGCGAGAATTCTTATAAAATTTACTTTAAAAATTATTTTTGAGACTACTAGTAGATTTTAATAGAATTATTGTTTTATAGTATCTTATAATGCAAACCTTTTTATTGGTTTCAGAAGCAATTCTAGCTATAATTAACAGAGAACATAAGAAGGCACTTATTCTGTTTCTCACTTCTGACAAGTGCTAGGTGGTTTGCAATCAGATTATAAAGTAGAAATAGAGGTTTTTGATGCTTCCAAGATCAATACACTCTCTACATAAGCGTGGTACATTGGAACACTGATTTCCTATGCTTGATTTATCATGGAGAACATAACAAGCAACATTTTTGCTCACTTATTTAAGAAGGTAGCTAAAGAGGAGAAGTTCCCAGGAGAAGCATACTGAGAATGTTTTCAGCAGGGCAAACATGTTTAGATGGTTGCCGCAAAAACCAATAGAGTCAAAAGAGAAATAAGATCTGCGGAGAGGGGGGGGCATACAAATCTAAATAATAAATACCGGTAAATAAAAATAAATAAATCTTGATCATGTAGCAGAATGGTCAAACAACTAACAACTTCAAATCTCAAACAACAAATGTTCTGTCTTACACATTGGCAAAAAGAATCAGAATACAAAATACAAACTTGGAGGAAATGAATTTGTAGATGACCCTCACTCTGTCAAAGACCTTGGAGTACTCATATCCAATGACCTAAGTGCTAGAGCCCACTGTAACAACATTGCCAAAAAGGCACTAAGAGTTATTAATCTAATTTTACTAGCTTCTTTTCTGACAATATTACATTGCTAACCAGAGCTTATAAAACATTTGTTAGACCAATTCTGGAATACAACTCACCTGTCTGGAACCCGAATTCCATATGAGACATGAATACAATCAAGAAAGTCCAGAAATATTTCACAAGAAGAGTCCTTCACTCCTCTACTTGCAACAAAATACCTTGTTCCACCAAAGTGAAATACTGGGATTAGGCAATTTGCAACTACGTTGCCTCCAATTTGATCTAAATGTAGTTCATAAAATCATATGCCAAAATGTCCTTCTTGTTCATGATTTCTTCACTTTCAACCACAGCAATGTAATAGATTCAAACTAAATGTAAACCGCTCCAAACTCAACTGCAGAAAATACGACTTCATCAATAGAGTTATCAATGCCTGGAATGCACTACCTGACTCTGACTGTCTACAGTTGATCTCTCCCCGTTTCTAAGAAAAATGCATGTGCACCACTGTGCCTACCGTCCCTGCCCTACTGTCCTCTTTTATTGCTACTTTTTACTTATGTTTATACAAACTACTACATCCTATATACATGTTTGACAAAGAAACAAACCAATAAATAAATCTTGTGACACTTAAAATCTAAGCTAGGAGAAAAGTTTAAAAAGTGTGTGTGGGATTTAAATCAGTAAGACAGTAAAGAATCATGCAAGTTATTGTAATCAATTGTTTGGTCAGTTTTGGATTGATTAAATGTTGCTTTCTCAACTAGTTCCCATTTCAGGCAATCACGGCATTGGTCTATTGACTAGTCAATAAATATTGGGAGATGAAAAAGATCAAGTTTGTATAATTATTCCTATTGCTGCTGATACTGCTAGTATTGCAATAGGAAAAGGTTACTAATTTTTTTTCAGCATAGGAGTGAACACAATATGCATCCTTCTGATTTTTGTTCTACAATGCTAGAACTTTTCTATTATATGGGACAACAACAATCTGGGGCACCAACTGTTAAGAACTCAATGAATTTTAGACAGAAGTTGCTTTTTTTCAAGAGGCTGCTGGACTTTCTGATTTATGCTCCTTGCAGTCAGTTAGTTATTTGCATTTTATATCTGAGCTTGGAAACTAACTGCTCATTTATTTATATCCAACTTTTATTATTATAAATAACCCAATGCAGCAAACATACCCGAGACTCCCAAAGGTGCACTTTCAAGAGGCAATTTCACTTTCTGTTTTTTCTTTGAAGACATTTCACTTCTCATCTAAGAAGCTTCTCATTCAAGAACTGAAAAACCTTCTTGAATGAGAAGTGAAACATCTTCAAAGAAGAACCAGAAAGTCCAGTTGCCTTTTGAAAAAGTAACTTTGGGATAACCATGTCTTTAAGTTCAGTTGACTCTTGAAAAATAAGTTTTGTGAAAACCATGACCTGGATGATTAATAATCTCCATAGACATTTAGCTATGCACTTTGGGATGGCATACTTTTTGAATGGTGTGGAAGTATAAAAAGATTTCAAAAAAATTGCAGGCTGTAGGTACTATTTGGATTTCAGTTTGAGATGCAAACTAGAGAGACTCGTCCCCAACATCCTGCACCTATTTTCAACAGTAAAGGGTCACAGAGCAGAGAACATCATGCAGAAACATCCCACAGCTTCAACTTCTCAATGAAAGAATAAGAGAGATGAGCTGAAGAAGCTTGTTGGATGAGAAGTAAAATGTCATCAAAGAAAAACCAGAAAGTCCAGTTATGGGACAACCATGACCTGGCTGACTGAGAATCTCCATAGACAATTGGACAGAAGAAAAAATATTTTATAGATTTATTCCATATGATCCATAGTTTTTGAAGTAGAATAGGCCTAGAAGAGTATTTTTATAATGCCTATTCAGCTCAGCAGCAATAACGGCAGATTTTGTTTTGTTTCTTTTGCTTACCTTTATTAGTCTATATAAATTTATTAATGCATAAAATCCTTTTATTTAAGTGGTGCATTTAATTTAATTATACCTGTTAAGAAAATTAATCTGGAGAGTAAAACAATTCGGACATTAGCAGCAATGGAAGCAATACTTCTCTTTTTGTATTGAAAATAATTCTTCTAGTTTAGTCATATTGTAAGTTTTGAAATAATAAAATTAAGGAAATCATTTGCATTCTATTTTATTATCAGAATATCTATATTAGTTCTCTGACATGCTTTGTCTGGCAATGTATATTTGTGCATTCAACAAAACTCCCCCGTTAGTATTTTTGACAAAACATAGCTTATATATATATATATATTTTAAATAGAATTTAGGATCTGAATGCTGTTTTAATAATGGAATTATCTTTTTTTCTAATTTACTTTTGATGTATTGTGATTATAGATATGTTGGATTTATAGAACTCCAATTTTTCAGTCATGTTGACTAGATGTTGTATTTCAACATAGTGGGGACATAGGGCTGATTCTGATATTAAATAATCCTTTGATTATTTAAATGTATCTGTGCCCATCCCCATAAATCCCCCTTTCCTCTCCTCTTTCTCACATTTCATTAGAACTGGAAAGATTACCCCAGTTTCGGAAGCTTCTGTTTGTATAGTGGATTGCTTTTTTTTAAAAAAAAAGAGAAATACAGACTTCTATGGATCCCTTTGGAATGGAGCCATGGCAGCATGGAGCTAAAAATGGTTATCCATTGCCTTTGATTATTCAAATCTTTTCCACCTCTGCTTCTCTACCCCATACAAGTCCTTGAACACTGACAGAAGGCCTCTAATTTGAAGTTCCCTGCTGAGACACATCTTTGCTCTCACATTCAAGAGCTCTTTCTGATTCAAAGCCGCATAAGGCCAGAATTGTCACAGAGCAAGCCTCAGCTTTACACATTCATGAATTTCAGAGTTGAAATTTGATTTGTGAATACAAAAGAGCCCTTGTTTAAGTTGAAACTATTTAAATAGTCAAAAGAATGTTCTTTTATTATTTCAGATGGCCTCAATGCCAGCGGAGTATACAAATGAGTATTTTCGCATCAATTCCTGGATGTGAAAATGTTCCTTCCTTAAGTGTAGGAATGAGTAAATTTTCTGGTTGGGAAATGATCAAGCATGATATGAAATAATACCTTCTTATTTTGATTGTACATTAGGGTTATCATGTCTGGGCTCCAGAAATCCCAAACAATCACAAGATGGCAGCAACTGGGAGTTTCTGAAACTGTTGCCATCTTGTGGTCATCTGGATTTCTGCAGCCGATAATCTGGTAGCTCTTATACTCTCTGATTCTTTGTGTCCTCCATCAGAATGCCATGCATTTGTTAAACTCAGATTTTCTGAATATCTGATAATCTCCTGACTGCTGCTGCTTTTTTCTACAGCTGAGGAGTAGTAATCTACCCTTGCTTACTTCTCTTAATCACAGCCTCACTGCACCAGGTCATCCTGAGCCTTTAATTCCCCCTTAAAGGCAGGCTAGAGTAGAAAGTAAACAAATACAAATTTGCAGCCTTCACATTGCTAATTTGTTCTGATGTCAGAATATTTAAACAGATGAAGACCTGGGAATTATTTGATTGGAAGCTGTTTTTAAGTCCAGCACTTGGGAAAATGGATGAGGCTACGAAGCTTCTGAAAAATGACAGTTTTCCCAAGAGATACTTGCTGAAGCTTGTCTTTTTCAACAATTGCATCCTTATTATTTTAAACCTCTTTGGTTGCTCTGCTGCTAGAATAGGGCCTTTCCACTACATTCTTTTTTCCCCCTGTAAAGTCTTACAATAGCTTTTCTCAGAGCTATTCTGTGTCTTTTCATTTCTGGTTCTTCAGAACACCAGGCAGCCCTGCCTTTTGTTCCAGTTCATTGGGGTGAATTTAAAATAATGCCTTCTGCTTAACATAAAGGCCGACCATTGTTGTCTTTTTGCTCTGTCCTATGTTCTTTGTCAAGCCCAGTATTCTCTACTGAGATCAGGAGCATCTTCAGTGCCCCTTAATTTTATGCTTTGCAAACAGCCTTTCCATGGGGATTGCACCTCAAAATCAGTGTGACTTGACTAGCAGTTTATATTTTGTGAACAAATAAATTATTCAGGCTGGCAGCAGAGATGAGAATCTAACATGCGCTCCCACACATTGTCAGGAAAGCACTTTTGACAAGTAATAATGTTAGATCTGCTGCCTGTCAAAGATACACTCTTACAAGATGACTTAAAATGCCTGTAATCCCCCCTCCCACTGTCCCCCTCCCCCTCTCCTCTCAGCAAGATTATTTCAGCCATTCCTTTTCCGCATTCAACATCAGAAGGGGAGGTATAAAACAACTGTAAAATATTGGGCATAAGATTTGTGGGTTGTTGTTTTTTTAAAAAAAGGTATTGGCTGTATTTATTTGCTTGCACAGAAATAAAGAGACATCAAAGGAGCTGCATAATCAAGTAGGTCTATTAATCTTTACTAGGTATCAGAGATCAAAATGATCCACATGCAGTTTTCACAGGATTTTTTTTTTTTTTTTAAACGATGTTTATCTTTGCTGTTACATTTTGACTCTGCTTGCCTGGATAGAACTAAGTGTGAGTTAACCTCCTGGCAACTTGCTTTAAAAGAGGAGGGAAATCACTGGGGTTTATCAGTTGTTCACACTTGCTCAATAATGCATACTGGTGATGGATTGTTCTTCTGAGGGACGTACCAGAGAGGGTTGGATCCTTGTGATTGCAGCATTTGGTTATTGGTGTTTGTTCTCCCCCTCCTTTCTCCTCTTCTCCCCTCCCCTTCCCTCCCCTTCCCATTTCTCTCTCCAGCTGGTGTAAATGACTGCTGTGGCCTCAAAGACCAAGAGAACCTGCTCAGTCAGCTGAAGCCCCCTGTGGACAGCTGTCTCTCCCTCACTCTCAGCTGATGGAAACGGCTAGTAACCACTGAATGGGGGAGAGTGAAGTAAAACCACAGGACCAGCAGCTGCAGCTCCAGTGGTTGCAGCAGCAGCAGCAGCAGCAGCAGCAGGAGGAGCAAGCAAGAGCTCTATTGTTCCCAAGTCTTAAACAGTTTTCTTCCTTTCCAACTGAAATGCACAATAGCTGGAAAGCCATTTCCAGTCTCCCTGCCCTCTGAAGAAATCCTGACCAGAGAGGCGGGTGGGAGAAACCCTTCAGGCAAGGGTTCTCTATTGTGCTGCTGGTTTGAAGTGTGAGCAGGCTCCTGGCAGGCATGGAGATGGCAGAGCAGTATATAGCTTTCCTTGGCGGTGTCGTGATCTCAGCTCACTCAAGCAAGTGCCTGGAGGTCCTTGCACTTCTGTGGTTTGCGATCTGGGTCGCCACGGCACAAAGTGAATTGGAAACTTCAGTGTATTTGTGGAAGACAGGTAAGTGAATCGGGGAAGTGTGTGCCTTGTCCTTTGGGTTATTCCTGGGGTATCCACTTATGCATTTCTCCTGACTCTATAGCAGGGTGCTTAAAAGTCCGTTGTTTCTATAATCTTATAGAAAAGAGGGGACCATGGAATGTTTGAGAAGCAAGGAGAAAACAGGATCAGAGCCAATAATTGTGGGCACCATAAGAATGTCCCAAAAGCACCACAAAGAGGAGCCAGGAAAATTGCATGCATTTGAGTTGTGGTTTGAAGTCTTTATATTTTAGGAGTTGTGGATTCTTTAAAGTTAGGTGGGTGGGATAGGCTATGACATGTGCAGAAACTGATGATGGATTGAAAGAAATAATCCCTAAAGCTTCCCATATTTCATAACTAAAAATGTTCATGGCAAAAATAAGACAAGTGAATTTAATATCAAACCAGGCAGATGATTTTTTTGGAGTCATAATAATGTGTCTGATTTACACAGTGAATTCTTTTCAACTTTTTAAGTAAAAATCAGTGGGGTTTTTTACATATGACTTTGCTGCATTAATGTATAACCTTTTAAATGCCAGACACTTATAATCTGTTTCTTAAAATAATATAAACTGCTTTTGTCTCAAAACACACCAGCTGAATGCAGTTCTTAACATTCAAAAAATCAACAGACTTGCAAAAAAAAAAATCAGCTACTGTCTCCTAGAGTTTTTTTAAAGTAAACTGAAAGATAGTACTTTTTCAGTAGATCTCTTCTTGAAATTTAACAGCAGCAGCAGCAAAAATGGTTATATTGTCTGCTTACTGAGAAGAAAAACCATTGTATTTGGAAGGACGTATTCGCAATAGAGCTATATAGAGCTGTGCTATTTGAAATTATACAAAGGTTTGCAGAAATGTACAGTATTTGCATACATTTGTTTCTTGCTATTTGAGGGACAAAGGGACAGTTAAACATACAGTTATAACAATATCTTGCAGTTTAATGATTACATCTATTCAGCTGTTCAAAGAAGAGAATGAAGATGAATCTCTTCAATAGAAGTCAAGCTTTCCCAGTAAGAAATGTGAAAGGGGTTGGGTGTAAATCTATTTTTGGGGGGAAGAATCTGGATTTTGAAAGATCAATGATCTAATGACCATAGTACAAATGTAAAAGGAGCCTTACATTATTTTCATTTATTGCATTATTGATTAATCCAAGAGAATGTCTACTGTCCATCAGAGTCAGGTATCACATGTTAACCATGAAGTGTATATAGCTAGTTATATCTACTTTTGTAGAGTTCCAAAGCATTACGTCTAACACCTGTGAATTTTAAAGGAGCATTGATTCTTTGTCTGGACCACAATCATTCTATGGTATAAATGTTTTCTTTTCCTTGCATTATTTTTTACTAATTTAAAAAAATCAGTAGAGGATACTAAATACAATAAATTGACAAATATTGATAGTCACAGTGTAGTCAAGTTTATTTCAGTAATAATTGTTATCCATGTTGCAATATGTCCTGGAATGCGATGTTTTGCTATATACATTTTGCTTCTTTAGAGAGCAAGGAAATATTTGGCGATAGAAAGTAATTAACATTTCAATTATAAATCCTTATCCCATGCAACTTTTGTAAATTATAGGAAGTAGGAATTATTTTCCTACTGTTCCCTGCTTCCCACTATGGATTTTTGTGCATGCATTTTCATTTTCTGATTATTCAATCTGCATAACTCTCTGTCAACTGCTAGAAGATTGATCTTTGGGATTTTATGAAAATGAAGCACCAGAGCCTACATTCATATCTGAATACTCACCATCTATATAGGTAGCCCTCTCAACTTATAACTATTTGTTCAGTGGCTGTTCAAAGTTATGGTGCTGAAAAAAAGGACTTAAAATCTAGATCTGAAATTATGGCCATTGCAGTTACATGAACATGTTATCATAATTTTAGCTCTTAACTGCCCACCCATACTTATAACAACAAAAGCACTTTAACTCCTCTCCTATCTTGTGGAGTGGCAAGCGGCCTAAGAATTGCATGACTCTAGATCTGCTCGTAACACCTGAGAAGCCTTAGCTGCCACTACCCACTTCACAGCCATTTGTTTGTCTGGTTGCCTTCTCTCCCTATTCCCACATCTTATTTTTTCTTTTGCTTTCTGTGCTCATCCACCAGAGCTGAAACAGAAGTGCCTCATCAATTCGCTATTTCTTTTTTGGACTTGAGGTCACCATCCTATTCTGTGTTCTGCCGGCGTGTTTCAACCGCCTGTAATTACAGGGTAATTAGTCCAGGAAGACACACACCACACGATAAAAGGAAAACCCAAAAGTTTTTATAAACAGAAAAACAGAAACAGCTCCCTTTTTAAATGTCAAAGGGATTTTCTGGTACACACAAGGCATAGGTTAAATGCAGTCCAATTGCTCACCCAATAACTGGGAAATTGAGTCCAATTCTAAAGTCCAGAGAGTCCACACATACAATCCTGAACAGCAAAAACCACGATATTGACGAAACAATAAATCAGATAAACTGCCATGAGGCTAAAACACTGGGCTGCACTTTTATCTGTAGCACTAATTACAGCAGCCCCATCCAACTATAGGTGGCCTCATTTTCTCTTGTAATAATCCTTCAGTTGTTGTCTCCTATGCATCACTCTACGCATGTGTGGATGTGTCATTAATTCTTATTCAGAATCCAAGGATTGTACAGATGATTTATCACCTCCTGGGCTGTCTGCCAAACTCCCCTCTTCCCTGTCACTCACACTTCCTTGGTCAGAGGAGGCTTCATCGGCAGATTCCATCAGGAGCAAAACAGGCCTGTGGCATGTGGATGTTTCCCCCACACCCACCTGCACATTCCTTGGGGCAGGAGCTGGGCCACAGCTAACCACAACAATTCTGGGTGTTTCAACTTCTCTGGCTTCCTACACATGGTAGTTCTCAATCCTGCCGGGCAGCATACCCACAAAGTCCCAGTAAGTGCCACCAAGTATTCATTTACTCATCTGCCTTCTCTCCCAATTCCTTGAAACAGCATTTTATTTTTTGCACCCAACCACCACAGTCAAAGCAGAAGCACATCTTTGTCTTGCTTTCTGCGATCCAGCTTTTCTAACAGGTTTCCTACACGTAGCCCCCTGAGCTTTCAGAATGCTATGCTGCCTTTGGAAAACTTTTGTTAAGATAGTGCAGCTTTATGGAGATGGGGTAGCATTCTGAAGCATCAGAGAGCCAAATATAAAAAACCCAGGATGAGATGGATCAGAAAGGTTTCTACTTCAGACTTAGTCCAAAAAGCCCTTCTGAAACACGTCCACTTCAGACTTGGTGGATGAGCACAAAATTCAAAAAGTTCATGTGGTTAATTGGGAAAGAAGACAACTGTGTGAATGAATGCTATTGGGGACTACAGGGGGTATGGGTGTGGCACAGCTGAGACTTCCCAGGGGCCTGGCAAGAAGCTCCAAAGCCACGAAAGTCTACGGCTGCTTTCTGCCCCACAAAGCAAAGTGCAAGGCAGCCAAAGAGCAGAGATAGGGCGATAAGTGAATGGGAGAAATTAAAAGTCACCCTTTCCTTTACTGAGGCTTAGACTGGGAGGGACTAAACGTGGAATAGATTGGATTGCATTGAGTGCTCTTTTAATGACCTGCAGTTCTCAGGAATCGACTGTGGCAGAGATTCTGAGATTGCTGTCATAGATTCATGGTCACACAATGTCTCACTTATAAAGTGAGACATTTTATAACAGTAGTCCTGTCCCCAGATTGTGGTAACAACCTGAGGATTACCTGTAACCCTTGCCAAACTTGGAATGGGAAAAAAGTGCAAAACCTGCCCCTTCTTGAAGTGTTTTATTCACATCTCATTACATATAAAGTACATAGGTATATGCCAACCATATGAATGTTCAATACCTTCCCTTATTTTGTGACTTCAAGATGGTCTTTTGTTGCAACGTGCTAGGAAAATAGACAAGAACAGAGTGTACAACACATAGTATAAACCTGATCTCATTAAATTAAACAGTACAATTCAATAATGCACTTCCTTGTATCAGGCTTCCAAAAATACCAAAAATGCCTTGTTGAGCCAACATCTCATTCTAAGCAGAAGTCCACAATTCGAGGTCACCAAAAACTTTAAATATATCCCTTCCCCGATATTGTATTTTTAATATGGAGAGGGAAAAGATTAACAAGCTTGTGGGAAGTAATCATATTAATTTATATTACGCTTACTTATTTATTTTTGAATCGAATTTAGTGTTCTTGCAAGCTTCGGACATTACTCTAGCCTCTCCTACTTGTCAGCCATTCTTCTTCAGAAAATTGAGTGCTCATGCTTTTAAATGAAGCACAGTGAAGAATTATAGGATGTGGCTGGAAATTATCAGCATTTTAGTTGATGATGTATGTTATAGAATCTAAAAGATGCTTATTATATGGTGAAGGTTTTTAAGACAAGATATCTTGACTGATTTTGGCCTTCCATTGTGTACTGATATTTTATGTTAATATATTCATATATTCAAAGTTTGTTTTAGAGAAGTATGCATGAGAGCATCTTCTATTATCTGCTACAAGATATATGGGTGACCATTGAAATATTTAAAATAGTTGGGTTATGAAATAGATATTGCAAATGAACACAGCAATTATTCATCCAGTGAAGGGACTGGCAACTCTTAGGCTTCATGAACTTTAATTAAATAAATAAATAAATAAATAAATAAATAAATAATTATGCCGCCCAACTCCTCAAGGATTCTGGGCAGCTTACAACAAATAAAAACAATATTTTAAAGAACAGTTTTAAAAAATAGTTACAAAACCCCAGGAAAAGCCATGCATATCTCTCAATATCTCTCATGGCCAGATTTAGATGTTATCTCACTCGGTCAGTGGCCCCAGGTCTGCCAGAAAAGCCAACTTTGCAGAAAGCCAGTAGGGTGGAGAGGATATAGATCTCCAGGAGTAGCTGGTTCCAGAGAGCCAGAGCCACCATAGAGAAGGCCCTTCCCTGCCGCCCTGCCAGTTGGCATTGTTTGATTGATGGGATCCGGAGAAGACCGGTCCTGTGGGCCCCTATCAGTCATTGGAAGGTATATGGTAGGTATTTTTATAAAAATAAAGGTGGGAAAATAGTGGTGGCCTTTTCTTTTCCACCCTCAAAACCCCCCTACCAATGATGGTGGTGGTGGGAAACATAATTTGGAATGTTTTGTGCTGATTTGTAGTGAAAAAAGCTCACTGAGATCTGTCATGCCCACCCATGACAAATCTACCCCACTCCCCAAACTCACAAAACAATGCCCTCCTTTCGTCTGATATCACTTAAGCCATCAGAAATATGTCAGGAGCATCCAGCTTTTAGGAGAGCAGATTGTACCTCCAAACAACTTACTACTCATCCCTAATGTAACAAAATACTATTTTAAATGTTTAAAAAAATCAGGAGACTAACTTATGCCTATGTAGCCATACTGTTCCTCATTTCATATGTTTGCATTGTTCGGCAACTCAGGCCTGAGTGGTAGCTAAAGGGGTTTAACACATCAAAACAAAGCTTGGAAATGAAAGAATTTCCTTGTTTTATTCTAAAAATATATCAGATCTGCCCTAATCTGAATCACTTCGGGAAGAAAGACCTTCGACCCCATTTGATTAAAGCAAAGAGTTCTTTTACTAAAGGTGATGGTTGCAATAAAGTCAGACTGAGTTTTTCCTATGCTCAAAAGATTCAGAAATGTTTCTTCATAGCCCACCTGTCTCCCCTTGACCAGTCCATTTCTCACCAGCTGGAGCGGGAATATTTTGAGAACACTGAGATGTTTGAGAATACTGTATTCTGCATATTTTCTAAGAGTATCTGGCCTTGGGATGCTGGTACAGACTAGATCTGGCTGCTCTGGTCTGTATCATCTGTCATTCCCCCCTTCCAATTTCCCATCCTGTATACCCACACAGCTTTATTGCCCTTTCATCCTCCTCCCTCCTTCTAACCTTTGATGGCAGGATGCCTGTGAAATGCCAAGGCGAACCAGGCAGAGCTGACAAAACAAAACAAAACAAAAAATAGTTTGATAAATTGGGAGAAATATCCATAATCAGACCACAAAATGTATTGTTTCAGGATTGGATGCTACTGTTACTGTTGTATTGGAAATGAATGATTACCCTTAGCTGCTGAGAAGAAGTAGTAAATGATGGGATCCTCACATAGCACTATTAGTAGTATTCCTACTGGAACTGGAACACTCAATACCATTCCAGGGCTCTGGAATCTGGAGGACTTTGAATTCAGCATCCCACGTGTCCTTCAAAAGTAAAAGTGCTCTTCCCGTCCCTTTCCCATTGAAACTATCACAGAATGTTCAAAAGGAGCATCATATTATTGCAATAAAAGCCCAGCAGCACTGAAGTAGTCACAGCTTCACCAAATTTAATTCCCTTTGGAGTCATGGATCCCAGATTTTGGTTGTATTTTGTACGTCTGCACCATATCATCTACTTAAATAATAAATGAATGAATATTACAATGACAAGAATACATTCATGGCACTACAATTGCACATCCAGTGCTGACTTGGCATCAGATTTTACTGTGTGTCAATGGGATTTATAAATTAGCCAATAAATTCTTCAGAAAATGGGATCAGTTCATAATGAGTCGAATATTATCTTACATGACTGGATTAGGAAGAAATACTATAGTTATTGTCACGGTTTGTAAGTGGTTAATGTCCGTTTGAACATTAACCCCGCGGAGGTGATAGACGAAGCCTTTAGTCATTTGCTCAAAACAAGGTTTCTTTTATTATAAAAATAGAAAAATAAAACATGTCACGAGGGACAAAACAACAAATATGTCTTCACATGATAGAGGTAAAAGGAGAAAAGGAGTTTTAGGGTGAAGAAAAAGGAAGTGATGTTAGTTTTGGCAGGATGTTACATCATAATAGGAGGATCTTAGTAAAAACACACAAAGTTAACTCTTTAATTACTGAATGTCTCTGAGGGCTGGCAATATTTAGCGTGACAGTTATGGAGGTCAGTTTTACCGAAGATAGATATTGGCCCTCACTGAGGATACTGACAAATCTAAATGGGTTTAATTAACTCTTAATTATGTAATTAATTTTGGGGAGGGGCATGTTACATCGAGCATAGTGGATCCTGCTTGTCAACACAGCTAAATTTGATGCTTTGACAATGTAACTCATCTCATACGGAAGGGTAGTAGGATAAGAATATGGTGTGACCACACTTGGAGTACTGTGTACAGTTCTGGTCACCACACCTCAAGAAGGATATAATGGAACTGGAAAAGGTGCAAAAAAGGGTAACAAGTATGATCAAGGAAATGGAGCCCCTCCCTTATGAAACCAGGTTGCAACGCCTTGATCTCTTCAGCCTTTTTTTATTATTATTATACAAATAATACAAAATATAACATAATATACAAAACATAAAACAATGATCGTAACAATTGAGAACGATCGAATGGCGTGTCGATTGACAAGATACAAATTGTGAGCAAGAAAAGGGGAGGGGAAGAAGTAGATAGGGAGAGGGTAGAGAAAAAGAGGGAAAAAGATAGAAAGGATAGAGAACGTTGAAAAGATAGAAAGGGTAAAAGGTTGGCGAATGTCCGGGGGAGCTGTACTGAGAACGAGAACTGTTTTCTATTTCATTAGCTTGTTACCATGGTTCGGTTTATTTATCAAGATTGGTTAGTGCAGGTGTTGAGTTAATCAAGTTAAAGAGATTTTAGAAAGCAATAGTAAAGATACTGTCAATATATATATAAAGTCTCTTAATATTATATTAAATATAAAATAGCTATACAGTATACCAGATTTGTAACTGGTCGAGCTTGTATCTAACATATCCTTCTTATGGCGTGTTATTCTCACTCTTTTTTCCTATCCAATTATAAAAAGGATCCCAACAGTTATTAAATGTATCCATTATTTCGTTTCTTACTATTATAGTTAATTTCGTCATCTCTGCGCAGTATGTAATTTTTTTTATTATTGCATCATTCGGAGGTATCTCATCATTCTTCCACCACTGCGCAAAGGTTAGTCTGGCTGCTGTTGTTAAGTGGACAATTAATTGTATTTGGGGTTTAGGTAATTTTTGTCTAATAATGCCCAAAAGAAAACATTCAGGGGTTTTTTCTATTGTTATTTTAAGTATTTCGTCAATCCAAGTTCCAATTTTATTCCAATAGGTTTTAGCTTTTGAGCATTGCCACCATAAATGGAAGTAGGTGCCTATTTCTTGGTGACATTTCCAACAATAAGATGAAAGTTTATTATTTAGTTTTGTTAATTTAATCGGGGTAATATGCCACCTGTAAAACATTTTAACTAAATTCTCTTTATAGGATGTGGCAATAGTCAATTTATAATTTCTGCTCCAGAGTGTTTGCCACTCCTCTTCTTTAATTTCTTTTTTGAAATCCATATTCCATTGTTTTACATTGATTTTTGTGTTAATATTATCCAATTCATTATAGTTTAGGTAGCAATAGAATTTTTTAATTAATTGTTCTTGGGCTTCTGTACATAGTTTGTCTAACGGGGCATTTTTGATTATTCCAGGGTTACTTTTGTCCTTGTTAAATTTAGTTTGTATCAGCCTTGAAAGATGGCGTTTAAGGGGTGACTTGATTGAAGTGTATAAAATCATGCAGGGGATAGAAAAAGTGGATAAAGAAAAAATATTTTCTCTATCACACAATACTAGGATGAGGGGGCACTCCCTAAAGCTAATAGGTAAGAAAGTGAGGACAAAGAAAGGGAAATATTTCTTCACCCAGAGGGTCATTGGTTTATGGAATTCACTTCCAGAAGAGGTCATGACAGCTGTCAGCCTTGATAGCTTCAAGGCAGGATTAGACAGATTCTTGGATGCCAAGTGTATCGGTGGTTATTGAAATGGATGTCCATGTGCTGCCTCTATGTTGGTTGGGGCAGGCAGGATTCCCTATTCCACTATTTGTTGGGGGTCAAAGGAAAGGGAAGGTTTTGCTTTCTCTTTCTGCTCAAGATCCCCATGTTCAATTGGTGGGTCACTGTGTGACATAGAATGCTGGACTTTATGGGCTTCGGCCTGATTCAGCATGGCTCTTCTTATGTTCTTATGTTAATATCACAGAATCAGGAGATGATGCAAAGTTAGGTAGAAGAGAGATTTTACCCAGCTTCATCATTTGGTACATGAAATTGTGATTATTTACCACTCTGAATGTTGAAAATTACCGATCTTGATTCATCTTAAAATTCTGCAGTAATGAACAGTGTGTGATGGTGGGTGGGTGGGTGGGTGGGTTGCTCCTGGTTTGGCCGGTTCAGCAAACTAAACTGGTAGTGATGATGGCAGGAGGCTCTGCCTACACACCTGGGACACTTCTACATATGCATAGAAGTGTTATGTGCATGCACAAACTGGTAGCAATGGGATTTACAACTCACTAATGATATATATGTATATCTCCCCTAAATTATATAATGAACAGTGTATGGTGGTAGGTGGGTGGTTGGGTTGCTCCTAGTTTGGCCGGTTCAGCAAACTGGTAGTGAAGATGGCAGGAGGGTCTGCCCACACACCTGGGATACTTCTACATATGCATAGAGGTGTTATGTGCACGCACAAACTGGTAGCGATGGGATTTACAACTCACTACTGATATATATGTATATCTCCCCTGAATTATATTCATAAATCTGGATGTGAAAAGTGAGCCAGATGCTAGATATCTAAATTTCAAAATTGCATTGCAATAAAACTTGTTGAGAAATCTCCTGGGGTTGCTGATAATGACAGTCCTAGTATTTACTGTACATTCACTGTTCTTTAAGTTGAACAACAAGGAGAAGAAAATGGGAAGGTTTGCAAACAAGCTGTGGGGGGAGGGGTGCTGATTATCAGCGAATGCTATTTAACTTCAGCAGTAGACAGTTGGAACAAAGGATGAGGCATGTGTCTGGCATGGTGGAGGCACTGTTTTCGGGGAGATGGGGAGGGCCCAGCTGTGAGCTTATTGAAAACAGCAGCTGTTGTTGAGCTGACCATTTTAATATGCGGTGTATTATCTCTTTAGATTAGTATCAGACCATGCTGGACCCCTCTGTGTGTTTTACACACATATTTATCAATGTAAATTTGAGACATTATTGGGGAATGTGTGTACGTAAATTCATGGGAATCCTTCTCACCTGTTTAGCATGCTGTCAGAAGGGAGATACTGATTGGTTATTAAAAGACTAATACAAATTAATTTGATGCACATGGCTTCAACATTTAAACTTCACTCATCTTCTGGAGTATGGAATTATAGAGAACCAGTTATCCATTAATAAATTGCTGAATACATAACAATGGCCGTTTAACAAATATCCAATTCTTTTTTGCAATTACTATGAGTATTTTAGTTGTAACCTATATAACAAGTACATAAAATGTACAATATTTATTGCAGGAACTTTTATTAGATATCTTCCATTTCAGAAATTAATGCTGGCTGTGTGTTAATCCACAAGCAATTATAGCAATTATGCAGGAGAATCTATACTTTTGGCATCTATTTTTTGGTCTTATATCATGCACCATAATTTTAAGGAATTACTATTTAGATATAAAGTGGATTAGAAGGTGGTCTCTCCCATCTCGTGTGGAACCATAAAAGCCCTTTGCTCTTGCATCCTTTTTGTAAATGCTGGATAGAAAAGTTTTTGAAATGTTTAGTAGTCATTTGTGCCTGTTTGCCAGTCTTAACACTGATTTGGATTTATCTTGATTTTTGTTATGGACAAGCTGATTGCTGTTTTGTGTGTTTTGCTCTCATCAACCATCTAATCACCCTCATGCCTTCACTCATTTGCTCCTGCCCCTCTTTATACTGAAAAGGCTCATCCTAACTATATACATCTTTACTCCATTCTCCTATAGAGTATTCTTCATCTTAAACCCCAGGGGCCTCAATATATGGCTCTCAGATAGATGACATGCCAATGGCAAAATACCAGGATACCTGGTCAGAAAAAATGCTATGCAGATGAATGCTGCCCACATTGCAATGCTAAGGAGTCCCTGGAATCTAAGAGTAGCAGAGAGCTCAGCCAGTCAGGCACTTCCTTTGGGATTACAGAGCTAATGAAGGCCCTGAAGCATAGAGAGCAGCCCTAAGGGCAGTGTAGGATTGGTTCAGTTTACTGCCACACTCACCTAGGGGAAATAATCTAATTAAAGGTGGTAGACAGCTGCAGCCTGTACTGATAAACCACTTTCCTTGACATAGCTGAATGGGAAGGCAGCAGCTTGTTCACTGGGGAGGCAGAGGAGAAAAAAGAGTGTCCTTATTGTTCGTACTGTCACCACCACAAATAATAAAAAGGCACTGATGGATGAATGGACTGACACAGGACAGGTCTGGGGAAATTCCCTTCCTCTTGCTTGATATTCCTGAAATCTGATGGTTGACTCTATGTCAGTTTTTTTGGTTCATCATCTTAAATCCCACTAGCCTAGGCAAATCTTCACAATCCTTTCTGCATATTTGAGAACCATAATAAATAAAAGGAGAGGGAGGAGACAGTGGGAGTAAACATAACCCTTCTGTATCTTAGTGCTATTTTATTTTCAAATGTACAGTGATACCTTGTCTTACAAACTTAATTGGTTCCGGACGAGGTTCTTAAGGTGAAAAGTTTGTAAGACGAAACAATGTTTCCCATAGGAATCAATGGAAAAGCAATTAATGTGTGCAAGCCCAAAATTCACCCCTTTTTCCAGCTGAAGCACCTGTTTTTGCACTGCTGGCATTTCCCTGAGGCTCCCCTCCATGGGAAACCCCACCTCCAGACTTCTGTGTTTTTGCGATGCTGCGATTTCAATGAGGCTCCCCTCGCTGGGAAACCCCACCTCCGGACTTCCGTTGCCAGCGAAGTGCCCCTGTAGCATCACAAAAACATGGAAGTCCGGATGTGGGGTTTCCCATGGAGGGAAGCCTCGGGGGATTCCCAGCAGCGCAAAAATGGGTGCTTCGGTGGCAACGGAAATCCGGAGGCAGGGCATCCCAGTGGTGGCGGTGGGTTTGTAAGATGAAAATAGTTTGTAAGAACAGGCAAAAAAAATCTTAAACCCCAGGTTTGTATCTCGAAAAGTTTGTATGACGAGGCGTTTGTAAGACGAGGTATCACTGTATATCCATTGGCTATATGCAAGGAACCATACTGCCCTACCCCACCCTTCATTGAACTCTGATAACTATATGGGCACCTAGAGATGTGGGGTTCTCCAAAAGATATGATTATTTTAAAAGACGGAAACCACAACAATGCAAATGGAAGTCTGTCTGTTTACATGGCATTTACATATCAAAACTAAACTTCAAAGATGCTGTTCATGTATGCAATTTTGACTTCTTTTTACCAAAGAGGAGATCTCTGAATCACATGCAACACCTTTGGATTCACTTCCAAAAAACTGCTTTGAATTACAATGTGTTAAACTATTAATGACTTTTCCTATGTGCAATTGTGTAATTCAAGATCTTACCTAAATTCTTGCACAACTGTTAAGGGACACAGTTGTGCAATTCTGCTGCGCATAGATACAGGCATGGTTTGCCATTGCATTTCTGTTTTTTCCATTTCAAGGCAACCTATAGTTTTATGGTTCCTGTGGGTATCATGTACTCTCCAAGCCAAATTCTAAGATTATATAAAACCACTCATCTATACATATGGTTCTGCTGTTTCATATCTGATTTAAATATAAACTTGGGCAGCAGAAAGATGAGATTTAATAAAAATAATATATTCTCCATTTTTTTCCAAATAGATTTTTTAAAAAAATTTGCACAGACAACTGGGGACATTATCTGAATAAAATTGAGAGAAAATAGTTTCAGCATGGAAAGTGATTGTGATGAATGCTGTTGTTGTTAGTTGCAAAGTTTGTGTCCGACCCATCATGATCCCATGGACAATGTTCTTCCAGGCCTTCCTTTACCATCCCCCAGAGTCCATTTGGGGGTCTCATGGTGACTGCTTCAATGACTCCATCCAGCCACCTCATTTTCTGCCATCCCCTTCTTATTTTGCCCTCAATTGTTCCCAGCATTAGCCTCTTTTCAACGAGTCCTTCCTTTTCATTAGGTGGACAAAATACAGTATTTGAGTTTCATCTTCAGGATCTGACCTACTAAAGAGTAGTCAGGGTTGATCTCTTTTAGGACTGACTTGCAGCATGAGTCTTCTCCAGCACCATAGTTCAAAGACCTCAATTCTTTGGGACTCAGCCTTCTTTATTGTTGTGATTCAGTCTGAGGCTCCTCAGGGAACGGCTGGCATTCTGCCGGCTCCATGCTCAGAGGGGGAGGACGAGGAACAGGAACAGGAGGAGGAGGACCAGGCAGACGGGGAGGAGGAATTGCAGGCCGAGGAAGAGGCAGAACAGCCTGAGACCCCCGGGGTGGAGCTCTCCCCAGCGAGTAGCCTGGAGTCCTTAGATGAGAACGCACAAGCCATCATCGATCTCAGGCAGAGAAGAGCAGCACAACGAAGGGGACAATTAGCCAGGTATTACCATCCCTAATAGGCAACAGCTGGGTTTGGCTGTGGTTCTCCCCAGAAAGGCTGAAAAGGCAGGCCTGCCCTTCCTGTATTGTGGAGAATTATCTTTTGGGAGTCCTGTGACCTTGCTGCAATCCGTGGCATCTCTGATTCTGGCTTGTGGCCTTGAAGGCTGAAACCTTGGGGGAGGCGTGGGTCTTATTCTCTACAGTGGTGGGTGTGCCAGCAAGAAGCCTGTTGTATTGTCTGGCTGTCGTGACTCTTCTGTGAAGCCTCATAGCATCCCAGTGTGTAAGAACAGTTTTTTCTCTGTGTTTGTGTTCAAAAATATAAAGTGACTTTGCGTTTTACCAGCGTGTCTGGCTGCTTTTTTCAATTGGTGCTGAAGTCTGGGGGCACCCAGACAGAACATTTATGGTCCAACTTTCACAGCCATACATTGTAAATGGGAAAAGCATAGCCTTGACTATATGCACTTTTGTTGGCAGGGTGATGTCTCTACTTTTTAGTATGCTGTCTAACTTTGCTATGACTTTCCTCCCCGGGACCAAGTGTCTTTTAATTTCTTGGCTGTAATCCCTATCTGCAGTGATCTTGGAGCCCAGGAAAATAAAATCTGTCACTACCTCCATTTCTTCACCATCTACTTGCTATGAATTGAGAGGGCTGGATGCCGTGATCTTAGTTTTCTTAATGTTGAGTGTAAAACCAACTTGTGCATTCTCCTTCTTCACAGTCATCAAAAGCCTCTTCACTTTCTGCCCCTTGAATAGTATCATCTGAATATATAAGATGTTGATATTTCCCTTGACAATCTTAATTCCATCTTGTTATTCATCTACCCACAACTTTCTCACAATGTGCTCTGCATATAGGCGGGGTGACCATCCACAGTGTTGCCGAACCGTTGCTTCTTGATCCTCATATAGGTTTTTGAAGAGACAAATAAGATGGTCTGGTACTCCTGTCTCTTTAAGAACTTGCCACAATTTGTTGTGATCCACACATCAAAGGCTTTACTATAATCAATGAAGCAGAAGTAGATGTTTCTCTAGAACTCCCTTTGTTGTTGCTCCCACTTCAAGCATTTGACTTCACATTTCAGGATGTCTGGCTCAAGGTCAGTGGCCACCCCATTGTGGTTATCAGGGACTTTACGCTTGTTCTTATATAGTTCTGTGTAATTTTGCTATCTTTTCTTAATATCTTTTGCCTCTGTTAGGCCCCTGCTATTTTGGTCCTTTATTCTGCCCATCTTTGCATGAAACATTCCCTTCATACCTCCAATTTTCTTGAAGAGATCTCTGGTCCTCCCTATTCTAATGTTTTCTTCCATTTCTTTGCGCTATTCATTTAAGAAGGCATTCTTATCTCTTCTAGCTATTCTCTTGAGTTCTTCATTCAATCTTTCTCTTTATCCCTTGTCTTTTGCACCCCTTATTTCCTCAACTATTTGTAAAGCTTCCTCAGACAGCCATTTTGTTTTCTTGAATTTCTTTTTTTTAGGATGGTTTTAGTTGCTACCTCTTGTACAATGCTGAAAACCTCTGTTCATAAAATCTTCAGGCACTCTAACAGATCTAATTCCATAAATCTATTTGTCACCTCTTTTGTGTATTCATCAGGGATATGATTTACTTCATACCAGAGTGGCCTAGAGCTTTTCCCTGCTTTCTTTAATTTAAGCCTAAATTTTGCAACGAGAAGCTCATGATCTGAGCCACAGAAAGCTCCTGGTCTTGTTTTTACTGATTATATAGAGCTTCTCCATTTTTGGCTGCAGAGAACACAGTCAGTGTGATTTATGTTGATTGTTTGGTGATATCCATGTGTAGAATTGTCTCTTGGGTTGTTGGAAAAGAGTGTTCATCATGATGATCACATTCTCTTAACAAAATTCTACCAGTCGTGCTTTGCTTCATTTTATATTCCAAGGCCAAACCTGCCTATTATTCCAGTTATATTTTGGCTTCCTTCTTTAGCATTCCAATTCCCCGTGATGGTATTAATTCTAGAAGGTGTTGTAAGGCTTCACTGAACCAGTCAACTTCAGCCTCTTCAGCACCAGTGGTTGGGGCATGCATTTGGACTACTATGATGTTGAATGGTTTTCCTTGGATTCGAACTGAGATCATTCTGTCATTTTGGGGGTTGTACCCAGTACTGCTTTTCCTATTTTTTAATTGACTATGAAGGCTATTCCATTTCTTCTGAGGGAAGTATACCCGACGATCATCTGAATTAAATTCACTCATTCCTGTCCATTTCAGTATGTTGATTTCTAAGATGTTGATATTCAGTCTCTTGTTTGATCTTGTCTAGCTTGCTTTGATTCATGGATCTTACATTCCAGATTCCTATGGAAAATAGATCTTTAAGCATCGGACTTTCCTTTCACCACCAGATATATGCACAGCTGAGCATCCTTTCAACTTTAGCCCACTTACTTCACTCTTTCTGGTACTACTAGTACTAGCCCTCTGCTCTTCCCCGGTAGCATATTGGACACCTTCTTATCTGAGGGGCTCATTTTCCAGCATCATATCTTTTTGCCTTTTGGTACTGTCCATAGGGTTTTCCTGACAAAGATATTGGAGTAGGTTGCCATTTCCTTCTCCAGTAGTCATATTTTGTCAGACTCTCTGCCATGACCTGTCTGTCTTGGATGGCCCTGCATGGTATAGCTCATAGCTTCATTGGGCTACACAAGCCCCTTTGCCATGACAAGGCAGTGAACCATGAAGGGGATGGTGAATGAAAGCTACCAAATGCACTATGCCATTCCAGTCTATTTTTTCAAAAGATAGGCACCTAATACTGTCCTCGGTACCATCTAATTGAGGTTTATGGGGGGGGGGGAGAGAAGGGTTGTTCCCATTATTTCATTCAGTTTTCCCCCAAACAGCCAGTTTTATTACTTAAAATGTCACAGATAATTTATCATTTTGCAGTGAAAAAGACCTGGAAAAAATAATAAAGATTTAAAATGGATGAATCTCTTTAGAAAAAATATATGGATGAGTTATTTGAATGAAATGAGGAAAAATGTTAACAGGATATAAAACCTTTCCTAGAATCAACCAAGATATTACATTAAAACTAACTTATTTTTCTTAGGGTTTTTTTTGTATGTAGGCTTGATGTTATTTTATACAAAAATAGCAAAATAATAAATACATTTAAAGAAACAATAGTAAAAAGATCACATCTAACAACTTGGTAGAGGAGCCAGAACATAATTTCAGAAATTTAGGAAATAGTTTTAAAATGAAAAAGGCACAATTGCTTTCAAAATTCATCAGATTGCATATAGGTTTCTGTCACAAATTTGTACCATCTTTCCTTTTTCACCAAACAAGTTAGTTCTTCTTTAGTAAGAGTTAAATGCTACTAGCTGGCAGCTTTGTTGAGTATTCTGCCTCAGTTTTCTCAAGGGAGTTAATATTATAATTTCATGGAATTCAAAAATGTTTTAATGGATGCAGTTTAGTTCATCCTCCAGGCATGAATCTGGATGTCATGTTGCAGGGAAATGACACATCAAAATAGTTGCCCCTTCATTATCTTTCTTGAGTGAATTGTCTGCTACCATAGTGATATTTCCATAAAACATCAGCCAAATGATGTTGGGCTGAAGCAACTGAATTACAGATTTAATAGATATTAGAAAAATCAAAGAACTTGATGCAACTTGAGTTTCAAAGGGGGGGGGGACATGGTAGCATTTCAGAATGAGAAAACATTTTTTTGAATGAAAGCAATTGTTGATACTTGGAAATAATACAGTATCTAAGTACTCAGTGTAGTGTAAACCTGTTATTTGTAAATGTACTAAGACTGGATTGCTATATAATATGATTGCCAAAAAGTGATTGCCTTTTATTACAATAATTGTGGTGTTTTAAAAGAAAATATATTGTTTTACATTATTATTATTATTATTATTATTATTATTATTATTATTATTATTAATTAGATTTGTATGCCGCCCCTCTCCATAGAGTCGGGGCGGCTCACAACAGTGATAAAAACAATACATGGTAACAAATCTAAGAATTAAAATCTAAAATAACAGTTTTACATTAAAAAGTCTAAAAGAAAAAAAAACAACCCAATAGATAAAATATACATAGCAGATTTGATACTCTGTGAAGTTTCCAAAGTAATCAGTCAGCCAATTCCTTTATTTTAATGTTTACTCACCATAAGGTAAAGCCTAAAAAAATAGAAAATTGGATGCTAAAGTAACAGCCTACAGCTTTAAAATAATCAATATCTATAAACTGTGTAGACAATAATTACAAAAGGTAATGGTAACATAATAACATAGAAAGTTTAAGTATAATTATAAAGTGTAAAATTTCTCACACAATATTTAAAGTAATGGCAAAAACTATACAGTATATTGTAATGAAATTTACAAAGGTAGCATTCTATGCCTTCTATAAAACTAAAAAAGGCAAGCTACATTATAAATGATTAAACTAAATGTAAAAGAATTGAAGCCAAAATACAATAATAGATTTTGTCAGACCAGATTAGTACTTACTATCCATCAGTTCCATTGAATTTTACACACTGCTACACAGAACTTTTATCACATTGCAGTTTATGGCAGGACCATTGTCGCAAATTAAGAGAGAAATGTATAACTGATTTGTATAGCCTAGCAGTCTAAAGAGTAAAGGGAGAATAGGAACATTATAAATGGCCCTGTAGAATAAGCCATAGAAAAGAAAATGTTCAGTAGTTTCAACTGGCCTATCATCCACAAAGAGATGGATATTCCAGGAAGACTATCTCATTCTTACCTTCCATGTAAGCCCTCCAACAGGAGAAGTTGACACTTAACCAAAATGAAAGCTATAAAAGTAAGCACTTCTGGTTGTATAAGACAAGTAGTAAGTTTTACTGGAATACATTAGGCTTTCATTAATGAGAAAATTCAGTATTCTACATTAATCACTTATAGCGTATGCTGCGGAGTTTTTAAAAACTATACCTTATGGACGTTCTTGAATGTAAATTTGGCTTTCAAGAAAAGGAAGGACATTATCTGATGATCATCACCAGCTTCAGGGTAGAATAGAAAAGAGTTTAGGCCTGCCAGTATTTTTCCCTTGCTTTCATGTCCATGTTGAATTTGAATTCAATTAACTGGGTTCTGTTTTCAGGGCAGAATCCCTCTTACCTCCTTTTCTCCCTTGCCTTTATTATACTTCTATGAAGGTATTTGATGTGCCTTTACAATTTATAAAGCTAACAGTAGATATCATCCACTGGCATGGGGTGAGGTATCATCAGTATGCTGATGATACCCTGCTTTACATCTCCATCCATGCCAGTTCAGTGAAGCAGTAGAATTGATGTGCCAGTGCCTGGAGACTGTGCGGGTCTGGATGGGAGTCAACAGACTCAAGCTATACCCTGACAAGACTGAGTAGCTATCGGTGATGTCTCTAAAGGACTATTCCATCTGTCCCTCTTTGGTCCTGGTGGGAACATTGACCTCCTTGGATTGGGCTCGCAATCTGGGTGTCCTCCCATATCCACTGAGCCTTGATCAACACCTTGATCAACACCTCTCGGCTGTGGCTAGGGGGACTTTTGCACAAGTTCACCTTGTGCACCAGCTGCGACCCTATCTAGACCAGGAGGCTCTCTGCACAGACACTCACGCCCTTATCACCTCTCGCCTCGTCTCAATTACTAGAATGTTCTCTACATGAAGCTACCTTTCATGATCATCTAAAGACTACAACTGGTATAAAATGCAGCCACACAAGTCATTATGGGTTCTTTACACATCCATACACCCATGTAACATTAGTGCTCAGCAAGCTGCATTGGTTGCCAATTGGTGTCTGAACGCATTTCAAGGTGTTGGTTGAGGACAAGACTACCTTCAAGACTGCATTCTACATACCTCTCAGTGGCCAGTAGGAGCCCACAGTCAATCTTCTCCAGGTCCCATCAGCCAAACAATGTTGACTGGACGGTCCACGGGGAAGAGCCTTATCTGTGGGGGCTCCAAATCAATGAAACCAACTGCCTCTGGAGATTCATATTCTTCCCACCTTACCAGTCTTCTGGCTCTTTCAGCAGGTCTTGTATTGCTGAATGAATGGAATCCTGGATCATTAGAAATGCAACTGAGAGTATGTATGTTGGCTAGGTTTATTAATGTTTTACTGTTTTATAATGTTTTTATATATTTTTATACTGTTTGTGTATTGGTTTTCCCCCCTTGTAAGCCGCCCAGAGTCCATCTGTACTTGGTCGGAATATAAAAACTACCCATAAACAAACAAACAAACAAACAAACAAACAAACAAACAAACAAACAGAGAGACAGACTTGGGTTCTCACAGGAATGCTGAAACTTAAGTGTCTTGAGTTACAGCTGGGGATTTTGATCACAGCCTTGTCTGGAAGTAAGATTACTGTTCATGTGGGTGCTGAATGCTGCATTTTTGGCAGGAATGTGCACATTCAAAACAATGGGGTCATTACATACAATCACAGCTAAATCAGGTGGTTTATGAGAGGTTGATTACACAGTTCTTTATTTACTGGTTCTGGATTTACTGAAATAGATTCATTAGATCTAAGTGAATGGAGTTTTAGCTCTATGAACAGTCTAAATTCCCAATGGGTCAATTTCCCATGCATACATGATGATATTGTTTACTGTTTGAGAAAGCATCATTATTGGGTTGGGTTATGCTTTGGATTCAAAGACAAAAAAAGGTACCGTATGTGTCCCAGGATAAGATTGAGTTGTTTTAAGAAGCTGAAGATAGGAACTCTTTTCTCATCCAAAATGTTGAATTATTCTATTAGACTGAATGAGGGGTAGTCAAAAGGTTGGAAATGTGTGTCCCTCTCGATGATGATAAAAATGTAAATTCTAGCAACTGTAGTCAGCTTGGCCAATGACAAAGAATTATAGTTCAGCAACATCTGAAGAGCCACATGTATCTTACAGTTGGTATGGATTGATGCATTGTTACTGGCCTACAGTTGTCAGACTTCTAGCTAAATAAGTTAACTTATGACAAGAGTCAACAACTGATAGTGAATGCAAGCAGAACTAAAGTTGGAATAAATCTTCAGACCTGTTCAATGCTTTCTATTTGTTCTCTAGTTTCTTCACACATCCATTAACATAAAAGTGGGTAATTATACAGAAATTATATACACTGCTGCTTGATGCAGAAATCAAGCTGAGAAATTAAGAGTCACATATCCAAATCCCCCCTTACAAATTTACATCATCTGTACTTTTGTAATTTACAATCCCTTCTTATGCCCCATACCTAATCCAAAGATTTTGGAGCATGATTGTCATTCAGAAAGGTGTTGAACAGGTATAATACATTGATACGAATAAGATCAGACACAATGACATTTTTAGATCTCTGCATGTCTTGCATTAGACAAGAACAAAACAGCTTTGGAGTGTCCTTCAGAAAGCATATAAAGTCCCTCAAGGTGCACTTTCCATATTAAAATTGAAAATTATAAGATTGCATTTTATACAAGCATATTGACAGTTTAGCTGGCATCTACTGATAGGCATAGGTAAGGATAATCAATGAGTGTCTTTCCTGCTGATCTACTCTATAACATTGACCTTGTGCTATAGATCAATAATAGAAGGGATTCTTCTGGAATATTTCTACAAACTGTATTTGGTTTCCCATTTGAAAGAAATGGCCAATAATATAATGTAGATATGTATTGAAAATGGATAAATATGTTATACTGCTTTTCTGATAACAGGCACAAGTTATGTGAGGCTATTTGATTGTAGAAAACACACAAAGGTGGGGGGAGAGAGGGCAGAGAGAAAGAGTGTGTGTGTGTGTGTGTGAGAGAGAGAGAGAGAGAGAGAGAAAGAAAGAATCAGAGTCAAAGATCAACCAAAAGCATTCACATTTCTCCACTTCTCAGAGGTTCATTAGGATGAACTTAATATAACTTCCTTCTTCTTGTCTGTTTGGTATAAAACCAGTGCTTCCCCATTTAGTGGCATCAGAATATGAGCCATTCTGAGTAGCCTTATTCAGAATAGAAAAGGTACATTCCTTTTAAAACAAGGTTTCTGTTCTGTCTGGGTCCCCCCAGACGCCAACACCAACTAAAAAGAGTATCCAGACACACTGGTAAAAAGCAAAGGCAGTTTATATAGTTGAAAGCAAACACAGGTAACAAAAACTGTTCTTACAGACAGGAACATTATGAAGCTTCACAGAGGTTTCACGACGGCCAGGCAATAAAACAGGATTCTTGCTGGCAAAAACAACACTGGAGGTAATAAAACCCACGCCTCCCCCAAGTCTTCAGCCTTCGAAGCCACAAGCCAGGATCAGAGACGCCAAGAATCGAAGCAAGGTCAATTGATAACTCTCCACAATACAGTAAGGGCGGGCCTGCCTTTTCAACCCTGCTGAGGAGAACCACACCCAAACCCAGCTGTTACCAATTCAGGGATGGAAATACCTTGCTAATTGGCCCCTTCTTTGGGCTGCCCGTCTCTGCCTCATATCTATGATAGCCTGGGCGTCTTCATCTAATGAATCCAGGCTACTCGCTGGGGAGAGCCCCCCCCCCGGGGGTCTCAGACTGCTCTCCCTCCTCCTCTTCCTCTTCTGCCTGGTCCTCCCCCTCCTGTTCATCGTCCTCTCCCTCTGAGCATGGATCCAGCAGAGTTCCAGCCGTTCCCTGAGGAGCCTCAGGCTGAATCACAACAGTTTCTGGTTTCCATTACAGATCTATTTGAGGATGCAGAGCAGGGGTGGTCTGCTGCCCAGATGGAGGGGGACGCAGTGGGGAAGCAAAAATGAAGCTGTACCCCAGAGCACCCAATTTGCACCGAAAGATGTTGAAAGAAAATGCAAGGCATCCTCTTTGGGCAGCCTCTGCATTCTACCCGAAAGCGTTTAAAATCCCCGAATTCTGCTACAAACAAAAGTGTCTAGGAAAAGTATAAGGAGATAATATCTGGAATTAATTCTATGTAATCTGGGTTTCTGTCTCCCCATCCTTTCCGAATGGCTATAGCCATGATGGTGAACCTATTGCATGCAGAGCCATGTCGGAGGGTACATGAGACCTTGCCATGTTTCAGCTCCAGTATGCATGCATGCACTGGCTAGCTGATTTTCAGCCTTGGAAAGGCCATTTCATTCTCTGGACTCTTCAGAGAAGTTTCCCTGAAGCCCCGGAGGCAAAAAAAATAAAATCCCCCATCGGACAAAATGGACATTTGGAAAAATGCACTTCCGGTTTGCCGTTGTGCTGTTTTTTGCATTCTGGAGGATTCAGGGAAGCTTCCTGAAGCCCTGGATTGTACTCAGTACAATGGGCAAACTGGAAGTATGTTTTCCAAATTTCCGTTTTTCCTGTTATGTTATTTTTTGCACTTCGAGGAGTTCAGGGAAACTTCCCTGAAGCCTTCAGAATACAAAAAAAATAGCACAACAGCAAACTGAAGTGCGTTTTCCTGAACTTTCGGTTTGCTCGTGGGCATTTTTTTTCCTCACCAGGCTTTAGAAAGGCCTGTGTGCATGCGTAGAGGGGAGGATGGGGTGGGATTGTGTGTGCAGGGGGGAAGAGGGAAGGGTTGTGGGCACGTGCATGTATGCTAGCACACCTACATACACCCCTTTTGGCACACAAACCAAGAAAGGTTTGGCATCACTGGGCTATAGTATTCTCTAGAGTAGAGGTCTATAGCTGGCTGGAGAATTTTGGGAGTTGAAATTCACAAGTCTTAAAGTTGCCGAGTTTGGGGACCCCCTGCTCTAGAAAATAAAATGAATAATGCTTGAAACCTAATGTTTTGCCAGAAACATTTTGATTTTGTTTGGTAGTCTGCAGGAAGGAGGTTTAAGACTGTTATGTGGAATGGAACTTTTAGGGACATTCACCTAGGCTGTGAAAGTAGCAAGGAACACTTTAGATTGTTGCCTTTGAGTACATGATTATTTTGTGAGTGGCCATTTTAATCATGAAGGCACCTTTATGGCAATGCTCAAAATGTGCTTTCAAAATTCTAAGTGAGATGTTTCTGTCATTTCACTGTTCTTATAGCTGTTCACTTCTAGGATGTGGGTGAATTTGATGACCTGCTTGTTTTGAGTCCATTGATATGTGTATTGTTTTGAGGATCTTGGAAAATCCTTGGTCAAGTCACATGATTGTCAAGCTACTCCCACCTGGTCACATGGCCGGCAAGCCACTCCTACTTGGTCACATGACTATCAAGCCACACCCACAAAATAAGCTGCGCCTACAGTGTGGTAGTAAAAATTTTGGTAGCCTTTCACTGATGTAGAGTGACATTATCGACCTAATTGATCAGGGTATTAACAAGGGGCAAAGAGATCTTTTGTGTTCAGTTGCTTTCAAAGTTGCAAAGAGCCAATGGCCAATGGGCCTTCCCTCCTATTTCTGTTATTAAACTTACCATCTCCGTTCCCCATCCCACACTTGATACTTAACTGCCACTGTTGGTTTTCTATTGCTTAAAGTTGATTAGTGCTAAGTAAAAACTAGTGTGCTATATTATAGAAAAGCCACTGACTTTTAAGTTGCTGAGCCAGGTAGATGAAAGATCGCAGAGTGGGTAACCGTGTTAATCAGGGGCATTCACATACCATATGAATATATTGTTACCCTCTTAAATCTTTTCTCGTGATGCTTGTCTATGATTGAATGTTAACCATGAAATCATTGACTTCACTCACAATTAAGATTTAAAAAATATTTTATACTACCTAGCTCTACCATTAAACTTCACTTCTCGTCCTTTCTCCTTCCTCAACAGCAGAATACAGGTTATGTTTTAATTCTGTTGTTGCATTGCAAATATACAGCCAGTGAGAAGCTATCTGAATAGGTTTCTGTCTTAGAGTAGGTTATAAATCAACAATAAATCAAATAAAGTGATACCTTGTCTTACAAACTTAATTGGTTCCGGGACTAGGTTCTTAAGGTGAAAAGTTTGTAAGATGAAACAATGTTTCCCATAGGAATCAATGGAAAAGCGATTGATGCATGCAAGCCCAAAATTCACCCCTTTTGCCTGCTGAAGCGCCTGTTTTTGCGCTGCTGTGATTCCCCTGCTGTGATTCCCCTGCAGCATCACAAAAACAAGTCCGAAGGTGGGGTTTCCCATGGAGGGGAGCCTCAGAGGGAATCCCAGCAGTGTAAAAATGGGCGCTTCGCTGGCAACGGAAGTCTGGAGGCAGGACATCCCAGCGGCGGCGGTAGGTTTGTAAGGTGAAAATAGTTTGTAAGAAGAGGCAAAAAAATCTTAAACCCCGGGTTTGTATCTCAAAAAGTTTGTATAACGAGGTGTTTGTAAGATGAGATATCACTGTATCCTCATACCCTTAAGAATAAGAAATGCATTATTTTGTGTTGGTGTTCCTGAACAATAACAAAAACACTCCGCAAAGGCAGATTCTTCTAGTTTAATTCCAGGCTGCCACAACAGTTGCTTGCTATTGAAATCATATAATGATTAAAAAACAATAACAACCACCCTTTCAGAAAAGGTGTAGCTTGATGCCATCAATGCAGTAATATACCACAATCCAAGTTTTGGACCTGGAAGTTCAAGAAAATGACTGAAATGACTTGCTGACCTGATTAAAGCAACTGAACCATGACAGAAATGAAAGAACCTCCATGTTATGCACCTGACAAATCGACGTTTGATCTTCCTCTCTACCACAAGCAATTCAATAGGTCCTTCCCCCCCGTCCCCCTGCTTGTAACAGGAATGCCAGGCCTACCTCAGATTATTTCTATAGCACGTTTTAAGTTACCTGAAAAAAATCATCTGTAAACCAAGTCATAAATGTCAAACAGAAATGAGCATAGTTGAAAGTGATATATTTTGAGATATGCCGCTTTTATATTAGCAGATAAATCATGTGGAAGAATGAATAAAAAT